>NC_138342.1:42694053-43161553 GCF_046562875.1 Panthera onca
TAAAACAAATGATTATCAGAAAGCACTTGGGTGTGTATGTGTGTGTGCATATGTATATGGTTGCACAGCCATTGGTAAAATAGGAAAGATACACATTAGACTATTTATATGGGTTATCTGGGTAGGTGGGTGGATTGGGAATTAACATGTGTGGAAGGGAAAAGGAAGCACCAAGCCAAAAAGGAGAAAACAAACACAAAGACCACCCACACATGACCACACACTTGTACCTATGATTGAACTGAATCACATACATTTGTTTGTGAAAATGTATGAATGTGTGCTATTGGACACAAAGCACTCATCTGGCCAAATACAAATTTGCTATTCCATTTGTACCCCTGCACCAACACATTCTCCAGGAAAGATTTTCTGATTCTGGGATTCCCATATTTAATTCTAAGACTTCCTCTGCTATGACAGAGTGTTTCCTCTCAGAAATAGCACTCACAAAGTCTCCATCATCCTTCTAGTAATGAAGGTGTTTCTACCTCTGTTCCTTCTTGTCCACACTTCCATTCTTGACTGCCAGGTTACCTTTCTAAGTAAGGAGGATCACACAATTCCAGGCGGAAGGTGAAGGGTTCCACCATGGGTACCTGGGGAAATGACCAATTCTTTAGGTCATCCATCTTGGAATTATAGCCTTGTCTACATTGTGAACTTCCTCAGGATCCGGTATGAGGTAAATATAAGAAGAACACTAACTTGAGATACCTTTAGTCAGCCACGCTGTTTACTGCTCATGAGTCCCTCGCCTCCTTGTGTTTATAGAACGTTCACTGGTCTTACATTTCATGCTCACATCTGTCGGCCTCCTTCAGCCTCCTTGTGGTACAGCAATTTCCTTCACTTCAAAGGAAACTCCAGGTGCAGGGAAGGCTCGAGGGGTGTGGTCCCGCCTCAGAATCTGGCTCCTTTTCTCTCCTAAAACATGTACTCTCTTCATCTTATCCCAAGATGACTTTTGAAGCCCTTCCTAAGTTCATTCGTCTGTTTTTGAACTCTGAGAGTGAGACAGAAATGCAGTTTTCCTTTTTCCTCAAATCACAGACACTTCAAACTGAGTAACTGCAGAAGGAAAGAGGAGGGATAAAGATGCCACCACAGAGAAAATGTCACAATTTAAAGAGTGGTAAATAGGCTGTGGGAGATTAGTGCGATGATGGCCCCCAATGAATTATGGAGAAATTTTAAAAAGATTCTTTTAAGCTCTATATTTTTTAGAGTGGGAGCTGGATGCAGGAGAAGGGCAGGGGGCAGAGAGAGAGAGAAACAGAGACAGAGAGAGAGAAACAGAGAGAGAGAGAGAGAGAGAGAGAGAGAATCTTAAGCAGGCTCCATGTTAAGCATGGAGTCCAATGTGGGGCTCGATCCCATCACCCTGGGGTCATGACCTGAGCTGAAATCAAGAGTTGGACACTCAACCAACTGAGCCACCCAGGCACCCCTAAGCTATTATATACATATATATTTTAACGCAGCAGTAGTGAACTGAAGTAGGGGACCGTTTGCCCACCCCTGGGAATCTGCCTGGGCTGGCGGAGGACTCTGTGGGAGTTCCAGAGACTGGACACTGAGAGGCTTTGCAGCTTCCTCTCTTGCCCTCTCGGACGCTGAGGCAGCCGTGCTGTAAAGAAGCTCAGGGCAGCCTACTGGTGAGCAAGAGACCTTGGGAGGAAAAGAGCCTCTTGCCTTTAGCCAGCACCAACTCCCAGATACAGGAGTGGGGCTGTTGGACCTTCCAGCGAAAGGCAGTCTCACGATGGATCCCAGACAGAACCGGCAGAGAAATAGGTCAGCCAACCTCCAGAATTATGACAAATAACAATTGGTGGTTGGTTTAGTCACTGGGTTTTGGAGTGGTTCATCCCACAGTAATAGTCGATTAATACAGAGGCTTGGACCTTTTAATTCAGTATCTATCTTTCTCTTTTCTGTGTATAATGAGACTCCTTTTCTATTTTTTTTCCTGAGAAATCTCGGAAAACACATTCCCCACGTGGACGCAAGTAATTCCCAAGTACTACCCACTTTAAAAAGTTCCCAGAAGGCGGGTTGATGGGGGGTGGGAGGGAGGGGAGGGTGGGTGATGGGTATTGAGGAGGGCACCTTTTGGGATGAGTACTGGGTGTTGTATGGAAACCAATTTGACAATAAATTTCATATATTGAAAAAAAAAAAAAAAAGTTCCCCGAAGACAAGACTGTGCACGCGCTGGATCTTCTGTCTAGTCTTCAGGACCCCGCAGCCAGAAAGCACCGGATGGCCAGGGGGAGATCAGCATATGTTGAGCAAATGAAGTATCTCGTGGGATACCTGATCCTGCTTTCACCTCGTTTTCTTAGTACTTGCACGTGTCACAAAACAAATGTCTGGTCGGTTTGGCTTCCCTGGCCGGCCCTGCAGATATACCCTTGTTGCCTCGCTTTTCCAAACAATAGGTCGTTCCCAAAGATCCCAGCCTGGAAGCGGAGAGCATCTCTCCAGGGGGTGGAAGCCCCCGGGGGTGCTGGTCAAGAAAGAGTGTAGTGGCACGGATCCACTCGTGGCAGGGGTGACAGGAGCACCAGCTAACGTTTACTGACACCCTATCCATATGCCAGTATTTATGCCATTCACTTCCTATGAATTGACCTAATTTAATTAGTTATCTGTCACACCCGTAAGGAAACTGAGGCACAGATGTGTTATCTGTTCTATCCAAGCTGACAGTTAAAAGGCAGAGCCTTAGCTCTTAGCAAATGCTCTGGCTCTTAATGTGGCTAATTATATGGTTATAGCTAAGGAATATTTAGCTAAGGTTTAAACTAAGGACCTTTAAACACAACCATTTGTAAAAGTTACCTAACAAGGAATCACCAATGAGTTATAATCTCCAAAACTTTTAGATATCACTTGTACTTGTCGTTAGCCAAGAACCAAGTTATTACTGAGAGCATAACATATGTCTGTGCTTGTACACAGAAAGTCATAAAGCTGTCAATTAACAAAAAACAATATCCTATAAGAATCTTGGCTCTACAAGTCCTTAACACTATTTTAAAGAGACCAGACTTCTTCAATGAAGTGAAAAAAGAGTAGGACAAGACTTAAAAAAAAAAAAAAAAAAAAAAAAAAAAGCAAAGGAGTTTTGAGACCTCACCTCTTATAAGGAAGAATCTGAGTCATATTTCAAATCGTCCTTTCTCCTCGAAGCAAAACCACTGCCTTCTTTTTGAAGGTCATGGCACTAAAAGATGGTTTAATGGGCCAGGCTAACCTGTGTTAGCAACTAGAATAATCTCCAAAAAAAAGAAAATTTACTTTGGGATTTAAGATAATCAAAACTGATTACTTCTCAAGAGGCTTAGAAACCCAAAGCTGTAAACACAGCTGGGGAAACACTTGAATGTGGGTCCATAAAAACTCCAGTGAATAATCCATCCTTCTGTCTCATGACGTGGACACAACACCACACACATGAACCTATAGGAAAGCAGTAAATATTTTTATATAGCCTTGTTGGTGAATAGAAAAAAAAAGGTGTACAGAGATAGGCCCACCCACATCTTCTACATGTGCAGTGTAAATATCTTTCTTGTTTTACTGAAGTAAGGACCGAAGGCTTACATTTAGCCCAGCCACGAAATTGTAACACAGGGATGTTATATACCAGACCTATACAAACTGGAGTTTTCTTCTGAAAATTCAGAATGCCAATAGAATTGTTTTTGATTGGTTGAAAAATAAATGTTCTACTATGTGTCATCCAATAGTCAACAGCAGCATTTTTTGCCAGCTTTACTCTATATAGAACAATTTTGACTCCTCAAGGCCATTTTTTCCAAGGGAGGGACAGACATTTATGTATTAACAATGATTGTCTCTGGCTGTGCGATTAGGAGTGCTGGTTATTTACTTCTGTTGTTTGGTGGTTTTGGAATTTTTCAAAATAACATACATTATTTTCATAACAAAAAGCTACTATGATTTTTTAAAAAGCAATCAGCTTACTTAACTTGCTCAATGATGGACAGTCCTACACTACTTAAATATTTTGCTCTTAACTACTGCGCCTACTAAATAAATACTTGTGTTCAGTTCATTTAAAACCAATTTCCCTTTGAGGAGAATTCCTATGATCTGTTTTCACTTATATCTAGAAACGTACGTGAAGGCTAAGAGTATTTTGACACAGAACTTGAGTCTTGGAAATAAGTCACTGGGAGCAGGAAAGAAACGATGCCTTAAAAAATTCCTTTTTCAGATGATTTGCTGTGTAGTTCATTAGCAAGAGACACAAAAAGTACTTTCTAAAATAATAATGGCCCAGAACCTTGTTCTTTGAGATAACAAGGTTCTGTTTTTGCAGGTGGCCTTCTACTCAAAGAACAAAAACTGGAAACATCCATTGAATTGCCCTGTGTACATGTGTTGAGTCATGCTAATGAAACAGAGCTAATCAAGTCCTTGGGACAAAGCCCTTTATGTAAAGGAAAAGGACCAGCTTCAGATTCACTAACCTCCAGATGCAAACACTTTCACGTGCCTCTGCAAAGACACCAACCTGCTGTGGGTGAACTTGAAGGCAGAGCTGGCCAGTGGAAAGATAATGTGAGTCACATACAGAATTTTAAATTTTCTAGAAAAAAGTAAAAGTACATCTAAAAAAGTAAAAGTACAATAAATAAATCTAAAAAATAAAATTAAAATTAAAAAGTAAATAGGTAAGTTAATTTTAACATTATATTTTATTTAACCAAATATATTCAAAATATATTCATTTCAATATCAAAAATGTAATTATGAATTTAGGTATGTCCTTTTTTTTTTTCTTTTTAAACTAAGTCTTTGAGTTCTAGTCTGTATTTTCACTTATAGCAAAGCTCACTTTGGACTAACGACACTTCGTGAGCTCAAAAGCCCCATGTGGCCAGTGGCTACCTTATTAGATAGTACAACCCTAAGATGAAAATGTTATTCTCACCAAGTAGGATTCTAGGGTCTTAAATTTTTTTTACATTGAGATATAATTCACAAACTATGATGTTCACCTTTTAAAATGTAAAGTTCAGTGGTTTTTAGTATATTCACAAGACTGTACATGTATCACTATTATCTAATTCCGGAACATGTTCATCATCTCCAGAAGAAATCCCATCCCATTATCAGTCACTCTCTATTTCCCTTTTACCCCAGCTCTGGCAAGACCACTAATCTGCCTGTGGATTATGGATTTGCCTATTTTGGACATCTTTTATAAATGGAGTCATACAACATGTGGCCTTTGTACCAGACATCGGATCAGTCCTTCCTTCTTATGGTTGAGGGCTGTTCCACTGTATGGATATATACCACATTCTCTTTAGCTCTTCATCAACCGACAAGCCTTTGGGTTCTTTCCACATTTTGGCCACTATAAGCCAGGCTGCTATGAACATTCATGTAAAAGTTTTTGTAAGAACACACATTTTCAATTCTCCAGGGGGTATACCTGGATGTGCCAGGTATATGGGAACTCCACGTTTGACAGGAACTGCCCAACTGTTTTCTCAAGTGGTGGCACCATTTTACGTTCCCGCCAGCGATAGACAAAGGTTCCAATTTCTCCAACATTTGTTATCATTGTCTTTTTTATTATAGCCATCCCAAGGGGTGTGAAGTGTAAAACTTCTGAACAAACCCAGGGATCAGCTAGTGTTTTCACCGATGAAGAACGTATAAAAACTGTGGATACAAAAAATGCAGCAGGGGCTATGACATTCCTACAGATTTAAAGGATTGGGGATTAAGCTTACCTTTGCCAAGTTTACTTGTAAAGAAACATACCGTGGCTTTGTTAAGAAGCTGTTTTCTTCTCTCTGTTCTATTAGCAAGTGAGTTGAGTTCCTTTGGCAGTGATAATTAATACGTATTTGCAACTCCTGCGTGTTTTCTGTCCATTCGCTCAGTAGGACTCCTCACATTGGCTCTAGGGGGTAGGTGCTATCATCATTTTCATTGTGCATGGGCACTCTGAGGCCTGGAGAGGTTAACTAATTTGCCCACGATTCCACAGCTTCGAGGGCATGCTTTTTGTCGTTCACTTACTTTATCTCTTTTGTTAACACCACTTCGTAGGAAGTAACCAGTGATTCTTCTAGACCAGTGGTTCTCGAAGTGTGGTCCCCAGACCAGTGGCATCTGCATCACCTGGGAGCGTGTTGTAACTGCAAACTCTCAGTCTCCATCCCAGACGTACGGAATCACAAACCGTGGGCGTGGGATCCAGCAATCTGCCTTAAAAAGCCATCCAGGTGATTGGGACACACGCTAACATTTGAAAATCACTGATCTAGAACGAAGATATCGTGTGACCAAGGTTTATGGAAAAAGGTTGTATAGGTCAGGTACAGCGGTAGGTCTGGGTGCATACAGTTTGAGGATTCAGTGCGAAAAAGACATAACTGGTCTCCCAGTGCTTAAAGTCAAGGGAATCTGATAGATAGATGGGTGAATCAGCATTACCTTCCAGGGCAACAGGCTCTACACTAAGATATGCATGTGATGCTCTGCCCAGGGATGGTGAGAAAGCTGTCTGGTGGGAATGACTTTCAAGCTTCCGATAAACTTAGGAAGCCAACGTCAGTTTCAAGTTATCCAAGCATCGTTGTTACCCCTGTTCTTTTTTAGAGAGAATCCAAATTCTATAGCATCGCCTTCAGAACACTATTCACCGGCTCCTGCTTATGACCCCATCTTTATCTCTTCTTTAGCAACTCGCTACTCAGAGTAGGGGCCGTGGAGTACATTGACATCACCTGGGAGCTTGCTACCATTGCAGAATCTCAGAGCTCACTCCTGACCCGCACAACCAGAGTCTGCATCTTAACAAGAGCCCTCTGTGATTTGTATGCATGTTAAAGTTTCAGAAGCCTGGCTTCAGCTACTGTGAAGGACCTCGCAATTCTCCTAAACTGCCAAATTATATTCTCTATGTAGTACCCTCTGCCCAGAATGCCCTTCCCTCCTTGGCCTTCTCTGCACCACCCCCCCCCCCACCCCCACCCCGGAGAAGTTGGACATCCTTTCAAGACAGCACGCTGGCTGAGGGTTGTTTTTTTTTTTTTTTTTTTTTACCTGTTTGTCTGCAGTACTAGTTCATGAGCTTCTTAAGGACGGGGAGACTGTTTCATTTTTCTATATAATTTGCAGGGCTTCAGGACCTACTTGCTACCCTGCATGTAATGGATGTCTAGTCGATGCTCGTTTGATAGAACACTGTGTGGACGAATGAGATGTGCCAATTACCCACGGTAGATACTACATCACACGATTCTAGACACTGGTCAGTCTCACTGGTACCTGCGAGAATCAGACAGAGCTAGGGAAAGCGGGGAGCGGGGCGGGGGGGATTGGGAAATGGCTAGAGGTTAAAAAGAAGATCTAGTTTCTACTTTTAAAAAGTTTATATTGGGGCACTTGGGTAGCTCAGCGGGTTGAGTGTCCAACTCTTGATTTCAGCTTGGGTCTGATCACAACCTTGATGATCTCAGGGTTGTGGACTAGAGCCCTGCGTTGGTCTCCACACTGGGTGTGGAGGCTGCTTGGGATTCTCTCTTTCTTTCTCTCTCTGCCCCTCCCTCACATTCTCTAAAAAAAAAAAGAATTACATTATGGTTTCTCGTTATATTTTATTTACCAGATCTCACCTCAGAAGACAGAAGGAAGTGACGTGAAATGAGCACCGGGTTGAGAGCTGGGTGCTAAATTCAGTTCCTTGCTACCTTGCTTTGGGCCTCTCCTTTCACATCCTTGGGCTCTGTCTCCTCACTAATAAATGAGGGAGTTGGACAAAGCAATCCCATAGGTCTCCCCCCGGCCCCACCAGAGATCTTTTTAACCACTAGAATTCTACTATTTGTCGGTATGTAGGCAAGTTTTGGAAATTAGGGTTTTATTCAAATGGGGCTCTGGAGGGTAATAAGGTTTTCAGAATCGCTTTTACAGGCGAGTTACACTCACTTATATGTTTTCCCCTCTTTGCCTGGGTATTCTTAAAAACGTTACTTATTGTATATTTGCAGTTTTTCACAAGAAGGCAGCTATTGAATGGAATCTGCTTCAGAAAGCCGTAGGTACGTCGTAAGCCAGGAAGGGCGGGTTTTGAGCACAAGAGTTGGCATTCGCAATAAATCCAACCTTGTTCCGAGTGGTTAAGTTCTTTAGAAAACCTCCTGACGTTTCAAAGAGTGCGTAGATTAGAAAAGACTGACAATTTTCAAAATACCAGCCTTGCATGTTAATGCCCCGGTGTCGTGAACGTGAACAGTGCGGCAGTGTTGGTGCACACTGGGCCCCTCTCACACACGAAGCGTGTCAACCTGATCGGCCCATGGAGACTACAGTTGTCCTTGTTCCTCCGCCATCCCCGACCCCAGGGCTAGCAATGGACCATTATCTCTCAGTCTGACATCTGAAGCGAGAATCTGAATGCCAGGAAGGAAGTTTTCCAAATCGGTATAAAAACAAAATCCTCTTATTACAACAGGATACAGTAAAGAACACAAAAACGGAAGCTCATGAGAGGGAGAAGGTTTAAGTGTAAAAGAAAAACATTCTGAGGAAAACAAGCCACCAGTCACATTTGCTTGTATTTCCCGGGGAAAACCCAGCACTGCCGGAGAGACTCGGGTATGGGAGTGAGGCTGACGTCTATGTCACCGGAAAGGTGGCTCATCATTGTCTGTGTCACAGGGCTTTAAAAGCTAACCGATAGAGCTGGAAGTCAGCAGCGTTTTCTTTCACCGTGTTGTCTCTCTTGGTTGTAAAATATTCTTTGGGAGGGGAGCGTTAATGAGTTTTGCCCAGAGTGAATTCGGTTGCACAAGAAAGATGGAAACATCTTGTCCTTTTATTACCCAGAGATTAGGAAAACATTGTATGGAGATATTCAGTCATCTGGAGCTTCAATCACTTATCCTAGCTCAGAGCTGGAGATTTCAAAATGGGTGTGCTAATGTCATCATTCAGGATCGCCAATGTGAATGGCTGCGCTAAAAGGCATGCTAATTTCATGCATTTTACACCAGAGGATGGGAGAGGAAAGAGCTTCAACTCCGCATAACAGGAGGAAGAGAAGTCACCAACAATTCTCATACAAACCATATGGGCTTCTCAGGTATTTCCCAAGACCAAGTGGTAGGAAGAGGGTTACAATGGAACACAACTGTAACCGATTGAGTTCTCAGTTGCAGTACTATGGATGTGTTTTACTTTTGTTAGAGCTCCTGAGAATTTGTAACTACCAAGAGATTTACGGGTAGTGCTTGTGTAATCCTCACTCAAACTACCTGATGAGGTGGGTCTATTACTGATGCCACTTTATGGAAGAGGGCAGTGAAGGATAGACGGGTTACACAGCTTGCCCAGGACTGCACAGCTGCTAAGAAGCAAAGCCAGAATTTAAATCTGGGTCCGTCTGCACGTGGAGCTCCAGTTTTGAAGGTTTTGAACTTCTCTAGTTTAAACCACAATCTTGCATTGATCAATTAAGTCATGCGGTCCCTTGTGCTTGCCCCTGAGGACTGGGCTCAGTCCCTCCTTCTCTTGGCTTCTTCGGGCTCTCCTTATCAGTTATCTCTTCTCAGTGCACACCTGCTCAGGTGTCCCTTATATTGGGTAATTTCTTCTTCTTTTGTACCTTTTAATAATTATCCCATTTTTGTCCTTTCTATAATATACAGCCTCTTAGCGGTGACTTCATAGCCCTCACTGCCACCCTCCCAGTCTGCTGGAGTTTTACTCTCACAGGGCACTTATGATCTAAGGCCCAAAGGCCTCTCCTAGTTGTCCTTCACCTTGACGTTTCTATACTGTTTCACTCTGAAGACTATCCACTTCTTGGAGAGCTACATGTACACGTTAGACACAAAAATTTACTAAATGATTGGGTAAATAAAATATTCAAACATCTTCTGAATTTATAAATACAATCTATGTATGGCTAAAGAGAAGAACTTTTTTCTACATATGAACATTCTTGCATATTTTTAAAGAATTCATAAGAAAATGACTTTGGTTAAGGAAACTGCTCAACACTGCAGCAACTGCCCTCTTTTGCAGAGTAATGAATATATTTAATTGTTTTTACAAAGACTGATATATTTTTAGACTAATATTTTTTAAAAGTATAGGCATACCATATATAAAAATTAACTCAAAATGGATCACGGGCATGACTACAGTTAATAATACTGCACTATATATTCAAAAGTTGCTAAGAGAGTAGATCTTAAAAGTACTTATTATAAGAAAAAAATATATAACTGTGAGCAGTGATACATGTTAATGAAACTTATTCTGGTAATCATTTTACAATATACATACATATCAAATCATTATGTTATATACCTAAATTAATATAATGTTATATGTTCATTATAGTTCTAAATTTAAAAAAATGTTTATTTATTTTTGAGAGGGACAGAGCATGAGTGGGGGAGGGGCAGAGAGAGAGGGAGACACAGAATCAGAAGCAGGCTCCAGGCTCTGAGCTGTCAGCATAGAGCCCAACAAGGGGCTAAAACTCACGGACTGTGAGATCATGACCTGAGCTGAAGTTGGAGGCTTCATCGACTGAGCCACCCAGGCTCCCCTATGTTAATTATATCTCAATAGAAAAAGAATCCGCCTAAATGTAAGAGCAAAAGCTATAAAACTCTTAGAAGAAAACATAACAGTCAATCTTCCTGACCTTGCATTAGGCCAATAGTTCCATAGAAATGACACCAAAAGTAAAGGCAACAAAGGAAAAAAATAAATGGGTCTTCATCAAAACTAAAAACTAAAAACTCATGCTCTGTTTCCCTCTGTCTCTGTGTAAAGGACGCCATCAAGGAAATGAAAAGACACCCATGTGAGAAAATATTGGCAACTCATGTATTAGATAAGGGACTTGTATTTAGAATATGCAAAGAGTTCTTACAACTCAACAGTAAAAAGACAAACAATAAAAGAAACACTGGGCAAACGATTTGGATAGACACTTCTCCAAAGAAAATCTATAAATGGTCAACAGCACAGGAAAAGATGTTCACATTTTTATTAGAAGAAAGTCAAACCAAAACCATGATAAACCACTTCGTACCCACTAGGATAGCTAAAATAAAAAAGACAATACAGATGTTGGTCCACAATGAGGTATCACTTCACATCAATTTAGATGGTTATTCTTTTTATGAAACAAAATAACTAGGATTGCTTGGGACGGGGCAAAATTAGAAGCCTTGGTGATGGGAATGTCCAATGGTACAGCTGCGGTGGAAAACAGTATGGCAGTCCCACAAAACAATTAAACATCGAATTACTATATGGTCCAGGAAATCCACTTCTGGGTATATTTGTAGAAGAATTGCAATCAGGACTCAAACAGGCATTTGTACACTCAGGTGCAGAGCATCGTTCACAATCCCCAAAAGGTGGAAGCAACCCACGTGTCCATAAATGGATGAATGGATAAACTGAATGCGGCATAGTCATGCAATGGAATATTATTCACCCTTCAAAAGGACGTTCTGACACATGCTATCATATGGATGAACCTCGAAGATATTATGCTCTGTGAAGTAAGCCAGTCACAAAAACCCAAATCCTGTGTGGTTCCACGTAGGTGAGGTCTCTAGGGTAGTCAAATTCACAGAGATAGCATGTGCAATGGTGGTTTTCAGAGGCTGAGGGAAGGAGGAATGGAAAGGTTCTATTTAATGAATAAATAATTTCAGTTTGGGGAGATAAATAAGTTCTGGAGAGGGATGGTGGTGATGGCTGTACAACTAGTTGATGTACTTAATGCCACTGAACTGTGGAAATGGTAAAAAAAAAAATTTTTTTTAAATAAACAAAACCACGTTAGCAAGCCGACGAACAGACAAAACGTGCTGGTGAGGACGGAAAGAAATTGGAACCGTTGTCTATTGTTGAGTTGGTAAAATAGTGCAGCCATTGTTTAGTTTGGTAGTTCCTCAAAATGTTCAACAGAGTTACCATATGACCTAGCAATTCTGCTCCTAGGTATATGTATTCCCAAGAGAATATATGTCTATACAAAATATATGTCTATACTTTGCACAGGAGTTCATAGCAGCTTTCTAATTAATAGCCAAAAAAAAAAAAAAAAAGAAATAACTTAAATTTCCATGAACTGATGAATGGATTAACGGTCTGGTGTATATGCACAAAATGGAATATTATTCTCCAACACAAAAGAATGAAGTACTGATCTGTGCTACAAAATGAATGAACCTTGACAACATTATGTTATATGAAAGACATATGACCCAAAAGGCCACATATCATATGGTCCTTTAAAAAGAAATGTCCTGAATAGGCCCACCCATAAAGATAGAAGACAGATTAGTAGTTTTCGGGGGCTGAGCAGCAGGGAAATGGGGACTGTGACTGGTTCTGGGGTTCCATTTCGGGGTGATGGAGGTGTTCTGAAATTTGATGCTGGTGATGATGGCACAACCTTGCAAATATACTAAAAGACGGTGCAGTCTACCCTTTAGAAGGGTGAATTTTTTGAGATGTGAATTATAACTCAAAAAGCTTTTTAAAAATAAGTAGAGATTAGCTACCTGAAAGCTAGTATTCATTTCCGCATTCATTTGTTTCACCAAATCTTTGTGGAACATGCTTTGAGCCAGGGACAACATTAGGTGCTAGGCATAACAGCATTTTGCAAAGATCACCCAGCCTCGACGTGGAGATCAGATTGGAAGGGAACCAGAAGCCACGTGGACAGTTGACAAAATTGGGAGCTAGCCAAAAGAGAGAATCGTATGTCTTCTCAGTTAAAAGTCCCATCTTGGGGCGCCTGGGTGGCTCAGTCTGTTAAGTGTCTGACCTCGGCCCAGGCCATGATCTCATGGTTCGTGAGTTCAAGCCCGCGTCAGGCTCTGTGCTGACAGCTCGGAGCCTGGAGCCTGCTTTGGATTCTGTGTCTGCCTCTCTCTCTGCCCCTCCCCCACTCATGCTCTGTCTCTCTCTGTCTCAAAAATAAATAAACATTAAAAAAAAAAAGTCCCGTCTTTACATTCTTTTCATCATAAATCGACAAACCAAGGACAGGAAACAAGCTCTTCTTCAGCTCATTCTGATCCAAAGAATGCTCCAAGGTTTCTTAAGGACTTCAGAAAAGAGCTTGACAGTCATAAAAGCCAAAGACTCGAGTATTAATTTTACTTTTGAAATCTAATGAAAAACATACCATACACTCATCTTTGCCAAGAGTCTGAAATGGAAAGTGAAGCTAGAAGAATAGCAAGTGGTCTGGAAGACTGAGCCTTCATTCTTCAGACATCTTTGACGATACATACATACATACATACATAAAATTAAAAAAAAATAAACAAAACCAAAAAAAAAAACCCAAAAAACAAAAACAAACAAACAAAAAACACTATATAAAGATTGGCCAAGGATCTGAGGCTACTTTGGTTAGACGAGAGTGGGATGTAGGATCACCACAACCTCCAACGGGAGCTCTTGAAATCAGCTACAAATGCCCCATGTACGCTCACTGGGTTTAAGATGGTTTTGGTAGGGAAGAGTTGAAGCTCTGTGTCTGGTTTTGTCTCACAGGCCAGTGGTGTCTTCAGGGAGAAGGAAGATTTTACTCGTGTAATAAGACTTCCCTGAATGCTGTGAAGGACATCAGGTTTGGAATTTTTGATTATGCAGGAGCTTCCCCATCCTCCTGACTCTCTTATCATGGTCCTTGATGGTCCAGAGGAGTCCTGCAGATATATTTATCATCCTTTCCCATGTAAACGGCTCATTAACATTTATAAGAAAAGCCCTAACCTGTTACATTAACAGGTTCCAGTCTCACATTCAGGTCCTTCATCCATTTTGAGTTTATTTTTGTGAATGGTGTAAGAAAGTGGTCTAGTTTCATTCTTCTGCATGTTGCTGTCTAGTTCTCCCAACACCATTTGTTAAAGAGACTGTCTTTTTTCCATTGATAGTCTTTCCTGCTTTGTGAAAGCCTAGTTGGCCATACATTTGTGGGTCCAATTCTGGAGTCTCTATTCTTTTTTTTTTTTTTTTTTTAATTTTTAAGGTTTATTCATTTTTCAGAGACAAAGAGAGAGCGTGAGCAGGGAAGGGGCAGAGAGAATGGGAGATACAGAATCCCAAATAGGCTCCAGACTGAGCTGTCAGCACAGAGCCTGATGTGGGGCTGAACTCATGGACGACGAGATCATGACCTGAGCTGAAGTTGGACGCTCAACCAACTGAGCCACCCAGGCACCCCTGGAGTCTCTATTCTATTCCATTGGTCTATGTGTCTGTTTTTGTGCCAAGCACTGCTAGGAATTTATGCAAGGGATACAGGAGTGCTGATGCATAGGGGCACTTGTACCCCAATGTTTACAGCAGCACTGTCAACAATAGCCAAATTATGGCAAGAGCCTAAATGTCCATCAACTGACGAATGGATAAAGAAGATGTGGTTTATATATACAATGGAATACTACTTGGCAATGAGAAAGAATGAAATCTGGCCATTTGTAGCAATGTGGATGGAACTGGAGAGTGTAATGCTAGTAAGATAAGTCAGGCAGAGAAAGACAGATACCATACGTTTTCACCCACATGTGGATCCTGAGAAAATCAACAGAAGACCAGGGGCGGGGAGAAGGGGGGGAAAAAGTTACAGAGAGGGAAGGAGGCAATCCATAAGAGACTCTTAAATACTGAGAATAAACTGAGGGTTGATGGGGGGTGGGGGGGAGAGGAAAGTGGGTGATGGGCATTGAGGCAGGCACCTGTTGGGATGAGCACTGGGTCTTGTATGGAAACCAATTTGACAATAAATTTCATAAAAGAATAAAAAAATTAAAATAAATTAAAAATAAATTGAAAAAACCAGGTTCCAACAGAGTTGAGCAATCTTGTTGAAAGTTTAATTCCCTTCCAAATAACTTGGGTTGCCTCTCACATTAGCATTTCCATGAAAACTCCTTCTAACAGTGACCGCTTATGTTGAAAGTAATAATCACAGATCAACAACACAAGATTTTCTGCTTTGAATTGATGCACCCTGACTCCAATAAATGATAAATGAAATAATCCCAAACTGGATTCTCCCATGCTAAAGAAAATACAATTTAAATATAAAAAAAGCCAAACAATGGTTGAATGAATGCATGGACGTGCGGTAATTGATTTCGCTTCTTTAAATGTGCTTATGGGTAGGTCGGTCTTGAGTTAGCGCACCTCTGAAGATGGTTGCCATAATCTGTTCAGATTTCATGCTTTGAGTGGAACCAGAACCTGTTAAGCCTCCGCTGCCTTTGCTCCTTCTCGCAAGGATCTGGAGGTGCTTCTGTCGAGAAGTCCTGCACCCTCCTCGTGAGCCAGTCCTCCCCCCCTGCACTTCCCACAGGATTATTCCAGGATGGGTGTTCAGTGGGAGCGCTCAGCTCAGGTCAAGTGGACCTGTGGTTTATATCATTCTGACCTGACAAGTCTCTGAGGAAAACTGCATTTAGGAAGCAACGAAGACAGACCATGGCTATCAATTTATAACACTCCAACTTGAGGCTATTCTTGTCAAGTGGGAGTGAAAATTAAACTCACTGGAAACAGGATCATCTCCAGGATTTCTGTTAGGCAAAGCTTGAGGACAGCCACGGAGCCGGAAGAATGGGGCAAACAGAAGACTTTTCTTAAAGCTGTATCCACATGGCAAGCACGCAGGTACAGAATGTTTCTTTGGGCTGACTAAGGGGCTACTCGAAATGGGGGTGTGGGCAAAGCCCCCTCCTCCTTGCCTCTAGCCCTCCCTCGGTGCATCCACAAACAAAAACAGGACCAGAAACTGTCCTTAGCAGAAGCCAGAATGAGGGCCACAAGGTCCTCCCCACCAAGAGACAGACCAAATTCATGCCAACTCTAGAGAGGAGTAGGCTTTCAGTGCCGAGAGCTCCCTGGCTCCTTCCGCCCTTGTTTTGGCCCTTTCAGAAATGTCCCAGGCTGTGCCAAAGCATGGGTTCCCTCTAAGATCTGGAAAGAAAGTGTGTTGTAAAAGACAAAGTCTCCCTTCCGAATGGTTTGTCAGCACATAGGCTGCAACCCTGCCCAAGGGTGCTCTGAACCAGCAGCCAAGTTATTTGCCCTAGGGGTGTAGCAACAAAGCTTGACGGTAGGTAGGAGAGAGGCTCAGACCTGGGAGCTGGGAGAAAAGACACCCATTCACCATGTTTGCTTAATCCGTGGGTTGATCAGAGTGGTAATAGTCTGTGACTCTTCCCAGCACATCTCAGCTAGACAGCCCTGAGGCCACACCCCTGGCTTGAACAGAGCTATTTGTTTTGTTTTGTTTTACATTATAGGCACACCTTGCTTAATTTTTTAAATGGATGATACCATTTGTGAAAAAAAGAAAAAGAAGCCCCTCTCTGTGTATCCAAGATAAAGACCATAAATATGTCTATTTCTGTCATTCCTCCAAACCACGTTCTACTGAAAAGCAAGAATCTACATAACGCACCTAGTCTGATTTTGTCTATTATGTTCCATTGGTCCGGGCAACAAACAAATAAAAAATCTTCAATTATTTTTGGAAACAAATATTTTCCCATGAAAATAGTTACTTGGCAAAAAAAAAAAAAAAAAAAAAAAAAAAAAAAAAGTGGGGCAGCAGCACTGTAGTTTTGTTTTGTTTTTTTGTTTTGTTTTTTTTTAAATCTAATTGACTATACAGTATTTCAGGAGCGCTAGCTTAAAACAGAGGCTTTTAAATTAATAGTAAGGCGTGAAAACATCTTGTCACTCAGAACTGGATGCTTAGTCAATCCTCATTATTTGTGGATCCCATAGTTGTGAATTTCCCTACTTGCTAAAATTTATTTGCAACCCGAACTCAATATCTGTGGTACTTGAACACTCTTTCATGCACATGTTCAGCTATATCTTCCTTCCTGTTTCAGCTCAACAAGTGTCCTTTTCATGGTCTATTTAGTGCCACAGTTTTTGTGCTTTCTGTTGGTAATTTCCTGTCTAAAATGGCCCCTAAGCATTGTGAAGTGCTCTCTAGTGTCCCTAAGGACAAGGAAGCTGTGATGTGCCTTACAGAGAACATCAGCGTCTTGGATTAAGCTTTGTTCAGGCATGGGTGATAGTGCATTAGCCGTGGGTTCAATGTTAATGGTTCAATGATATATATTTAAATAAGGTGTCTGAAAACAGAAACACATATGAAACAAGGTTGTATATTGATTGTTTGCTGAAAATGTGACCAGAAGCTAGCAGGGAGCTTAACCCTATGTGTCCCCTAGGAGCCATGGTTCAGTATTTGCTAATTTAGTGTTTGCAGTTGACTTTATGGGACACAATTGCAGGGGGAGGATCAGGAGTGGGATAGGATAATACCGAGCTGTCTTAACTGGGTAATTAATTCTGGGTTGAATCTCAGGCACAGTGATCTCCTTTTCCACTCACCAGTTGTGGGAGAAGCCGCTTAGCAGATCTCCAGCAGAGAGATGCCGAGGAACACCTGAAGAAACAAAGATCCCTGAAAAATGTAGTTCCACTTTACATTCGGTGGCAAATGTGATCCAACTGACTGCTCATTGTCAAATTAATAGTGAGCATCTCTCCTTTCACCTCTACTGCTACTGTCCCTGGAGGCTTCTGGTCCTTTTAACAGGACTCTGATCCCAACACAGTTCCAAATCTCCCTATCCTGGCATGCCTCCCCATGGAACAATTTGAATAAATCCCCAAGCCAGTGTTTCCCCACCTTAGCTACGTGTGAAAAGTATCTGGGGAGCGTTAAAAAACCCTTCATGTCGGATACCTACTGTGACCCAACAGATCAGAATTTCTGGGGGATGGGATTTGAGCGTGGGTATTTTTTTAAATGCTCTACGTGATTCTAGCACACAGGCCCAAAGTGACTGAGGAATGCCTGGTATAGTGATTCTCAATCCTGGCTGCAGTCAGAATCACCCAGGGACTTCAAAGAAATCCCAAGTTAATAGATTCAGAATCTCCCGGGAGGCAGAGGGAGCCTTGGCATTGATACATGTATTTTTAAAAGTCCTCGAGAATTTTTGGCTTAGTGAGATTCTGTAGTTATGTGTTTGAAATTTTAAGATAAAATCTGCTGGAGAGGGGCGCCTGGTTGGCTCAGTCAGTTAAGCGTCCGACTTCGGCTCAGGTCATGATCTCATGGTCCATGAGTTCGAGCCCCGCGTCAGGCTCTGTGCTGACAACTTGAAGCCTGGAGCCTGCTTGGGATTCTGTGTCTCCCTCTCTCTCTGCCTCTCCCCCACTTGCACTCTGTCTCTGTCTCTGTCTCTGTCTCTCTCTCAAAAATAAATAAACATTAAAAAATATCTGCTGGAGAAAAGCAAAGAAGAATGTGGAGAGAGAGTTGGTGACAACTATATGAATGTGGTGAAGGGGACGTCAAGGATCCTGGGTCCTCTGATTTTCAGAAACCATTGAACCTTGACCTGGTGGGGAGGCAGGGGGCCGTTGAAGGGAGCAATATGGCTTGGGGGCAGATATAGGACCACATTATCACAGAAACCTCCCGGTGTGTGAGGTCTGCTGCCTGCAGATTGACTGTGAGACCAGCTACCATGGGGGCCGGGCCTTCAGAACTGACACTGGCACTCAGAACGGGCTCTTCAGTGACCACAAGGGCAGTGGTTACTTCTCTTCTGAATGTCCCTTCTCTCTTCCCTTGCACAGTCGGAGACTGGTAGCAGAATGCAGAGAAGATATTGTTGCCCTGGTGCAGATTGCCTTGCTTGGGCTGTCTACCCATCTTCCAACAGTTAAAGGCATACAGCCACCTCCTCCTCCAGAGACCTGCCTTCTTCTAAACAGCCACTCCCTTGAGATGTTACATGTCTCACATCCACCCTGGCCGAGAGGGATGGCCCACAGATCATGACTGATTGGCAGGGGTGCCGAAGTCTGACTCCCCTGCCTTGGGATGGGATGCATTCCGAAGGACATGCATGTTCCTTGCTGGACCAGCTAAAGCTGGAGTAATTGAGTCATATCCCTACTTAGGGTTTTCCCCTGCCCTCCCCCACTTCCCTCACTCCCCTTCTCCTGAGAACACTTCCTCAGGAAGTACAAGAATCCTTGTCTCAGGCTCTGCTTCTAAATAACCTGTCCTAAGACAAGTAGTGATTACACAGTATGTGGATGATGGGAATGTGGGGTGGAAAGAATGTCAGCCATATCTGGGTTCATCCTCAACTTTATCACTTCTTAGCTGCATGAACCCATCAATTCGCATGATCCTTTGTTTCCTTCTCTATATAACGTGGGGTGGCCACACATTGCTTGCAAGGAGGTCACAAGTATAAGAGAATGGGTGTGAATGTCCATGGCACATGATAGAGATTAGCTAACGTCCGCTTCCCTTGCCTCCTGGAACTGTGGCTCCACCTTCCTCCGAACTTATTTCTCCGCTGTTCTCTTTGGTCATCTGTGCATTACAGTTTTCCTAGTCTCTCCTTTCTCTTTCTCCCCTTTTATATATTCTTTTTACCATCTCCTTTCCCCAGGGTTTTCATCTCTTTTCTTTGTTTTCTGCACTGCTTTTCAGTTCCCCCAGCCATGATAAATGAAGAAAGATGCATAGCAATACCCAGAAACACAGATCCTCGTTCTGTGGACCAGGGCCAGGGAAGCTGGAAGCCGGAGTGAGGTTATCAGTTTTTGCCAGTTCAGCAGAGTTAGGTTGGGCTCAGTTCTGTAAACAGGACTCCGGGGGCCGCTTTGTGGCTTTTACTAAAACAACGTTTAGCCAGAGAAGGATATGCTATTTTCCTTGTAAGGTGAAAATAATGACCATTAAAAACCAATCACACTAGTACTTGACATAAGAACCCTCATCACCATCAATCTTCCTCATCTGGGCCAAATGGTGGACCAGAGGGGAGCTGATCCCCACAGTTGGGACATGAGGCAAGAGTTTACTGGCTCAGCCACAAACTGGTCATGGGACTTTGGGGAGGTTGCATAACCTCCTTAGGGTCCAGTTTCTCCATCACCAGAAAGGCTATAAAGCAAAACATGTGCCAGCTACTTCACATGGGGCCTCCTAGAATTCATAAAATATTATGTGGGAAACACTGGAACCCTGTGCAGAAACCGACTGAGAGCAATGTAGTTAGTTATCAATGTTCTTGTTAATAACATTGAAACCATTGCAAAGTAACTCAGTAGGGCATGGAGTATATTGTAAATCACAATATGTGTCACGGTAACATTCTACATTGAAGATGGTGGGAAATCTGAAAGTCATACCTTGGCCTTGAGCACCCAATACTAGCCGCTCAACTAGATTTTTACAATAACCATTGTTATCCTAAGCCCAGTGAGACAGGCTGAGCTAATTAATACTTTCTTGTCTGCCTGGCTCATTTTTCTATCCTTCTTCTGGCATTGGTATGCCCTTCCCTCTGGGGACCTCCTTCTACACTCCCTGGTCCTAGCGGGGTTGTAACCATAGCCCGTCATTGCCCAGTTGACTCACTACTACACCCCTGCAGGAAGGGTGGGCGCGAGACCCAGCCCTGCTGGTCATAGTCCACCCTTCTCTGGTCACAGGGATCGGTCCAAGGGGTGGCTGATTTATCAGGTCGATCAGAATTGTTCACTAGCATTCTGGAATAGGAGGGAGAAAGGTAGAGCCCTCCACCTTTCTGAAAACAAGCAGTGAGCTTGAGGCCTGCCATCAATCTTTCTAGTCACTTGGGGTGGGAGGGCATGCGGAAAGAATGCTGGCAATACAGTATACAGCAGAAGAGGGCAGAGGCCAGAAGTGGGGAGAGAAAGAGGGCACCAACATTGTTTGAGCTGGGTCCCCACTCTGGGCTTCCTGAGTTTTGCGAGCCAATGAAGCCCCTCTTTTTCTCTAGTAAGTCTGAATTGCTGTCATTTTACATAACTCACTACAATGTTTAAAGAATTTACTTGCTTAACAAATATAAATTTCCATTTAGGTAGGTGTTTTCCTTCCTCAAGTATCTTATATTAAAGAATATGTGTGATTTAGAATAGACCGAGTCCAGGGGCGCCTGGGTGGCTCAGTCGGTTAAGCGGCCGACTTCGGCTCAGGTCACGATCTCGCGGTCCGTGAGTTCGAGCCCCGCGTCGGGCTCTGTGCTGACAGCTCAGAGCCTGGAGCCTGTTTCAGATTCTGTGTCTCCCTCTCTCTGACCCTCCCCCGTTCATGCTCTGTCTCTCTCTGTCTCAAAAATAAATAAACGTTAAAAAAAAAAAAATTTAGAATAGACCGAGTCCATTCAATTATTACAATATCATCATAAAGAGAAACAGAGGCAATATCTTGGCGTACGTTATATATGATTTAATATGAAACACGTCTACCGGGAAGCGGGGGCATGATTTGATCAATATTCTATTGATCTTGCATTAAAAACAAGCCTACTTGTAGCAGGCTTTTACGACTTTTTCCAGGACAGGGTGTTTCAGAGCATCAGAAACTCGGGAGAGTTGTCAGCGTGAGCATTTTCCTCCTCCTTTCTCACGGGTGTGCTTCTAAGTGGCCACAGCCCTTTAGATCGGGTTGTACTCTCCACCCAGAGCATTAAAGAACAACCAAGAGACTGAGAAAAGAAAGTAGAAGTCCTAAATCTTGGGTCTCCCTGGTTTTAGTCTAGTACTTTAACTATCAGGGGTGTTGTGTCCATTTCATTCACTTTTTCATTTCTCACATCTGTTTCACATGCGTGTACACATATATATGCAAGTACTTCTTGTCCTAACTGTGGCTGGGAAGCTATGTAAAGCTGTAAATATTTATTAAGTGTGCATAAGACGGCAGTGTGGGCTGACGGGCCAATGAAGGGGAACTAGAGTATTGGGCCCCACTTTTGGCTCCACTGCTAATTCCTGTGTGAGTCTGGGCAGGTCAATTAAAATATCCGTGTTCCAGCACTACATTTAAGAAAAAGAGATACTATGGGGGCGCCTGGGTGGCTCAGTCGGTTAAGTGTCCGACTTCAGCCAGGTCACAATCTCGCGGTCCGTGAGTTCGAGCCCCGCATCCGGCTCTGGGCTGATGGCTCGGAGCCTGGAGCCTGCTTCCGATTCTGTGTCTCCCTCTCTCTCTGCCCCTCCCCCGTTCATGCTCTGTCTCTGCCTCAAAAATAAATACACATTTAAAAAAATTTTTAAAAAAAGAAAAGGAGATACTAATCTTTATTGGCCAGCACCCCAAAAGTAATCATTACTGAGCACAATACCTGCTATTCAGAATGGAAATCAAAGAGCAGTCTCACTGAGACCGCCCATCCATTACTTTTTCTCTTTCTTTCTTTTTATTTTTGTAAGGGAGGAGGCATGGTGAAGCCGAAGGGATGTATCCTTCCCTGGCTTGAGGGGAAACAAAGCTTCATTGTCCCCCCAAAAATACATTAGCAAGTACCTGTCGATGCGTGTCACTGTGGTAAGAAGACAACAGTGTGAATAAAGTAGCCGGTTTTGAAGTTCCTCTCAAAGATCACGGGAAAAGTGGACGGCAGAGCAATGGTAACAGCATCTCTGAGGCATTGACTGGCCCCTTAGAATAGAACGAACAGGGCTTTGAGGCAAGACTTGGGTGTTCAGGTGATTCTGTTCCTTACTCCTGTGACCTAAACAAATTATTTCACCTTGGTGTGTGAGGTGCTGATAACAGCAAACTGGAAATGATAGCGCCCATATTTAGGTGTGTTGAAACACTTCTACACAAGCACCTGACAAAAGGCACATAGAAGCAGCTTGATGGATCCTGGTTTTCTACCCTCTTCCATTTACTCACTTATTTTGCTAGGAGTTTGGCAAGAGGACAGCAGATAAAGCATGTCCGTGTTTGGCTGTCAGGGAGGCAGGCGTTCAGCCCTAATACCCAATTAGCTGTTCCCATCATAGGCCCCTATCCAGACTCCAGACAGATTTCTCGGATTTATATTGACCCTTTGCCTCAAGGAACAAACAAACATATCCAAGGAAACGTGGTCAAAATCCACATTTAAAGCATCTGTTTGAAGTGAAGATATTATAAGCTTTTGCTTGTACACAGAATCTAGGTAACCTCCCTCCCTCACGAAAAGAGCAATTGAAATGATGCTGTGGATGATCAGACGGAAGAATCTTGGGTTATATTACGAATTTAGGACTGGGGCGCCTGGGTGGCTCAGTCGGTTAAGCATCCGACTTCGACTCAGGTCATGATCTCACAGTTTGTGAATTCGAGCCCCACGTGGGGCTCTGTGCTGACAGCTCGGAGCCTGGAGCCTGTTTTGGATTCTGTACCCACCCCCCACCCCCCGCACCTCCCCTGCTTGCTCTCTGTCTCTGTCTCTGTCTCAAAAAATAAACATTTTTAAAAAATTTAAAAAAAAAAAGAACTTAGGACTGAATTATTGCCTCAAGGGTTTCACTTTCCTTTTACTACTGAAAGGACAGAACATATGCCAAAGCCGTTTAATGAGAGGAAGTCCAACCTGTACCGTCAAAGAACCTCGTGATGCAAACGAGACAATCCCCATCATTGGATCACATACAACCCCACAGCTGCCATATTATAAACATGGAACAAGGACCCCTCCAGCCTCCATGAAACTTGTGTTTTGCTTTCCTCAGGGCGGTAGTTCTCAGACTCTTTTTGGAATCTATTTCCAATGACAAAAAATGTAATGACGCCCCCCCCCCCCCCAAACCAATCTGTTTGTATCACCATCGCATGAAAAATGTAATCAGGGTCATAGAGAGCCATGGTACAACTTTTATGAAATTTCCTGAGGAACTGCAAAAGTAAAGAGATTGACCTATTCCAGGAGCAAGGAAACACTCCCAGTCATGATAATAATTCCCTAGTTTGCGAGTGGTTGCACCATGGCTGTCCTGTCATGTACACTTTTTTCACAACCACCTGTGACATTGTAGCATTGCTCAATCCGTACAATACCCGGAAGTAGGTACCCTTATTACTGTAGTTCATCACTTCTAAGATGCCAAAGGGTGGAAATATGCACCTTTATTTGATGAACCACCCAGAAAGAAAACAGTGCTGCCAATGAAACCACAACACATCATCAGCGATAAAGCAAAGAGACCATTTTAGATACGTTAAAAATGTGAAAGAATGAGTGCTTGGAACCAATGAGCTATGGACTTTCCCTTCTGCAGATGCGGGAACATAAGCCTTACTCAAGGTCAGGCTGCTCCCGGAGACTGAAGCGTGAAACCCCACTCGCACTCAGACCTCCTGACCTTCCACCTGAATGGGCTCCGTGCAAACACACCTACGGTTTTGCAGATCATCTTGGAACCAAGATAGAAGGTTCTTACCGGGTACTCCTAAAAGTGCCACTTTAGAAGGAAAGGATCTGTCATGATAGGTGGCAGTCATCACGAGAGCACTTTTCGCAAGAAATGACCGATTTTTTTTTCAAAGGGAAGTAGGAAGGGCCAACCACCTCTGTCTTCCCAATACGCGGCATTGATATCACGTAGGTACAGTCAATGCTCATTCTTCCTGAATTCCATATTTGCAAATGCACCTATGCACTGAAATTCATCTGCGACTCCCAAATCAACGCTCGTTGCGTGGTCACAGTCATTTGAAGACAGCGAAAAATATGAATTACCAGCTGAGGTCAAACAAAGTGCTGATTTCAGCACTTGTACTGAAACAAGTGTCCTTTTTATGGTCTAGTTAGTGCCACATTTTTCGCATTTTTGTGACTTTTCTCGGGGCTTTTGGTATTTAACATTTGGTACCCGAATGTCGTTCAGATGTGCCGTCCAGGGTCCTATGCACGAGAAGGCTGTGCTGTGCCTTTACAGAGAACGCAGGTGTGTTAGATACAGTTCAGTCAGGCATGTGTTACTTGGGCCGCTGGCCATGAGTTCAATGTTAATAAGTACACAATATATATTAAATAAGATGTCTTTATACAGAAACACACATAAAACAAGGTTATGGATTGATCCATTGATGAGACCGTTTCAACCAGAGGCTCACAGGAACCTAACTCTGTATTTCCCCTGTGAGTGCTTAGTATTCACTAATGGGGATTGACTGTTTTGCATGTTAAACCGTCAATAGGACTATTTCTTCTCTTGCTGACTTTCCCACTATTCACATCTCATGGCCGTGAGTCCCGTGGAGAGGTCAAGTTACAGGAATAATCAGGAGTTTTATATATATGCATTTATGTGTGTGTATATACACATATATATACGTATCTGTATATGTACATGCATATATATATACACATACATACCCACACATAAATGCATATATGTAAATACACACACACATATTAAGTAGGCAAAAAAGTATGCCCGGGGTGCTTGGGTGACTCAGATGGGTAAGCATCCAGCTCTCGATTTTGGGTCAGGTCACAATCTCACGGTTCGTGGGTTCAAGCCCTGCATCGGACTCTCTGCTGATAGTGCAGAGCCTGCTTGGGATTGATTCTCTTTCTCTCCCTCTCTCTCTGCCCCTCCCCTACTCATGCTCATGGAGCATGTGTCTCTTTCAAAATACATAAATAAACACTTAAAAAAAAAAAAGGATGCCCAATGACAAGATCTGGAGGGAAACACAGAACAATAGTATGACAGCAGTGGTGAGAAGATAGGGGTTTTTAACATTATTTTGTTAACATTTCTAATTGTTGGCACTTCTTTAGAGCTTTGTGTTACAAACCATAAAGACTGTCAGGAAGGGAGGAGGCAGCCCCAGACAGAGGGTGGTGGTGGGGGGCAGAGCAGCCCAGGAAGCCCCCCAGGGGGTGATGCCTGCAGGATTTCCTTGTCCTCGGAGTGTTTCCTTGGCTGTGGAATAAGCTCACTTGATTCTAGAGGAACACAGAACTCTGTATAAGCTTCTCGACCTTTCTACCCTCCTCTTTAAAAAGTCAATAAAAGAAACCTGAGGAGGGAGACGAGGAGGAGGGGGGTGGAAGGGGAGGAGGAAGAGGGGGATGGAGAAAATGAGTCTGTGATCTTAGTGTTTTTCTGCTGAAGATAGGGTATTGGCAAGCAGGTTGAAGGCACACCTCCTTGCTAAAATTAAGAGTCCGAGTCTTTTGTTTTAAGCCTTGATGTAATATAAATGATGAAGAGCCACCAGTTACAGAGGGACCACCTTGCATCTGTCGTCCTGAAAAATCCGTGCGTTTAGGGGGAGCTGTTGTCAACCTTGGGAGCGACCAAGGAGATGGTGCCATTATGGAAACACTGCGCCTGGCTGGTCTGCAAAACAGAACTCCTCACATTAACTTACAGAGGAAGTGGATAACCTTGGACGACAGTTTGTGTCCTTGTGGACAGTGGCTGATTCTCCACAAAATTGTGCATGGGCTGATTCTCACAAGAGGTTTCAGAAATGAAGCTAGGGTTTCAGGTCTGACTCGCATGAGCTGCCTTTATTCGGACGGTCTTTGTTTTCCCCAGTCTGGTCGGCAGTCCTTCCGGGGCCTTCCTCAATCCCTGGCGGGGGCTGAGGCCCAGCCGTTGTTCGATATGAAAAGGTGCTGGAAGGCCGGCTGCTCTAATTGGAGTTGCACCTGCAGACCCCGGCCTCGGAGGCGGCTTGCTCGGGGGGCCGCTGTTGCTGTGTGTGCACGCACAGTTGATTGCCTCAATGCACACTGGGATCCTGCTCAGTTTTTTGGCCTGAATACACTGGAGGGGATCCAAGCCACTCCGTCGCTTTCTCGGTTCTGTGTGGGGAGGCACTCTCTCTTCTCTGCTCTCTAAGAAGAAGGGATTTTGCCATGCGATTATATCCAGTGTATTTTGGTCTAATCTCTTCTGGCTCCAAGAGGGCTTACCCAGATAAGAGGTGCCCTTCAGGCTGTACGAGAGGGTGCCACGGCTGGGCTTCACCCACCCATAAGTTGCTGCGTTAGGAGTTTCTCACACTTCACTCCAGTAACACCATCCAGGCAGCGCTGAAGAGCAATGACTACAACCTCTGTGCTCAGGCCAATGAGAAGCAAGTGGAGAAACCACCCAAGTGCATCTAACCGATGACCGTGCCTCGGTGCCCCACACAGCTCCCTAGCTCCAGGGCTCCTTCCTAATGCCCATATTTCGTGTGTCCAGTCTGATCAATTTCGGCATCTGGAGATGAGACGGCCATACAAATATCACCACAACTGAGCTAATGGACGCGTCCATCACCCCCAGAGGGTTCCTCGTGCCCCTTGGTAATCTCTCCCTCCCACTTCCCCCTCCATCTCCGTCCCCAGGCAAGCCTGGATCTGCTGTCTGTAACTATAGATTAGTTGCCTTTTCTAGAATTCTATGCAGGTGGAGTCGGGCAGTATGTATTCTGTTTTGTCAGGCCTTTCCCACTCAGCCTCGGTAATTTTGAGATTCATTTATGTTGTGTGTATCAACAGCTCATTTGTTTTTACTGCTGGATGGCATTCCACTGGGTGGACGTACCACTGCCTGTCTCTTCATGCACCTGTTGATGGGCATTTGGGTTGTTTCTAGTTTGGGCCGATTACAAAAAGAACTACTGGGAAGGTATGTGCACACATCTTTGTATGGGTATAAGCTTTCATGTCTCTCGGGTAAATGCTTAAGGGCGCAATGGCTCGATGAAATGGTAGGTGGACATGTAAATTTTTTTTAAGTTTTTGAAGCATTTTTTTTTTTTTTAAAGTTTATTGTGAGAGTGAGAACGCGTGAGTGGGGGAGGGGCAAGGAGGAGTGGGGGAGAGGGAGAATCCCAAAAAGTCTTTGCACTGTCAGTGCAGAGCCCAACGCGGGGCTCAAACTCACAAACCGCAAGATCACGACCCGAGCCAAAGCCAAGAGTTGGACACTTAACCGACTGAGTCGCCCAGACACCCCTACACTTATCTTTTTATGAAACTGCCAACGTGTTTTCCAAAGTGGTTGTACTGTTTTACCATCCCATTAGCAGTTCCGATTCCTACATACCCTTACCAACATTTGCTAAGGTCAGTCTTTTTTTTTTTTTTTTTAATTTTTTTTTTTTTTTTTTTTTAACATTTATTTATTTTTGAGACAGAGAGAGACAGAGCATGAACAGGGGAGGGGCAGAGAGAGAGGGAGACACAGAATCCGAAACAGGCTCCAGGCTCTGAGCTGTCAGCACAGAGCCCGACGCGGGGCTCGAACTCACGGACCGTGAGATCATGACCCGAGCTGAAGTCGGACGCTTAACCGACAAGCCACCCAGGCGCCCCAGGTCAGTCTTTTTTTAAGGCTAAGCCATTCTAACAGATACGGAATGATATCTCATTCTGGTTTTCATTTGCTTTTTCCTAATGACTAATGATGTTGAGCTTCTTTTCCATGTGTTTACTTGTTATCTGTATATCTTCTTTTGGCTAAGTGACTGTTCAAATCTTTTGAGCCTTTCTTAAATTGGCTTGTCTATTTTCTCATGATTGCGTTTGGAGAGGTCATTATACAATTTTTCCCAGGGATATTTTTTATTTCAAGAATTATCCTGGAATGTAAGACACTGCAAAGAAAAATTTCATAGAATTTTCAGCACTAATCAGAGCATGTGGGGAACAATTTGGGGGCTCAGGGCCTTCTAGCCCCTAGAGATAATACTCTTTACGTGCCGTATTCTGCCTTATAATGATGAAAGCAGGTCTTGCCAGAAATCCAGACAGGCCTAGCCCACATCTACTTTTGGAGGCTCTTGGGATATTAAAAATGAAATAAATTTCAAAACAGACATATGAAAAGCATGGTATATTTTAAATGTATATATTGAACACATTAGTGCTTTTGACCATATGTGAAAATTCAGCATGAGTATAACACTGGAGATGATGTCAAGATTTTTTAAAAAAAGGTTTTTAATGTTTATTTATTTTTGAGAGAGAGAGCAAGCAGGGCAGGGGCAGAGAGAGGGGCACAAAGGATCCAAAGGAGGCTCTGGGCTGACAGAAGCAAGCCCAATGTGGGGCTTGTACTCGCGAACTGTGGGATCATGACCTGAGCCGAAGTCGGATACTCAACCAACAGAGCCACCCAGGTGACCCTGATGTCAAGATTTTACATTTGAGGCCTGATGTGGGGACTGAGATAAAGGGCTCTCCTGGCCACTGGCCATCTTATGATAGGCCACGCAAGACCAGCACCACGTTGGAGGACTTCTGATACACCTCGGTATACCCACTTATGCTTGGGGCTAAATGAATGCTACAGAGATGGCTCTATAAGAAAGGACCATTTCCCAGGTATACAACCATTTCCTGCCATGATGGTAACATGGGGAACGCCAATCATGGCCCTTTAGGGCCCTTTGGAGGGACCCCTTGCTCAACCCACTTGAGAGCCTTTGGGACCAAAGGCTTCCTTCGGGCTGGTAGAGTCTTGGCCTTTCCCACTTCGTCTGAGTCAGAACTGTGCTATGAGCGGTGTGCTTCACTCGAAGGATCCCAGAGACCTCCCAGGCACGCACACAGAAGCTCCCACCCTCTGGGCTTGTTCACCATCGTTTCTGAGGAACCTCAATCTCCTTTCACGGCTGGTTGCACCTAGTGCCGTGGTTCTCTGTAGGGGGTGGTCTTGGCCTCCACGGAACTTCTGGAGTCATTTGCAGACATTTTTGATGGTCAGAACTTGGGAGCTCTTACTGGCCTTCGGTGGGTTGAAGCCAGGGATGCTGCTGTCGATCCTACAGTGCACAAGACAGCTCCCCACAACCAAGAATTATCCGGCCCCAAATGTCAGTGTCGGTGAGGCTGAGAAACCTTGATCTTGATGATTTCCCCAGGTGTCCACCAGAATGGACAGAGAAAACAACTGACACAGGTTCTGGGAAAGCGGTTCTTTGTTCATTAAGCAGATGAGTGCTGCAATACCCACATAGAGCTTTGGTCCGGAAGCGTGAGAGGATGGGAGGAACAGGTTGCCCAAGGCCTCTCATGCTCTCACGGCCTTTCTCCCCCTTCTCTTCTCCCTCCAGGAGTTCTGCTTTTAAACCCCGTCCTACTGCATGGTGACTGGGCAATCTACCTAATCTCTCTAAACCTCAGTGTCTCCACCTGAAAAATGGAAGACCCTTAGTATTTTTTAGAATTATGAAACAAGCCAGGCCATGTAGGGTTCGACAGTGGCTGGCCCAAAGTGGCTGTGGTTATTATCCCTTCATGAACTGAGCCCCAGTTGGACACAGAGCACCTTGTCAGGTGTCTTTCTTAACCACTCAGTGCCAGTTGGTGACAAGTTTTCGTTAGTCTGCGAAAAGACATTGCCTCTAAAAGCCTTAATGATAACCCTCACCCCTCAGAAACAAAACCTGATGGATATGTTGAACTCACTGTGTTTTGTGCTTCATTGCAGTGATGACAGAAATGAATGAAAAGGGAGTTGAGTTAAAACTGTGTCATATATTGAGGTATTTGTGAATGTGTGTATATTTGTTTACAGTCTGTGCAAAGAAATTTACACAATGAGCTTTGTCAGAAAACACAGCGCTAACTGGGACTCACACAGCAAGTCCTTGGGAACTCTAGGGCTCTCCCGTCCCAGGACGGAGCAGGGCCCCGTGTCCAGTGACTTAGATAACATCTCAGGTAGGGTCGGTTACTTCAGCACCAGAGGGCTTCATTGCCAGACGGCCAAGCAGAGGCTGTGAGGCTCGTGCCAGACTGAGCTCAGGGTGTTTCTGGAAGGTCATTGTTGCAAACCCAGAGAACCAGTTCTGTGAGGTTGGCTAAAAAGGGATATTTAATCAGAGTACAGAGAGGTGTGGTAATGGAGTGGAGGAAGTCTGGGTAAGGATTACAACCGGCAGTCAAAAGGCTCTTCTCGGTTTTCAAAAGAGTGGGGGGAGAAGTAATGTTTTGGTTCTGGCCCTCAGACAACACCCCGATTCTTTGCCAAGTGCGGGAGAGTGAGCCCACAAAATCACCAGTGAGCCAAGAGATAATCCAGGTGATAAGGATTCAGCCAGGCGGCATCTGGCCCAAAAAATAAGGACAGAAAATTTGACTCAACTGCATTTCTGCCTGTGTGTTTTCTCACCGGGCAGGAGATGCATTTAAAGGTACAGATAGCTTCTGCTCTTGGGGATTCACAGTGGAGCTAACACAAAGAAGCCCTTGGCCTCCTTTGGCAAGGGAACTCTAATAAGACTTTGGACCCTAGCGCCATGAAAAAGCTCCCTAGGAACATTCCAGAAAACAGGCTAGATCTCCTGCCAGCCCAGGAATGTGGCAGAGTCTTCTTGTGCAGAGAGCAAATGGATTTAGGAATTTTCTTCCCTTAGATGGGCTGTTCTCCGCCTTAAGGAGTCAGTGTGCATAACCATCCATGTTTCCCCACCGGGCTATCGCAGAAAAGGGAAGGAGATTTTACTTACTTCCATCAAAAGGTCGAAAAGGCCACAGAAATTGCCCTTTAGTATTAAGAGTAGAAATGTCCCGAAGAGCTGTTAATTCTGTCTCACCAGCTGAGAGAAGACAGATTTATGGAAGGAAGACAGTTTGAGTGACAGGCATTCTGCCCATTCTGCTGAACACTCTGTGAATTGAGATCAGCCAGAACAAGGGGTCTGCATGGCGTTAGCCTGACCTCTCCTACAACCTTCATCGAGTTTAGTTTAGATGAGGTATGCCCTTGTCCGTTATCTGTGGACACTAAGGCAAAACACAAACAAACAGGCATTTTTGCATCTCTCGTGCTTATGTTAGTGCCTTCATAATCGTGTTTTGGATGAATGGCTGAAACGGTGGAAAATACCCTAATTTTGTGCCTGTGTTGGTGAGACTGTGGCTTACTTTATCACTCAGAGGTCCCTTTAGAAAGCCTAACAGGATCAATTTCTATTCCAAGTTCAGGTGACAAAGGTTTTGTACCCAGAAAGGAATATTTCTCTGTCTTTCTGAAAATGAGAATGATGTCATTGAATATATCTCCCTTGGCTCTGAGTTCCAGGAAGCTCAGCGTTAAATCTGATGCTCAACTGTACCGATCATGTAGGCTCGTGTGGCATCCATACCTGCTTCCTATTTCTTTGGGCCTTGTCATTCTATTCTTTTTTATATTTCCCCTGCCCCTAATTTAAATTCTTGATGATATTTTCCCCCATTTTATTGCAGAGCCCACAACCTCAGATGCCCCCAACTGCCAAGAAGGTGGCAGTAAATGACTGTAGTGAGTGGGGCAATACGGCACGGTGTGGCCTGTGGCAAACTGGGACATTCTACAAAGATAGCATCGTCCCCATTCGCCACCATCAGTCTCTATCCTCCGACCCTGCTTTATTCGTAGCCTTTATCATTTTCTGTAATGATCCTATTGATCTGTTGACTTAAGCACAGGCTGCCTCACCTCTGCTACATCCCAGCACCCACAAGAGCACCTGACACAGAATTCTCACCCCCACCATACTTTGCTGAGTGAGTGAATTGGCAGATAGAAACGTGGGACCAGTGTGGCCAAACGCACCGTGGCCCACTGGCGTTTCGTTATTTTTCCAATTTGGCATAAGTGCATTAAGGCCCCACGGAGGTGAAGCAAACCTGCAAGGTTAGAGGTGGAGGAAGCGTTAGAAGGCAGGACTCGCTCTGGGAGTCGGAACTGGCCCTCCGGTCGGGTGCTCAGGAAAGTTAGGCAGATACTTCCCCCGACACAGCGCCCTCGACTTCAGAGTCAGCCTCACGCTGGGTCTGTTTCTGTACCTTTCAGTGCAGAGGGAACCAGCCTGAGACATCAGGGTGAATGTCTTTCAAAGCCCTCTTACAGGGCACCTTTGGCTCGTCTATCGCTGGGCAAAAATTGCAAGCTTTAAATGTTTTAGCAGCACCCAGAGACCACTGAGCAATCATCATATTGTATAGCGTCTCTTTCACGTCTGTAGCTGCAAAATGATGCTGATCTTCTTTGTTTTGGGAAGCGATCTCCTTACATCATTGGAAGACTGGTAGGTTGTGACATGGCAGAGAGTATCTCAGCAAGTCTTTGAGGTGACTGAGATCTGGCCAATATTTATTTCCTTCTTTCCCCAGAGAAGAACTTGAAAACAAAATACGGGTATTAAAGTTTGCGTCACTGACATTTCTTAGGAGACTCTGAGATGTGAAACATTTGTCTATAAATTAAAGAATTCTTTTCCTTCCACAGTTCTCCTAACCATTTTTTTCCAGAATGAACTGCCTAAGGGGGGGTGGGGGGGGGGGGAAGCAGCCCAGCTTGATTGGCATTTCTCAATCACTAGTTTTAAATGTGGTAAATACCAAAAATATAAAGTTACCATTGGGGCGCCTGGGTGGCTCAGTAGGTTAAGCGGCCGACTTCGGCTCAGGTCACGATCTCGCAGTCCGTGAGTTCGAGCCCCGCGTCGGGCTCTGTGCTGACCGCTCAGAGCCTGGAGCCTGTTTCAGATTCTGTGTCTCCCTCTCTCTCTGCCCCTCCCCCGTTCATGCTCTGTCCCTCTCTGTCTCAAAAATAAATAAACATTAAAAAAAATTAAAAAAAAATAAAGTCACCATTTTAACCGCTTTAAAGTACACAGCTCGGTGGTGTAATGTGCATCGTTGTATAGTTTGCACTGTTGTGCAGTCATCACCACCCTCCATCTCCAGAACTCTTTTCATCTTTCCAACTCGAAGCTGTGCCCATTACACAGTGACTCCCCACTGCCCCTCCTCCTAGCCCCTGGCTACTCACGTTAAGTGGGATTACACAGTATGTGTCTTGTGGCTTCTTTTACTTAACATCACGTCCTCAAGGTTCATCCGTGCTGCAGCATGTGTCAGAATTTCCTTCCTTCTGAAGGCTGAGTGGTGTTTCGTTGCATGTATACACCACACTTTGTTTATTCATCCGTTCCTGGGCTTCCGACTTTCTTCCGGCCCTGGGCTATTGTGAATAGTGCTTCTGTGAAGGTGCGTGTACAGATATCTCTTTGAGTCCCTGCTTTCAGCTCTTTGGAGTGTAGACCCAGAAGTGGAATTGCTGGATCATGTGATAATTCTCTGTTCAATTTTTTGAGGAATCGCCACACTGTTTTCCGTGGCAGCTGTACCAGCCAACATTTCTAGCAACAGTGCACGAGAGTTCTTACCGACACTTGTTATTTTGCGGGTTTGGATTTTTTCTTTAATTTTACCGTTTTTTTTTTTTTTGTTTGTTTTTTTTTTTTTTTTTTTTTTTAGTGGTCACCCTCGTGGGTGTGAGGTAGTATTTCACTGTGGCTGAGATTTGCATTTCCCTGATGATTACTGACTTTGAGCATCTTTTCATGTGCTTATTTCCATTCGTGTTTCTTCTTCGAACAAGGGTCTGTTTTGTTCAGTTTTCAATGGGGTTGTCTGTGTTGTACTGTTGACTTGTAGGAGTTCTTTGTATATTCTGGATATGAATCCCTGAGATACGGCTTGCGAACATTTGCTCCCATCCCACAGGTTGCACTTCACCGTGTTGTGTCTGACGCAGAGAAGTTTTAAATTTTGAGGCACCCTGTGCACTTCTGAGCTTGTATTTCTGGTTCCCCTGGCTCTCAGGCGAAGTGTGCCGTGGGGGAGGACAGCTCCAATGACAGAGTCCTAGCAGGTCACTTCTGAAAGGCTGCCAAGTCCTATCTCAACAAGACTTTTAGGATGGATTTCAAGAATGCCCTCCCCCACCCCCGCCTCCACTCTCTACTCTACTTGGTCAGGGTGCAGAAATGCTTTAGCACTAACTGAATTTTAAGACGGCCTCCCTTCAGCTGTGGGGTAGCCTTGGTTGGTGCTGGTGTCAGAACAATCATAACCAATACTATGGTCCTAGAACTCAGTGGGTGTGTACAATGGCCACTCCTAATGGATCTCCATGCCTGGCAAACCAACAGAAAAGAGGTTTCCACAGCGTGTCTCTTTTGTAACATTGGGACCTACAGAGGCCAAAGCAATGAGAAGATTACAGTGGACTCCTATCCCCCAAAATATGTCAAAAGAAAAACAACAGTAAGCCATAAATAAAATATGCTTATAGAAGTGCATGGAAGTCCTGATTTTTCTCAAGGTAACGACTTCAGAGTTGCTGTTGAAATGCCCAAATCCATTCTTTTAAATTTATCTGTTTTAATTAATGATTTTTTTGTGCCTCTGCCTTGCCAATGCCTTAATCCCTTTTTGATCCACCTCTTGGGAAATAATAATATCTGATATTTATTATATACTTCATATATGCTGTGCAGTTTTCTATGTACTACATAAAAGAACTAATTTAATCCTTATTCCAATTTTGTGAGGTCAGGACTATTGTCATCTCCAGGTTTACAGTCAAGGAAACTGAGGCACAGAACAGTAGGTTGCCTAAGATCGCACAGCTTATTACTGGGAGAGCCAGGGTTTGAACCCAGAACATCTGGATGCGGAGCCTCTTGTCCTCAAATGAAAACTCCAGCTATATTGTCAGGTGGCCTCCCTCCAGCAGCCTGCACCTGTCTTTCCCGCCCCGCCCTTGCGTCTAGCCCTTCGCACGCCGATCCCTGTGCTTTCCACCCCAGCCCTCCTCGCCTTGCCAGGTCGGAATTCCCCTGGGTATCTGCTCTCTGCTGTCCCAGCCGGGTTGGTGGCCCTCCCCTGGCAGGCTGCTGAGACAGCTAACACTGCACCCAGCCACAGGGAAATGTAACTGTCTCACTTATGTCTGCTTCCCACAGAGGCCTTGAGAGTTTCTTGAAGGTGGACACCAAGGTTCAAAGCTCTATGTCCCAACCCAGCCAAGTACCTGGTATGCAGTAAGCACTGAAATATTTAGTTTTGAGGAACTAAGTGAGGAAGAGCCTAGGATGGGATTTGAGGAGGAAAAGGAGCAGTGATTGCCCAAATAGTTTTCACCCTGGAAATGTTGTTAGTGCCCGAGCTGACGTCCACGTAAATTAGAGCAATATTGAATGGAATAGGATCAATGGTGGGAACCTTAGTCCCTTAGGCCTGCTACTGGGGACATGTGTCCTATCTGTGTGGAGGAGGCTGCTCTGCTCCCCACAAATCAAAGAGTAACAACAAATATATGTGCGCAAATGAGCATCCTGGGACACAGAGCAACTTCTGAGTTTCTCAGAAATGTCAAAATTGAATGAATGTCTTCTCTCCTTCCCTTTCTCTCCCTAAATAATTCAGTCTTTAAAGCCATGAGACGGGGTGGGACACCTGGGTGGTTCAGGTCATCTGACTTCAGCTCAGGTCATGATCTCACGTTCATGAGTCTGAGCCCCACAGCGGGCACTGTGCTAACGGCTCAGAGCCTAGAGCCTGCTTCAGACCCTGTGTCCCCCTCTCTCTCTGCCCCTCCCCAGCTTGCACTCTGTATCTCTCTCTCTCTCTCAAAAATAAACATTAAAAAAATTTAAAAAAATCTATGATACAGGGACAAGTAAGGTAGTTACCCATGTAGGGGGTAGAGGAGATATGGTGGTCCAGACAGGGCATCAGTACCTCCAGGGAGTGAGGGGGCTAGCCACAAAGAAGGGCGGCCTAGAACGGGTGCCAGAGCCTAGATGAGCAGAGGAAGGTCACCCTAGGGAGGGCAGCTTGACACAGAACTCTAGAATCCATGCAAGGTGAGGCGGGCATCTGCATGGAGAAGTGGGCAGTGGTCGTGATGGGAGTTGGTTCCAATCAGGGGACTGATTGAATGTATTAAGGCTAATGGGAGCCAGCTCGAACTAGTGGTAAAGAGACTTACAAATATAAAATATAGAAAGGGAGATAACTGGAATAAACCCCGGAGTGTTGGATTGGAATTGGAAGTAACCGTGTGAATTTACAATTTTCAGTGCATATAGGTCAATATAGAAACACACACCCGGGTCCTAGCTCTGTCCATCGAGAGATTCTGAGAACAGCAACACTCCAATTCACGATGAACACATCTAGCAGTCAGGCTTTGGATTCTAAATAATTCTCTACTGAAAGGAACTAGAGTTCCTTGGAGAGAGAGCTGATTTTAAGGCCGGAACATCTCATTGCACCAGGAAGTCAGAAGGGCTCAGAGGATATGGGAACATATCAAAAGGGATTGTTGGCATGTTCGATTAAGAAGGAGACATTTAGGTAACTTCAAACTACTTTTCTACAGGAAACTTATGAATTAAAGAAGGAAGAAGAGTAACTTTAGAGCAGAGAGCCCTGGCAGTCGTGTCTTTATGACACTGGGATATCATATAGCAATCCCAGTGACATTTAAAATCATCTGCCATCCGATTGGATGACAAGGGAGGAACACAGCATCATCTCTGTGACATTTTTTGCCAAGGTTGTAAAACTTGAATGGAAGCACAAGGAAACTCAGACAAACCCAAATTGAGGAACATTCTACGGAACGACAGGCCTGCATTTTTTTTAAATTTTTTTTTTTTAACGTTTATTTATTTTTGAGACAGAGAGAGACAGAGCATGAATGGGGGAGGGTCAGAGAGAGAGAGAGGGAGACACAGAATCTGAAACAGGCTCCAGGCTCTGAGCTGTCAGCACAGAGCCCGACGCGGGGCTTGAACTCACGAACTGCGAGATCATGACCTGAGCCGAAGTCGGATGCTTAACCGACTGAGCCACCCAGGCGCCCCTTTAAAAAGTGTCAAGGTCATGAAAGTGGGGGAAATACTGAAGAAAGTTTGCTGTTGGAATGGACTAAAAAGATGCAAACAGGGATGCCTAGGTGGCTCGGTGGGTTAAGCGTCAACTTCGGCTCAGGTCATGACCTCGTGGTTCATGAGTTCGAGCCCCGCATCAGGCTCTCTGCTGTCAGCATGGAGCCTGCTTTGGATCCTCTCTCTCTCTCTCTCTCTCTCTCTCTCTCTCTCTGCCCCTCCTCTGCTCTATTTCTCTCTCTCTCTCTCTCAGAAATATACAAATATTGGGATGCCTGGGTGGCTCAGTCGGTTAAGCATCCAACTTCGTTCAGCTCAAGTCATGATCTCAGTTTGTGGATTCAAGCCCTATGTTGAGCTCTGTGCTGACAGCTCAGAGCCTGGAACCTGCTTCAGATTCTGTGTCTCCCTCTCTGTTCCTCTGCTGCTTGCGCTCTGTCTCTCTCCCTCTCAAAAATAAACAAACACTCAATAAATAAGTAAATAAATAAATAAACATTAAAAAAATGATGAAGACAACTGGATGCAACGCTTGATTCTGAAAATGAGTTGGTCTGAGCATCAAATGGCAACTGACAAAAATTTAGTGGGGTCTGAGGATCAGATCATAGGAATGTATCAACATTAATTTCCTGACTTTGTGGTTTATGTGGGGGGAGGTCCTTGTGTATAGACAATGTACACCAAAGCCTATGGGGAAGATGAGGCGTTGTTTTGGTAGCTTACTCTCAAAGGGTTCGGGAAAAATACAGTGCAAAGTTCTTCCTACTCTACGATATCTACAATTTTCTATAAGCTTGAGGTTTTTCTAAATACATACATGCATATATACCTGTATTCTACATCTGTATCTGCATCTACATTTGCATGTAGTGAATATGTTAGGTTGGCATTATAACGTTTTCCAGACTTTTCAGAGCACAGGCACCCAGAGGCTGCTGTGGGTGAACGAAGTTCGGAGTAACTGCTCCCGCAGCAGGATTAGGGTAGGGCTGCTGCGAGTTGGGTCTCTGATCAGTTGCAGGAGATAAGTATTCTTGTTTCGTGATGAACGGAGGGAGTCCTGTGGTATCTACAGAGCTGATCATGCTGGCCACTTGACTTATCTGATGACGGGCTCATCTGCCAGAACGAAGAAGTAGAAACACTGAGGGCTCCTTTGTCATCTTAGGAGGTCCACGAACTTGTTGGGATGAGCACTGAGTGTTGTATGTAAGCAACGAATCATGGCAATCTACCCCAAAACCAAGAGCACATCGTATATGCTGTATGTCAGCCAACTTGATGATAAATTATATTTAAAAAAATATTCTCTACCAAAAAAAAAAAGTCCATGGGATAACGAAAAGGCCAGTTTTTCAGGGTTTATCTGGAATGTGGATTGTGCAAGAGATTCCACCATCATTTGAGGTTTGGCCCAAAGTGCTAATAGTGACAACCACAGCCTGTTGGGCCCCTCCCGTAGGCCAGAGCGCCCTTTTATGTGTCCTTTTTATAATCTTCACAATGGTTCTCCTTGGGAAGTATTGTCCCCATTTTGCAGATGAGGGAGTACAGATTCGGAGAGGTTTAGTAACCTGATCGTTGTTATGGGCCAAATTGGGTCCCCCCAAATTCACATGTTGAAACCCTATCCCCCAATATCTCAGAATACGACTGCATTTAGAGATAGAGCCTTTCAAGAGGTTATTAAGTTAAAATAAGGCTGTTAGTGTGGGACCTAGTCTAGTATGACAGGGGTACTTAGAGGAAGAAGAAACTTGGACACACAGAGAGGCACCAGGGGTTCACGCCCATAGAGGGACGACCATATGAGGACACGGCAAGAAGGTGGCCATCTGCAAGCCAAGAAGAGTGGCCCCAAAAGAACCAAACCTGTCAACACGTTGATCTTGGACTTTCAGCCTCCAAAACTGTGAGAAAATAAATTTCTATTGTATAAGCCCCCTAGGCTATTGTGTTTTGTTATGGCATCCCTAGCATATTAATACACTTGTGCTTTGCATGTGGTTGAGGATGAAGCTGGGATCCAAAATCACATCTGTGCAGAGCTTTTCACTGTCCTATGCCACCTCCCTACACATAGGGCCTCTACTGTGAAACCTCCTCCTGTTTCCCCCAATAGGCTGCACAGACCACACACCCAACCCGCCCCCCCAGACCCCTCCCCCATGGTCCCAGAGCACTTAGTGCACTGCAGATAGTTGGTTGCACACAACGAATTCACAATGTTTGATCAGATTGAGAGTGGAGCTACTCTTATCTGCACCCCCAGCATCCCCCGTGGAACTAGGCGCGGGGTAATCACCATAGTATTTATCGAGCACTTGCGTGCCCGCAAAGGCTTCACATGCATTATCTCATTCTCTCATAAAATTGCCATGGCAAACCTTAAGACAACTCCGTGGACTAGGTATGATCATTATTCCCATTTTACATATCAGAAAACTGAGGTCACAAGGGTTCACTGAATTACCCCAGGGCATAGAGCCAGTAGGTGGTGGAGCCAAGATTCACGTCTAATTCCCAGAATGCCCTCTTCACCCCTGCTTTGTTGCCACCATCTTGCTGTAAATGTTCCCTGAGCCAATTCCTGCCCTGCGGAGTTGTGCCAATCTGAAATGCTCTCCCTCGATCCAAGGCCCCTCTTTACACCAAGCCCAAGTATGAAGCTCACGTCCTGTGGAGAGTCCTCTCACATACAACCTCTGCCCTCAGCCCCCATGCGGCCCTCCTTCAGCACTCCTTGGGCAGAGTTTGCACCGTGCCCCATAATGTGACCTTGGCGTGCTGGGCACCTCGAAGGTAGTTGATCAACATTTGGTGAACTGGATTCAATGCCTAGGGATGGATGTAAACAGGGATAAATAACAAGGTGGCATATTATGCTGGATACTCCATTTCTGGATTTTCTAGGGAGCTCCAATTGCTAAAATTCTATCCTCTCATCAGATCACTTGCACGGTATGTGGCAGAGAATATAGCCTGGTATTTGGCTGAAACAGTACAGTCACCAGGGGCCCTGGGTGGCTCAGTTGGTTGAGCGTCCAACTCTTGATTTCAGCTCATGTCATGATCTCAGGGTTGGTGAGTTCGAGACCCACATCCAGCTCTGAGCTGATGGCATAGAGCCTGTTGGGATTCTCTCTCCCTCTCTCTCTCTTCCCCTCCCTGGCTCTATTTCTCAAAATAAATAAATAAACATTAAAAAAAAGTACCGCAAAGAGGCAGGAATAGAGACAGAATGTGTGTCACTCACCTACCCACTTGCTACCAGGCAAGTCACAATTTCTCTGGATCTAAATCTCTTCATGGGTCAAATTGCAATGACAATGCTGATTTCTACCATAGCAATGAAACCAAAAAAAAATGTGAAAATGCTTTGAATAATGATGAAGAATAACATAGAAATGCAGTCACCATTAGTGGGATTGTTTATGTGTTTACTGACCTGTTTGGCCAGAAAAAATAAAATTAAAAAAAGCAGCTTTTATTTTTGAAAGTGAAGGAAGAAGTTTCCCCACGAAGACCAGTACAATAAATAAATCAATCAATAAATCAGATATTAAAAGAGTAAATGTCCTCAGGACCTTTCTAGAGTGTCTTGAGAAAGACATAATGAGACATTTCTATCTTCTAGGTTCTCCTCAAAAACTTGCCGTGTGTGTGTGTGTGTGTGTGTGTGTGTGTGTGTGTGTGTGTGTGTGTTAGGAGTAGGGGTGGGGGAGGCTGGGCTGGGATAGTCAGGGGCAAAGTTTGTCAAATTGCATGAGATGTTACCTGGTGGGGGAACCAGGCCTCTTACCTTTGCTGCATCGTGACTCAGTTCCCAGCTGTGCGAGGCCTCAGGGGACAGTCCATTTGGGAGCTGAGCTTTTGTGACTCAGTAGTAGCCCAGGGAAATGTTCTTTCTCTTTCCTGTGTCCTGTCTTCCAGACATGCATGCAAACCACTGGCCCCAGAATTAATCAGCTCACCCCTTGCCCCCTTTTCAAGGCTTTGTCTCATGCTGATCCATAAACCTGAGAGCAGCCTCTGGGGAGCTTCCACGGAGAGAAGCCCTGACCGGAGCAGCACTCATTAGCATCAGTGACAAATGTGTTCTGGTCTGGATGAGGCTGAGGCTCCCTCGAGCTTCCTTCTGCTCTAGCTAAATCCAGGATCCTTTTGTTCACCTATACAGCTGCCAAGTCAGTCCTACCGCACCCCTGGATGTTATTTTCCTGCAGGCAATGGGAAAATGAGCTCGGAGCCAGGGAAGGGAAATCAACAAGGAAATAAACACAGGGTCACCGCACCTTCAGGTCATCGTGCTGGGGCCCATTCCTAAACAGGCAGGGGCCACTGCCTGGACAGGCTTCAGAACCCTGGGCATCTTTTTATTTTTAATTATGCAGAGAAGTATGCACTGAAATGGATATCGGGCATGTCAAGCGATCCCGAGTCGTTCCGATGCCTTGCCAAAACTTTCAAAGATTTTCCATAGGCAGTGTCTCTTATGACTGAACATTCGCTAAGGTTTGTAGACAAAGAAAAAAAAATGAGCACGATTATGGCTCATACTAGTTAAGACCTTTAACTCTAAAGATTCAGGACTGTTGTTTAAAGAAGGATTTCTTCTACTTACTCGTCAACATCACGGTCAACATCAGCAGCAGCGGTGTCTTCGCTAACGTCAACTGAGTGCTGATTGCCCCGTCCTGAGCCAGTTACCCGACCTGTATTATTTCATCTAATTCTCAACCTAATCCTCCAGGTATCATTCCCATTTTTGCAGATGAAGAAACTAAGGATTAGAGGGCAAAGTGCTCCTGCAAAGTGCTCCAGAGGGTTATAAATGTAAAAACTGCCTTTCTGGAAATACGCTTTTCCGGGTCTCGCTTGTCCCACCAGTCAGCTTAAGCCCTTCTGCGGACTGACATCTCTGGTGATGGCCGAGGAGCTTGCTTACATAAACAGCCCTGGAATTCTAAACAGAAACGTGGATCATCAGTTAGTTAAGTGGCCTCTCCCTGGGGCTGTGAGTTCGGTGCTATCTTTATACAACCTGTATGTGGGACGTACGTGGCCGGGGACCCTTTCTTCTCCAGTCCGCCATGAGCCAGCTGGCTGCGGTAGACCTCTCTCTCCACTGGGCTTCTGATTTACCAACGAGAAAGCACACTACCAATCTCTTGGCCTCTCTGTGTGCTTTGATCATGGTCCCATTTACAAATTTAGATTTTAGGAGCCTAACCGTTACGAGCTCCTTTTAATCAATAATTTGAGGGATGAATGATAAGAAGTTTACAGGCTGGAAACGTCTGCCAGGTGAAAAGAAACCAGCATGTGTGTTCTCAGTCCTCAGGTCACACCGCACCGTGTTTCGGTTTTATTGGCCTCATCTTTACTTCCAATTGTTCCGGTGCCATGGCGGTTACCCAGGGCAGCTGGCCACCGGTCAAAGGAAAGTAAAACTGCTAATTAGGAGGCAAGGAGATGCCTCCCAGTGGGGTCCAAGTTGTCTGTTTTTGTAAATACAGGAGTTGCGACACTGGGGCCGTTGCTTCCTTGTTATCCTTGGATTTGTTTTGGATGGAGCTTTTGGGGTGTTTTACTCTGGGGCCACATAAGCCTTTAAACTTCAAGTCGGTCAGCTTTTCATTCCCAGCAAAGACTAAAGATTTGTTTATTGGAGTTATGGCAATAAAGAAAATTGGAAAGGGGCTGGGCATTTAGTTTAGATATCATTTCATTTGTCTCTCCCAGCGGTTTACAACTAAACACATGTCCAGATATGTTTATAGACTCTGATCTTGGAGTTCTTTGATGAGGAAAGGCAATTTATAACAGTCAAATGGGCCTTTTCAACCTTATCATATGAAACAAAAAACTCAAAATGTTGCAAAGGAGCTGACGTAACGAAGGCTTTCATGTTCGTCATCTGCTTCCCAGCTTTTTCACCACCAGGGCATAAAGATAGCCGATTTGGGGACTGTCAGAAGCTTTGGGGTTTTCCATTCCGAAAGAAGTAGATGAGTTTTATTTCAGCGTCCCCTCCTGTGAGCATCTGCATCAGTGCTGACTGAATTACTTCCCATAGTTAAGTCCGTTCCGGGATTAACAACAAACACACATACCTCCAAAACAATGTTTTTTTGCACAGTCATGTAACCGAGGCGCTCAGTGTCTAAAACTGGAAATGGAGAGAAGTCACGGATGAAAAACAGGACATATTAAGTTAGCTTTACAAATGTGCCCTTTCCAAAGCCAGAATTACTCACTCACTGGCAGCTCACCGTGTGGGGACCTGAGTCTGCTCAAACCCCATGGCTTTAGTGTCCTTTCCATGTGGTGTGGGACATTCCAGCTGAGTGACAGGATCCAACTCAGCAGAAACGTCCAGATGCAGCTGAAGGCCTGCTCATTGTTGGAAAGCAAGCACAAGTTCACCAGGCAAGGAAAACGGCCCGTTTTTAGAGTGTCCTCCAAATCAACCCGCCCAGTTGCACGCAGACGAAATGTCTTCCTTTTCTGGTGTATTTTGAGGGAGGGATACACAATGTGAGAAATGTAGAGTTGCAGAAGCGCTTTTTCAGTGTTCTGTGACCAAGAAGTCAGAATCTGAGCTAGCTCTCCCTCAGGCCTATTTCCCTCTCGCAAGGCGCTCAGGCTGAACTGGATTTGTCATATGGGGAGGCAGAAAATGGCTTCTTTGAACGGTTAGGAACTCGTGGCCCTCCCTTCCCTCCTCCTGGCACATAACGGGTAGTTTTTCCACCCATGCCTACAAATGGGGGAGGCCGTGAGGAGTCCAAAGCTCCACCCTGAGGCTCTAAGTGCCATCTCTGTGTCAAGACCCCTCTTCTGGGCTTCCCATGTGTTCTCCGTGGTGCACGGCTGTCGCGACCGGTTCCCAGCCCTCCATTAGCTCTCACCCGGATTACGGCAGGAATCTCGTAGCTGGCCTCCCTGCTTCCCTTCCTGCCCCCGTCTCTCCACCACATCCACATTCCAGCCAGACTAGACTCTGAAAAACATAATTCAGACTATGCCATTAGCCTTTCTACAGGCCTGAAGGCTTTTTGCTGCACTAACGAGGGACGACAGAATCCCTGACGGGGCCCGCTAGGTTGGGCATTATTTGGCCCCTGCTCCTCTCTCCAGTGTGCCCTCGGCAGGCAACACCCTTGTGTCAGCACACTCCAGCCACACTAGCCTGCCGTCAGTTTTGCGAACATGCCAAGATTTTCTCTGTCTCATGGCTTTGCCGTTTCTGAGCTGGCTTGCACTGATCTACATTCTTCCCCCCACCATCCCCCTTCCCCAAGGAAAATTCACACCAACGCCCTCTCTCTTCCTGCCTCGTCCTCATCCTTCATGACTCAAGTGTTATCTTCTGGAGACACCCCCAACACACACACACGTGCCCTTTCCTTTGTAGTAGTCGGTACGATGTGTAGGTACGTTGTTTTACTTGCCGATTTGCTTAATATATAACTTCTATAGTTATTACCCTACACCCACCCCTACGCCTGCAGCCAGGTTTCTTTCCTTCCCTGAAAGCAGGGACTTGTGTCTCTGTTGTTTGCAACTACATGTCTAGGGCCTGGTACATAATAGGTTCCAAGTTTTGTTTTTGTTTTTTTTTTTTTTAAGTTGAATGAAGGAATGAGTAATTGAATAAGAAAAAGACAATTTCCCTTAACCATAGAGAACAAACTGGTGATTACCAGAGGGGTGGGGTGGAGCGAGGGAGTGAAACAGGTGATGGGGATTCAGGAGTGCACTTGCTGGGATGAGCACTGAGTAATGGAGAGACGTGTTGAATCGTTATATTGTATACCTGAAACTAATAGAACGTGTGTGAACGATGCTGGAATTAAGATTAAAACCCTAATAAAAATATAATAATAAAAAAAAGAAAAAAATTTTTTGTCTCAATTCAGGTCGCTTAAGGGAGAGTTTCTTAAATAGCTATTGAGAGGCACTTGCTTGTTCTTATTCAGAAGCAGATATAGTTTTCCCTGTGTGCAGATAACGAGCGAATAACTGTGGCTTTAGAGAATCTAACCAGGTCCTCCCTTCCGTGGAAGCACTTTCTATTGCTTCTGGCACGGCTGCTTCACGGCCCAGGGAAGTGGGGCAGTGGACAGCAGTGGACCCAGGACCGATGGTGTTTCTTGCTTTCCATGTTAGACTTTGTAGTTCATTCCCCACGAAAACAGTAAGGCAGAGTGGAAACTGTACTGTTATAAAGACTTTGGGGAATGGCTAAAATTAACAACTCAGGAAACAACAGATGTTGGCCAGGATGTGGAGAAAGGGGAACACTTTTGCACTGCTGGTGGAAATGCAAACAGGTGCAGCCACACTGGAAAATAGTATGGAGTTTCCTCAAAAATTAAAAATAGAACTACTCTATGACCCAGCCATTGCACTATGAGGTATTTAGCCAAAGGATACAGGAGTGCTGATTCAAAGGGTCACATGCACCCCCATGTTTATAGCAGTGCTATTAACAATAGCCACATTATGGAAAGAGCCCAAATGTCCATTGACGGATGAATGGATAAAGAAGAGGCGGATGAATATATAGTGGAATATTACTCGATGACCAAAAAGAGTGAAATCTTGCCATTTCCAACGGCGTGGATGACACTAAAGTATATTCTGGAACTAGAGTGATATAAGTTAATCAAAGAAAGACAAATACATGATTTCATTCACACGTGGAATCTAAGAAACAAGGCACATGAACACAGGGGAAGGGAAGGAAAAATAAAAACAGAGAGGGAGGCAAACCATGAGAAACTCTTAAATATAGAGAACAAACCGAGGGTTGCTGGAGGGGAGGAGAGTGAGGCTAAAAGGGGGATGCGCATTAAGGAGGGCACTTGCGATGAGCACTGGGTGTTTTATGTAAGTGACGCATCGCTAAATTCTACGCCTGCAAACAATACTACATGGCCTGTTACCTACTTTGAATTTAAATTAAAAAAAATCTTTTGGGTGCCAGTTTGGGGAAACCAAATACCATTTAGATTTAGAACATCAGTGTATGGAGGGAAATGTGTTCCAAATTGTAACAACCGACATACCAAACAAACAACCAACCCAAAAAACCTCCCTCAGAAGAAAAACATTCTAAGTGGGAGTTGCCTGTTTTGCGTTTTATATAAATTTTCAAATACACGGTGACTTTTCACCAGCCACACCTTCCCTGACTTCTCGCCTTAATTTAGGTCCTGGTGAGCATGCGTTGGACAACACTGGGGATGCCTATGAGATAATTCATTCTGCCAGGGGCTGTATTTATTTGTGTCGAGGCAGAGTCAGGAAACATTTCTTTCTCATAGCTCAGGAAAGGCAGCAGGAAGCTGTGCATTTTTCTCAATCCAGCTTCTCAGAAAGTAGATACGACATTAAGCTCGCTTTTGGGCTCTTTATTTCTGTCCTCAATGAGAAGGGACGCACGTCCCCCCCCCCCCCCCAACTTCAGCCGTTTGTGTTTTATTCTAATCCGTTTCTTTTGGAAACAACTTTTCCACACCTCGGCATAAAGTGCGTGTGAACGATAAACTTCACGCTGGAATTAGAAAGTGTGTAAATCAGGCATTTCCCGTGTCTCCAAAACCAGTCTTCTTCCATTCTGGGTTTTTCAACAAAACCTACCCAAACTCCCTGAGGAATTTTATATTAAGTGGCTGTGCCCTTGAGTCAACCCAATCAAACGCCCAGCCATGCATCCCATTTCCTTATCTAGGATTTCTGTTCTAGGCTTTGGCCATCCATATAATAGTTGGGCGATGCTTTGCTCACAAATTGCTCTCACATCATTGAAGGGAACAGGCCTCGAAGGATGTTGAGGGCTTACTCAAAACCACAGCGAGTCTTGGAGCAGGGCAGGCGGATCAGATGTCCAGCTCGCAAACCTGCACACTATAAATTCTAAATGACTTGGCAATGGCTATAGTCTTTCCAAACTGCTTCCCACGAAAACTCAGGGTGCAATCTCTGGGAAATGCTGTCTTTTCGCATTTATACACACTAGGTGCCCCACATTACTGTCTTGAAGGGGATTTGGGGACAGAGGTGGGACTAAAAGTGGTGAGGATAAATAAAATGAGTTGTCACATCAAGGAAAATAAAATTTCATTTGAATTGGGTCTGAGTTTTTGAGTCAGAGTAGGAAGAACACATAAATTTACACTCTTCCACTAAATCACAAATATTAGAAATTCCAAGCCATCTGCTTATGATCCCCAGGGATTAAGAAGATGTCATCTTTACACTTATATTTCTTTATTTGATGCTTTTTTTTCTTCTTATTTTTGAAACTAGAGCTACTTCCCTTTGAGGTGAAACTATTTCTTTCAGGGCTCTGAAATGCCACGAGACCAAATAGTGTGCATTCTGGGAGTGCCATGAAGAAGAGAACCAAACGTCACGATCAGGCAAAGACTACGGTCCCCTCAAGGATTTTGTTTCCAGCCCCGAGGATGCTGTCAACACTTAATAAATAAATGAAAATGGCAATAATAAATATTATGAATGGAAATAACAATGTGAGGTTGCACTCAGATTTCTTACAATCCAGGAGGAAACTTGCGGAGTTATCTCAGACTTTAGGAAAAATCCCAAGATTCTGCGACATTTATCTCTAATTTCAGTGGACAAAAGCCTTTCGGTTCCTTTAGCTTGAAAAGGCCCAGTTGATTGCACTGACTAATTGATTGGGTCGTTTGATTTTTAAAACCACACTACAATTAAAAAGTGATTGGAAAACATATAGGAGCATTTTGTCTTTAAATGTGGAGTTCTCTAAACTAGTGCAGACAGCTGGACCGCATTTTGTGTTTGTTTTTTCAAACAGATTCTTGGTGTTCTAAACTAGATCCATCTGTATGTACTAATTGCATTCCAACGACTAGGTTGGATGTTGTCTTTTTGGGGGAAAATCTCATTTAAAAGGAAAACGGACGCTGAAATGTCATTGTCGTTGCTGTATTACTGCAGTCTCAAAACTATGCTTGGTCAGAGGGCATTCATCTTGGTACACCAAGCCTGTGCTCGTGTCCTGGGGCCATGTTGTGCAGTTACTAGAACTTAAATGTCCAGGGCAATCATGCCAGATAGCCTCTGAAGACTCTCAAATGGATTGGTACCTCCTTCTCCACCCTAGCTGCTCACATACATGTGTACATAAAAATGCTTTGAAATACCAAGAGAAATTATTTTTTGGCTAAAAAATTACAGTAGTAAATATTCTTAGTGGAAAAACTCAACGACAAAGAAAAAAGGGCCTCAAGTAGAAAGTAGAAGTCTGTCTGCCCCTTGGCACTCATCATCAACAACACACACATGCGCGTGCGCACACACACACACACACACACACACACACGCACACACACACACACCCCTTATTTCCCGTCTCAAGGGATAATCATTATATAGAGAGACATATAGATAGATCCGTGTGTATGCGTACGTGTATATTTATGTGCACGCACACGCACAGCTCACAACTTATTTGCATCTTTTATTCATCATCTAATGTTACATAACAAATCTCTAAAACGTAGTGGCTCAAAATAACACGAATCATTTCTTATCTCTCAGTTTCTATGGGTCAGGAGTTAGGAAGTGGCTTGACTGAGTGGTTCTGGGAGGCTTAGGGCTCTCATGAGGTTGTTGCCAGAGATTGGCTGGGGCTGCAGCCATCCGAACATTTGCCTGGGGCTGGTGGGTCTGCTCCCAAGGTCGCTCACTCCAGCAGATGGCACCTTGGTGCCAGCTGTTGACAGGAGGCCTCAGTTCCTCTTTACGTGGACCTCTCCGCGGGCTGCTTGAATTTCCTCAAGGAATGGCACCCGACTTTCCCCGCAGGGAGAGGTGCAGGGGAGGGGGTGGAAGATGCAATGCCTGTTACAATCTAGCCTCAGAGGTCACACACTGTCACATACAGGAGTGCAGCCCAGTTGCAATATGGACTACACACGGGCATGAACCCCAGGAAGTGAGGACAAGTGGGGGACATTTGGGAGGACGTCCGTGGGACAGCAGCTCCCATTAAGAGGTGGGGTCTATCTCCTTTGTTCCTTGATTCTGATCTGGCCTCGCAATTTGCTGTGACCGGTGGAAATTGAGAGAAATGACATTGTGGGGATCCTGAGCCCAAGCCGCAAGATTTGCCCTTTTGGCTGTCACCCTCTTGGAATGCCACTGCCGTGTCAACAGCCTGTACTAGTCACCCTTGGGGATGAGGGGCTGTCCCCGGCACCCTCGTTTCAGCCTCAAATACATGAGTGAGCCCGGCCAACACAACATATGGCAAAGACAAGCTGTTGGAGCTGAGCCCAACTCAAACTGTCAAAGCACACAATCATGAAAAAATAAATGATTGCTGTTTGAAGGCACTAAAGCTTTTGGGATGGTTTGTTATGCAGCAATAGGAGACTGATACAATATGACGAACAGCAGTCTATATATTTTGTTGATTTTAAACTCATGAATATATCGTAGGCCTCCTTTCACCTAAGTAGGTACAGATCTTCCTATGTTTAAAAAAAAAAAATGTTCCAGGGGCGCCTGGGTGGCTTGGTCAGTTAAGCGTCTGACTTCGGCTCAGGTCATGGTCTCACGGTCCGTGAGTTCGAGCCCCGCGTCGGGCTCTGTGCTGACAGCTCAGAGCCTGGAGCCTGCTTCAGATTCTGTGTCTCCCTCTCTCTGCCCCTCCCCTGTTCATGCTCTGTCTCTCTCTGTCTCAAAAATAAATAAATGTTAAAAAAAAAATTTAAAAAAATGTTCCAATAGGGAAATGTCATAATATAGAATTGCCACCATTATTTAACATACTTACTATTAATGGACGTTTAGGTTGTTGACAACATTTTTGCTAATGCAAACAACGCTTTATGAACTTTATTTGTTGCCTAAATTCATGGAAGTAGAATTGTTGGGTCAAGAGAGTTAGGTGCTTAAATATTTGATATGCCAAATTTTACTTCAAAATGTTTGTGCCAGTTTCCATCCCACTCACAGCGTGTCAAATTTTAAAGGAAAATCCCAATAGATAGCGTATGCCCTGTTCCTAAAGTTGCTTAAGTTCGAAGCCAGGGGATTGGGAAACTGAGCTGAGGTGAGGGATCAGGACTTTGTGGGACCAGTACTTTCTCTCCAGCTGTCGTGAGAACAGACCAAGGAACACGATGTGAAGATTCCAAGGGTTTGTGAAAGAAAAGTAGGTTGGAGGCAGCTGGCTCCTGCCATAGGACCCAAAGATGCTTTTTCTATCTCTGAAAGCTTTTTTGGAAATAGCTTTAATATTCAAGGCTGCCAGCTAAAAGCTTTTTAAGAAGATTATCACAATAATAGGCATTAATTTTGAAGTACTAAAGATTACAATAGTGGTTAGTGTCCTGTAAAAGTTTAACATTAACACAACTTAAATACAACTTGTTAGTCAAATTTTTAGGCATAGCTTTTGGATGAACCCCAAGTTCAAGGAGATTTTCTGTGCTTCTAGGTGCATAAATAATGATGCTTAACGTATAGTATATGACAGATACTATTAAAAGGGCTTTCCAGGGTGTCTGGGTGGCTCAGTCGGTTGAGCGTCGGACTTTGACTCAGGTCATGATCTCGCAGTTCGTGGGTTTGAGCCCCGCGTCGGGCTCTGTGCTGGCAGCTCAGGGCCTGGAGCCTGCTTTGGATTCTGTGTCTCCTCTCTCTGCCCCTCCCATGCTCATGCTCTGTCGCTCTCTGTCTCTCAATAATAAATAAATGTTTAAAAAAAATTTTTTTAAAGGGCTTTCCATGTACTGTTGCATTTAATTCACATGGCAGAGGAAGAAACTAAGGCACTGAGCAACCAAGTAACTTATTCAAGTTTATCATAGTAATACGCAGGGAAGCTGGCCTTCTAATCTGTTTGATTCCAGAGGCTCTGATCATATCCACTTCTGCACAGTAGACCTCTTAGCTGCCTACTCCCACCATTCTTCCTTCCTGGAAGACACTGGAGATGTGTTTCCTTCCCAGCTTCCCTTGCAGCTAGAACATGTTCCCCAATATTGGACCAATGGGACCTTAGGAAAAGTCAGCTGGGGACTTCTGGGGAAGCCTTCCCCCCCTAATAAAGGAAGATGTGTGGAAAGAAACCTCTCTCTCTCCACCCTCACCTCTGTCCCAGATACTGTGGGGTATAAAAGTGTTGGCTATCAAAGTGTTGCCTAAATGTGGGGTATAAATGTAGCAGCTTTTTTGAATCTATGCTGCCAACTTTGAGATGGGAGTGTAGAGAGGTGAAAAGAGCCTATATCCTTAATGATGCTGTTGGTCTATTGATCCAACCCTAGCCTTGCCTGCTTCCCTCTCAAATTCTTGTTTTGTCAGATTACTAAATTCTCCTACTTTTAATGGAGGTATTCTGTTACTTGTAGCCGAAAGCAACGTAACTAAAACATTACTATGTTACTCTGCCTCTCAGAGAATTTAATCAATCGTAACCTGAGTATGTTGAAAATGTATTTTAAACAGAACTAAGAAATCCTAGAAGAACCCAGAGCACCGGTTCCATATGTAATAATCAGACTCCTGCTTGATTCTGCTCTTTTAGCAAACACAGAAAAGGTTATTAATGGCAAGCTTCATCCTTCTAAAATGACTCATGCTAAAAGAAAAATACAAAAGCTAATTGGTTAAAAAAATTTTTTTCATGTTTATTTATTTTTGAGAGAGAGCGAGGGAGGGGCAGAGAGAGAGGGAGACAGAACATCCTAAGCAGGATCTGCACTGTCAGCACAAAATCCAACGAGGGGCTCAAACTCACCAACCGGGAGATCTCGACCTGAGCCGAAGTCGGACGCTCAACCAACTGAGCCACCCAGGCGTCCCAAACGCATTCATTTTCTAAGTGATGGGAACCCTGGTTTTAAAAAGTGCTGTCCAACTTAGCTGGCTGTGCAAAGTCCTAGTACTACTTGTTGAAATAAGAGAATTGGAAGTGCCTGCCCACCACTGTGGACCAGAAATCTTATACTCTGCCCTGCTCTTTTACTGTGACTAGTTTTCAAAAATGCACATAACCATTCACCAAGAAATGGTCACTTATGTATACTTCGAAAGTTTAAAGACTCAAAAGGCTCCAAAGTCTTCTTGTCTTCACTAGAAAGCAGGATCCTCATTCTCGGATGTTCCAAGAAAGGATATAATTCAGGGGAATGAAGTCTTGAAAGCAGTTTTGGTGGACAATAAAAAAGTTCTCGCTTCAGATTATATTGCCCTACATGGTAACCTCACTGAGTCTGGGCAAATTTCACCCTGCCAGGCAGGCAAGCCACCAACACCCGCTGGGGTGATTGCTGTTGGTAGTGGGGGAGAGGGGGTTGGATGCATAGTGATGGAGGGAGAGGAGGTGTACCTGTTGCTGCCCTGAAATTCACTGCAGCTAAATGAGCTGCTGTTTGTCCTGCTAATGTCCCTCTTCTCAGCTTCTCCTCAGGAAGAGAGAGGCCAGTGAGATCCATGGAGGAGCTGTTCCCTGAACCAACATGAAAGAGTCGAGCTTTGTGGTGTAAGGGACGGGCTGTGGTAGCCATGGGGGTGCAAGTGACGGGTTGCACTGTTTCCTCCCCCAAATTCACATGCTGAAGCCTTAACCCTTAGTACCTCAGAATGTGACCATATTTGGAGATAGGATCCTTACGGAGACAACCGCGTTAAAATGAGGTCATTATCCCATTTGGGCCCTAATCCAGTAAGACTAGCGTCCTTATTCAAAGAGGAAATGTGGAAACAGACACATCCAGGAGGCAGATGATGTGAGAAACCGGAGAAGAAGGCCATCATAAGCCAAGGAGAAAGGCCTACAACGGATCCTCCCCTCACAGCCCTCAAATCAGCCCTGCTGACATCTCGATCTTGGACTTCTAACCCCCAGGACCATCAGGAAAGGAATTTCTGTTGTGTAAGCCAACAGGTCGTGGTATTTGTTACAGCAGCCCCAGCAGACCCATACAACGCACTACTCAGATCTCCCTCGAGAGAACCTGCCATGAGGAGCATCGTTGACGGAGAGCCTTCTGCAGCCCCATCAGAGCCACTACAGCAATCACTCGGCCACGCTTCCCTGGGCTGCTCCCTTCTGATGCCTGAGTGCAGTGGGGTGGCAAGGGAGGACACTAGAGCTGGGTTATTCCAGCCCAATGTGGGCTCTTCTAAGGGGTTGTCTTTGGGCAAAGACTTCCACTGACCTTGCAGAGATGTTCTCAAAGCTGTACTGCAGATGAAACTCTTCCTACCCAATCCTCCTCCCATGTAGTTCTTCTTTCATAGATTTTACACTGTAATTGTGCTATCTGAGGCTCTTAGCATCTTTCCCAGCAACCTCCTTACATATTGACATGTTTTATATATATAATACAGACACACTGTATATCTATCTATCCATCCATCCATCCATCCATCCATCCATCTATTCTCCACCATCAAAGTCTTTTTTACTGATAAATAAGTCTGTGTGTCCCAGCTAATGTGTATGGGACATTATAATTCATCAAAAGCTAAATGCAAATGGAAGTTGATACATAGTTGAGAAGACACTTCAAAACATTTTTCTGAGCTTAACGACACCATGCATTTCCCTTAAATAAAGACAGAAAATTGACAGCTTGACCAAGAGAATGGCAAAACCCACTGGCATATTGCTAGAAGTTAGTGTTAAGTACCTGTATGCAGCAGAATGTGCTAGCAACACTTCACAGGGTGGACTCATTGCAATTTCTAGTGACCCGAGTAATAAAGAAAAAATAAGAAACTCAGCATCTCGGTGATTTTGGCCTCTAAATAAAATCAAGAGTTAGTCCTTAAAGGCCAGGAAGGTCACCAGACAAAGCAAAGAACTCAAATCTCTGCCCCTCCAGCATTTGAGGACGAAGGACAGGAAAGCCAGCCTTGTGCTAATTTTAGAATTGCAGAGCCCAGGACACCAGCCAGCCAAAGTCACGCAAACATTGTGGGTAAGCAATGCCACGCCGGCTGCTCTGGACCAGGCCAAACATATGGCAGGTGAAAGCGGATAACATTTCCTCCCAAACATTTGTTTGTTATCTTTACAATCTTTGTTCTTAGAGAAGAAAAATGAAGTTGGCTAGAATTTTGGATCCGCGTGGGTTGTTTTTTTTTTTTTTTTGCTTGCTTATTTATTTTTAAGTCTCTTTATTGGTTTTCTCACATTAAAAATTAAAGCATCCTCAGCAAAGAAAAAAATCCCAAAGACCCAGAAGTGGATAAAGGAACAAGTGAAAGCTTCTTGGCCTCTCGTTCCCGCCTCTGCCTTCCCCTTCTGCCTGTGGCCCTTCTTTGTCACTAGTGGAGGGGACAGCCCCACCCTTGGGCTCACTGTTAGTCATTTGGTATGTATCCTTCTGAACTTTTTTCTGGGCACATGTAAAGAAAATAAACTATTTTAAAAGAAAGCCCACTGCCACATGTTCTTGAGGTGACTAATACCTCTGTTCCCATTCTCGAACATCTCAGAAAGATGAAAGGTAGCAGATGGTCCTGTGCTCAGGGCTCCCCGTGTGCGTCCATGTGTTCTCCTGAGACTGCTATACCTAATTGAATTAACTGAAATTTACATAGCCACATGTAGCTGGTGGCTGCCATATTGGACAGCACAGGCCTACAGATAGTAACCTTTCTCTAAAGAAGATCCAATTCCCTAAAATAGAAGGAATCCGCTCCGTGTCTCCCTCCTCCCTCTACTTGGGCTCCTTATCAGTGATCCAGCCCTGATCCATTTATAACTTGGACTCTGAAAACTATCACCGTTAGATACAGATGGTGAATTTTAAAAATGCCACGCCCATTGTACGTCAAGATAACGAGGGAGAATTCGGTTGATCATCAGTTGATGTTTTCCTTTTGGAGGAAAGTAAAATATGAACTCTCTATAATCACAGATTAGGAAATCAATGGAATCTATTCCTTTGCCTTTATGAGGGCAATCACATAAACAAATCCTGTTAGATGTTCATGTATTATTGCTAAGAGGCCTCCAAAGAAGGAAATTCCCAGTCTGCCTCAGTTTCCCAGGCCAACATTTAATTGGCCCCACTCTAAAATACTCAGGGGGCATTTTGATTCTTGTCTACTTTGATTCTTGTCTGCTTCCTGGTACTCACTGTGGCAGGGTCATCATCTTTCTTCTTGGATTTCAATTTAGAAAAAACGTCACTTGGTTTCCCTATTTGTTTTGTAAGCTTCTCAAACTAGATCCTGGGCAATCAGAATGAGTTGTAAACAGCTCCCTTTGCCCTACGGGGCAGTAAGCAAATAGCTGGAAAGGTTGAAGGTGATGCTGCCTGGAGACATGTGAAAGCAGACAGCCTGTTCTTGGAACCAGAAAGGGTATGATCTGTGACTGGTATAACACAGATGCACGCTTAGATCCCAAACTGGGTATGCATCTTATTTTCTTCTATCTCTTCTCAATTTGTTTGTGTAGGCAGAGGATACTATTTTGCACACGGGGTCATTTTGAAACTTGCATTCTTGAGGCTACAATCGTGTTTGGAATTAGTGGATACATGTGGCAGTTTCTTTGTTTCCCAAATGACCATGAACAGTGAAAAAAAAAAAATCTCATTTTTTTCTGATTAAAAGTTAATTTTAGTTTTAAAAAAAAACACACAGAAAGTAGAATGAAGAAAGCAAAATTCACCTAACCCTTCTACTGAAAAATCCACAACTAATAACACTTTTGGTGAGTATTAGCTCAGACATTTTCCCCTGCAAATATACACAAATATATTACACCATTCTCAGGCCAGTAACATCTGGAAGGCTGCAAAGGCAAAACTCATTACCATCAAGAAGGCAATCATATGGATCTGGAGACGGTACGAAACGATGCATTTCCCCTGAAATCCCATTTCAGGTCAAACAGAGCCATGGAGGGGGGCACCTGGCCCTGAGCACCTTCTCTGACCTGCCTCTCTCTTCTCCTCCCTACACGATCCCCACGATCTTTCCTAGCCCCTGCTTGCTCCCCTAGAGGACCCAGCTCTATTCTGGAGGTTCAGGGCCTTGTCCCGCCTCATCTCTAAACAGCTCTTTTTCCTGTATTATAGGAAGGAGCACAGGCCTCCAGACTACACACAGAGATCAGCTGGGAGGGCTGGCGTTCTCCACGAAGTTCATCTTGCCCACCTAAATGTCCCTGCCCCCCGACACTTGTACCATTCTGCATTGGGAAGCTGTACAAAGAAGAAGGGAACGTGACTTATTCTAGAACTTTGAGGATAGGAAGAGGCATCAATAAAACAAAATTCTATCACCATCTTTGGGCAATCAGGCCAGATGTCTGCCTGGACATTTTCAACTGCAAAATGGGGACAGCGATATCTACTTCACAGGATTGTTGGGAAGGTAGAATGAGCTATGTGGAGAAGTCTAGATAAGGCCCAAAGAGAGATCCCTCGATGTCTGGCTGACTGTTCTGCAAGAGTCCCTGCAAAGTCGCAGTGTCCTGATGGTCCAGGATCTGGCCAGTAGCTTTATATGCCCAGAGTGTGGATTACTAGTTCATCCATATAAGGCCCTGGGGTGGGCGGGGCTGTTATGCATAATTTAATTATTAAAAAAAATTTTTTTGGTGGAATTCTCACAGAATAACCTCATTAAGTCCTCTGAGGGATGATACGATTTGCATAACATTTTGAAAACATGATGCGTGGCTCAGAGGAGGTGCCATATTATTCCACATGCTTTCTTTCATCTTCCCAGTCAAAGCATGAATTCTAATGAGACCAGGAAACGGGAATGCAGTAGGTTATTCTTCTAAACAGCCTCATGACCCTGGGGCAGGTTGGTTATTGTTTAGACCTCAGTTTTCTCGTTTGGAAAATGAGTCGTCGTCTCCGAGGTGCTTTCCAGACCTCTGTGTCCTTTCTGTCTATATTCTATAGGATCTAGAATGGCGTTGGAGCAAAGACAGCACTCAGCAAATACTTGCTGATTGAAATGGAGCCAGGGTAACAGGATGCAGTTTTTAAAAGCTGTTCCACGAGTGCCAGAACAAAGTGTTCCCACAGGGTGTGGAAGAGCAAAAGACGAATGAATGGAGGGTTTTTGGGAAACCTTCAAGCAACAAAGGAGAGTCCCCCAAATAGCGCTTGGCTAGATTACCACAGGAGAAACAGCAGGAAATTGCACAATTTTGGAGGAACCAGCTTAAAAATGCTAACGGAAGGAGACGTTCCACTTTCAAAAGACATGAAGCAGAAGGCAAGATCCATTTGTTGCTCAGAGAAAAATAATGTAAGAAGTCAACCGGCTTTAAGTGTCCTCTCCCTTTCAAAAGGTCTGCTCTTGTTCGAGCTATTTAAAAATAAGACCAAGGGTTATCACTCCCACCAGCAGACAAAGGGCTCTGATGTTTCCATTTGACCCTACATTTTCCCTTAATTACCCTCACATGGTTAGTTACCTCCCCCCTCCCCCCCATATTTTATATCCTTGCCCCTGGTGGGAAGGGGACCTTTTGATATAATCGTGCATCCGAGTCTCCAATGGATGCCAGAAAGAAGCCTTCAGCTATAAGGATGCCTGTCCTGTGCTCCTCCCAGGTTGCACCAATGGAATCAATACTCTGGAGGGGAAACCAAGGGATACAACAGGGCAGTGGCAGAAGAGAGAAGGGACAAAATGGAGACACATATATGATCACACTAGACAACGGAACATTTCCAATGGTGGCTGAGACTGTTAGTTGTCTCCTACTCTCTGTTCGTCCCTCAGAATAGAAATTTAAAGCAAGCACATGGGAGTTCCTCACACACACAATATGTATATATATTTCCCAGCCTACTTTGCTGTTAGGTGTGGCCACGTGACCAGGATCTGGCCAATGGAATTTTAGTGAAACTGATGTGTGTAGATTTCTCACCATGTCTTACATGGAAGCATTGTGTCCTCCTTTTTCTTCCCCTCCACCTTCTGGCTGGAAGGTGGATATGAAGGTGTGAGCTAAAGCAGCTATCTTGGGCCATGTTATGGACTGAACTGGATCCCCCTCAAACTCAGATGCTGAAGGCTTAACTCCCAATGGGACTGAATTTGAAGATAGGGGCTTTAAGGAGGTAATTAAGATTACGTGAGGCCATAGGGTGAGGCCCTAATCTGATAGGACTGGTGTCCTTATGGGAAGAAGAGACAACAACGGCATGCATACACAGAGAAAAGTTTACGTGAGGACATAGTGAGAGAATAGTTGTCTGCAACACGGGAAGAGAGTCCTCCCCAGAAACCAACCTTGCTGGCACCTTAATCTTGAACTTCCAGCTTCCAAAACTGGGAGAAAATAAATTTCTATCGTGTAAGCCCCTCAGTCGGTGATATTTTGTTATAGCAGCCCTAGTAGATTCACGTAGGTCATGAGATAAAATTTGTGTGTTGAGGATGACAGAACGATAAGATTAGAAGGAGCCTGGGTTCGTGGTGATTGTGAAGTTGGCATCCCAGCCCTGGGTCACCTTCCTGATCTTCTGTATGTATAAGAGAGCACAAACTTCTATGAAATCACTGTCCTCCTGGGGTCTTTGTTAAAGCATCAAAGTTTGTATCGAAACTGATCGAGCAGCCCTCCTAGGTAAAAAACGATTGTCGCACGGAGTGAAACTTTCCTATGTTGTATGTTTGTAATTAGCTACAATGTTTGACTTAACTGGACACTAATGCCAGCTAATAATGCATCCATAGTGAAGAAAATTATTCTCAAATGTATCCTTTTGTTTCACAGCCTAATTACGATCCCTAACTGGATATTGATTGAAAACAATTATTTGAACCAACAGGATCTCCACTAAATACATGTTCTGCAAACTGCTTTCCCTACAGGGATGTTCTGGGACTTCTTTATAGTGACCCTACTCACATTTTCCATTAGATACAAAAAGAGGTGGCTTTGGGCTTTCAGAGAAAGGACAGGTACCCACCGTGTCTGTGATGTTGCTGATTTCTAGTCTCACGCACCCTCCAGAAATTAAGCAGAGACATGAAAATTATATTCTGCACCTGATACCCTCGGACATGTCAGAACAAGGATTTATGATCATGGAGATGGTTTTATGGGGAGTTTAAATTCATGATGCTGGTTGGTTACTATTTTTAAAGAACTCAGAGCTTACATCAGTTCCTCTCTTTGATTAGGTGGTGCATTCACAGACTTTACAAGTTATCCCTTAGAGTTTCTTAAAAGCAACAACGTGAATATTCTTGAAATAACTTTGCAAAACAGATAGAAGGGATACGTTGGGATCATTTGTTTTTGTGTATGGAAACCTCTTCTATATCATGATTCTGAAGGATGGCTTGGCAGCCAGTGAAATATTTATACAGTGCACATGTACGTATATACAATACACTTACAGACTCCGTATGCTATCTGTCTTCTACGTCTCAAAAGTGCCCTTCAGAAGTGAGGCTACCTCTGCATTTGCTTAATTCCTGCTGCATTTGCTATTTCTCTGTATCTGGCCCGGTTTCTTTCCTCTTCATTTACAAGAACCATCCCACCCGCTAAGGATACAAGGACAGCCTCCCCCCTGCACTGTTAAAACGGGGCTCTTAAAATGTTAATACTGCTCTTTAAATGGATGGCAATGTCTTTGCTGGGTATGTTAAGGATTCATGAAATCAAGTATCAACTTCCAGTTCGTCAGTCTTGCAGTGTGGGAAACTGACCTCTGAAATACAGGCTAACTTCCATCCTTCCACCTCAGGGAAGTTCCCTTTCTTCATCTTTAAAAAAATTTTTTTAATGTTTATTTATTTTTAAGAGAGAGAGAGAGAGAGAGAGCGCAGGAGAGGGGCAGAGAGAGAGGGAGACACAGAATCTGAAGCAGGCTGCAAGTTCTGAGCTGTCAGCACAGAGACTGATGTGGGGCTCAAACTCATGAACAGCAAGATCATGACCTGAGCCAAAGCAGGACACTTAACCAACTGAGCTGCCTTGGGGCCCTGGCCAGAGTGATCTTTTTAAAACTTAAATCAGGGGTGCCTGAGTGGCTCAGTCAGTTGGGCGTCCGACTTCGGCTCAGGTCATGGTCTCACGGTTCGTGAGTTTGAGCCCTGCGTCGGGCTCTGGGCTGACAGCTCGGAGCCTGGAGCCTGCTTCGGATTCTGTGTCTCCCTCTGTCTGCCCCTCTGCTGCTTGCACTCTGTCTCTCGCGTTGCCTCAAAAATAAATAAACGTTAAAAAACAAAAACAAAAAAAACTTAAATCAGACCATAGCACTTCTTTGCTCAAAACTCTCCAAAGATTCCACACCTAAAATGAAAATTGAAGTCCTTGAAATGCCCTCCAAGGCCTTGCTTGATCTGTCCTCATTTCCTACCACCCTCTTCTTTACTCATCCTGTTCTAGTCACTATGGCCTGCTTGCTGTACCTTGAACATGTCAGGCATGTATTAGCCTTAAGGCTTTGCAATGGCTGTTGCCTCTCCCTGTCTCTCTTCCCCCAGGTATCTGCATCATCATCCCTTTGTCTCCTTCAAGTCTATACTCAAATAACTACCCTGCCAAACTCCTTCAATTGCTGTCCCTCTCCTCCCCACGGTGCTAAACTTGCTAACTCTGATCTACTCTTTTTCCATATCATACTTACCACCTTCTAACATACAATGTAATTACTTATTTATTATCTGCTTATTTATTTTCTTTCTCTGCCAGATTGTAAACTCCAAAAGTCGGAAGAATTTTTATCTCTCTGCTTTCTGACACATCCTAGGTAGCTCAAATCACACCTAGAAGGTAGTGGTTGCTTATACTTGTATTTGTTGAATCAACGAATTCATGGCAGCAGCATATTATGGACTGGAATATTGAAGGAGCCCTGCATGTCCACCATGGGGACAGCTGATGACTAAGGGTTGAGGTTGTGAGTCGTAAGATTTGTAACACAGCACAGTATGTAAAAAGTAGAGTGCATGTGCTCAAGAGCACATTATTCATTTCCAAGCCTGCATACATTCAAAATACATATTAAACACACTAGAATGGATACTGGTGCTGAAGAGAGATAAAAGGTAAGAAAAAAAGAAAGAAAAATGGAAAGTAGGAAAGAAAAGAACTGAAGAAATTCCTCTAGGACAAATTATAAAAATGCAGCATGAAATGATGAATGTGAATTAATTCAACACTAAGCATGTGGAGTTAAAAAAAATAATGCATTCAGTACTTTTACGAACTCAAATTGTTCTTCTCCTCCATGAAACGGGACAGAGAGGATTTATTTACTGTAAATATTTATGCACCCAACTTGGAAACACCCAAATACATAAAACAATTAATAACACACATAAAAGAAATAAGTGATAATAATACAATAATAGTAGGGGAATTTAATGCCCTACTTACATCAATGGCCAGATCATCCAAACAGAAAAAGCAATAAGGAACAGTGGCTTTGAATGACATACTGAATCAGATGGATTTAAGACATATTCAGAATATTCTACCCTAGCACAGCAGAACACACATTATTTTCAAGTGCACACGGAACATTTTCCAGAATAGATCATATATTAGGCCACAAAACAAATCTCAACAAATTCAAAAAAATCAAAGTCATACCATGTATCTTTTCTGGCCATAACACTATGAAAATTCTTAGAAATACCACAAGAAAAATCTGGAAAGAGCACAAATACATGGAGGTTAAAAGGCAGGCTATTAAGCAATGAATGGGTCAATCAGGAAATCAAAGAAGAATAAAAATTACATGAAAACAAATGAAAATGAAAATACAATGGTCCAAAGTATCTGGGATGCAACGAAAGCTGTTCTAAGAGGGAAGTTTATACAACACAGGCCTACCTCAAGAAGCTAGTAAAAATCTCAAAAAACCTAACCTTATACTTAAAGGAGCTAGAAAAAAAAGAACAAACAAAACCCAAACCCAACAAAAGAAAGGAAATCATAAAAATTATGGCAGAGATAAATCAGACAGAAACTAAAAAAAAGTAATAGAACAGATCAATGAAACCAGAAACTGGGTTTCTGAAAAGATCAGCAAAATTGCTTAACCTCTAGCAAGACTCATTAAAAAAAAAAAAAAAGAGGCAGGACCCAAATAAACAAAATTACCACTGAAAGAGGAAAAATAACTGACACCACAAAAATATAAAAAATTATATTTTTATATAAATTTCATAATAGGATATTATGAAAACCTATATGCCAACAAATTAGACAACTTAGAAGAAATGATAAATTCCTAGAAACATATAACCTACCAAAGCGAAAAGCAGGAAGAAATACAAAATTTGAACAGATCAATCACCAGTAATGAAAGTGAATCAGTAAACAAAAAATTCCCAAAAAACAAATGTCCAGGACCAGAAGACTTCACGGGTGAATTCTCCAAACATTTAAAATCTTCCAAAAAATACAAGAGGAAGGAAAATTCCCCAATTCATTCTATGAGACCAGTAGCACCTTGATACCAAAGCCAGATAAAGACACTACCAAAAAAGAGAACCAAAGGCCAATATCTCTCCTGAACATAGATGCAAAAATCCTCAACAAAACATTAGCAAATTGAATCCAACAATATATTTTAAAAATCATACACCACAATCAAGTGGGATTTATTCTGGGGATACTAGGGTGGTTTAATATTTGCAAACAATCGATGTGATATGTCACATCAAAAAGAGAAAAAATAAAAACCATATGATCATTTCAATAGATGCAGGAAAAAGCATTTGACAAAGTAAAACATCCATTCATGATAAAAACCTTCAACAAAGTAGGTCCAGAAGGAAGATACCTCAACATAAGAAAGGCCTTGTATGTAAACCCCACAGCCAGCATCATACTCAATGGTGAAAAATGAAGAGCTTTTCCTGTAAGGTCAGGAAAAAGACAAGATGTCCACTCTTACCACTTTTATTCAACGTAGTATTGGAAGTTCTAGCCTCAGCAATTAGATTACATAAAGAAATAAAAGGCATCTAAACTGGTAATGAAGAAGTAAAACTCTAGCTACATGATACTCTACATAGAAAACCCTAAAGACTCCACCAACAAATTACTAGAACTGACTCATGAATTCAGTTAAAGTCACAGGATACAAAATCAATGTACAGAAATCTGTTGCATTCTTATACGCTAATAATGAAGAAGCAGAAAGTGAAATTAAGAAAACATTCCCATTTACAATTGCACCAAAACAATAAAATATCTAGGAACAGATAACCAGAGAGGTGAGTGAAAGACCTGTATTCTGAAGACTATAAAACACTGATGAAAGAGATTCAAGATTATGCAAAGAAATAGAAAGATATTCCATGCTCGTGGGTTGGAAGAACAGCTATTGTTAAAATGTCTATACTACCCAAGGCAATCTACACATTTAATGCAATCCCTATCAAAATATCATCAGTATTTTTCACAGAACTAGAACAAGCAATCCTAAAATTTGTATGGAATCACAAAAGACCTCAAATAGCCAAAGCAATCTTGAAAAAGAAAAGCAAAACGGGAGGTATCACAATTCCAGATTTTAAGTTATGTTACAAAGTGCTAGTAATTAAAATAGTATGGTTTGTCATAAAAATAGGCACATCAATCTCATAGAACAGAAAACCCAGAAATAAATCCACAATTACATGGCCAATTCAATCTTCAACGAAGGAAGAATGGATATACAATGGGGAAAATACAGTCTCTTCAACAAATGGTGTTGGGAAAACTGGCCAGCCACATGCACAAGCAAATGGACCGCTTTCTTTCACCATACACAAAAATAAACTCAAAATGGACTAAAGACCTAAATGTGAGACTTGAAAATATAAAAATCCTTGAAGAGAGTACAGGCAGTAATCTCTCTGACAGTGGCCATAGCAACAATTTTCTATATGTTTCTCCTGAGGCAAGGGAAACAAGAGCTAAAAATAAACTATTGGGACTTCATCAAAATAAAAAGCTTCTGCACAGTGAAGGAAACAATTAGCAAAACTTAAAACAACCTACTGAATGGGAGAATATTTGCAAATGAAATATCTGATAAAGGATTAGTATCCAAAATATATAAAGAACTGATACAACTCAAAGCCAATGAAGCCAATAATCCAATTAAAATATGGGCAGAGGACATGAATAGATATTTTTCCAAAGAAGACATACAGATGGCTAACAGACACATGAAAAGATGCTTTTTATCACTAATCATCATGGGAAATGCAAACAAAAACTACAATGAGATATCAACTTCATACTTGTCAGAATGGCTAAAATCAAATACACAAGAAACAACAGGTATTGGCGAGGATATGGAGAAAAAGGAATCCTCCTGCACTGTTGTTTGAAATGCAAACTGGTGCAGCCACTGTGGAGAACAGTATGGGGGGGGGGGTCCCTCAAAAAGTTAAAAATAGAACTGTTGTATAATCTATTTACCTCAGTACTGGGCATTTACCCCCAAAATATAAAAATACGAATTCAAAGGATACATGTACCCCTATGTTTATTGCAGCATTATTTACAATAGCCAAACTCTGGAAGCAGTCCAAATGTCCATCGATGGATGAATGGATAAAGACGATGCGGTATATATACACAATGAAATATTATTTGGCCTTACAAAAAAGAATAAAATCTTGCATTTGGATGGATCTACACGGTATAATGCCAAATGAAATAAGTCAAAGAAAGACGAACACCATAGGATTTCATTCATATGTGGCATTTAAGAAACAAAACAAATAAGCAAAGGAAAAAAGAGAGGGAGTGGGGCAAACCAAGAAACACACTCTTAACTATAGAGAACAAACTGATGGTTACCAAAGAGGTGGCGGTTGGGGGATGGGAGAAGCAGGTGATGAGAATCAAAGAGTACACTTAACACAATGAACGGGGAAAAAAAAAGAAAAAAAATGCACTTCAGCAATTTTACTAACTCAGACTGTTCTTCACCTCCATGAATCAGAACAGAGAGGGTTTATTTATTGTGATTTCACTCTCAGTTGGGGAGCCTGTGGATCAGGTGAGTCAATGATGCGGGAGTTAAGACTGAGAAGCTCTAAGACCGCAGCGCTCTGGGTGCTGCTTTAAGTGATGTGATGTCACCTGTCTGTAAGTGACTGACAGTCCAGCGATGTAGCCGTCAGCCTAATCTGCAATTTATGTGTTCAAGTTCTTTTCCTAAGACTGATAGATTTCCTGACCCCAGCATTAACTGTTTCTTTCCCTCTTATATCTTCTATCAAAACGTTTCCAAAGACAAAATTCTCCTTTAGCTTTTTTTTTTTTTTTCCTGTTTAAGAACAATAGTGTGCTTTTGGAGTTTATAAAGTTACCTCCTACATAAAACAATAAACAGCTGAGTAAAACAAAACCTGACATAAAGAGGCCAGTTGTAAGCAGCATCAAATGGAAGGATGGAAGGGGCTCAGTCCCATGTGGTTCATATATTCTGGAGTTTTCCTGGATAAGAGCCTCACACTTCTCCAAACAGGAGACACATAAACCCTTATTGTGAAACTCTCCTGACCTACACGGGACCAACATTTTGTTCCTAATAACACAGAGCAGGTCCTCAGCTCGTCCAACTGTTCGGTATCCAAGCTTCACGTGATTTTTTTTCTACCCCGAACTCTAGAAGAAATGACCTACCACCTTCCACGAAGAGGTGCATCCGGAGAGATGGGTAGAGGGGTAAGGAATGGCAGCTGGCTGGGCAGCCTGTGTGAGCTTCATTCTGGGCGTGTCTAGGGGCCGGGAGCTGGTCTGTGCTCTGAAAAAGAAACCACCAGAAACGTCAATGGTGGGCTGCAACAGGCAGGTTGGGAAACAGGTTAGGACAGAATCCAAGGACATTGCAAGGGAAGCTGGCAAAAGGAAATGCAGATTAGTGGAAGAGAGCGGGCTGACTCTCCTCCAGCGTCAGTTCTCCCTCACGTGCTGCTTACCAAGCAAATTTTTCCCGGGGTTTTCGGGATAAATGGGCCAGAAACATATGGATTCCATTTTCCCAGACCTCAGATGTCTTCCACAACGAAGTGGAAAACTGCTCAGAAAATACACATCAGAGGTTATCCCGGGTCCTCAAACCTTCCAAACATATTTGAAACTATTTTGCTGACTTTAAAAACTAAGTAAATCTATAGACCCGCATGAGTGCTTAGCTCTAATAATGAATAATAATAATAATAATAATAATAATAATAATACACAGTCCTCCCAGGGGAATTTCCCTGGACTTCACAGGCCTGTCCGAGGCCTGGGCACCTGCAGCCTGGGGAGAATTTCTGGAACTATAGGTTGTTGCTGGCAGCTTCCTCCTGCTCTCAGAAACCCCTCTCCCCTCTTCTGTTCTCCAGTAGGGTGTAATATGTGTGGTTCCCTCGTCGGAGGGAGAATTCCTGGAGAGAGCAGGTGAGAGGTCAGTCATCCCTTCAAAACGGTTTCTTCATGCATTCCCGTATTCGTCCAACAGATATTTGTTGTTCCTAAGTCCTGGTCATGCCATCTGTGTGATGTGGACCGCATCACTGCCGGGGCTACCACAAACAAGTCCCACCCACTGGATGGCTTAAATCACAGAGATGCGTCGTCTCACAGTTCTGGGGGCAGGAAGCCGAAGAAGACAAAGGTACGGGCAGGGCCGGCTCCTGCTGAGGGCTGTGTTCCGTGCCTCTCTCAGAGTTCCTGGTGGTGTTTCTGGCGAGCTTTTGGTTCATTACCCTGACGTCTGCCTTCATGTTCACATGACTTTCTCCCTGCATGTGCCTCTGTCTCCACATCTCCCCTTTTTATAAGGACAGCAGTTGTTGTATGGGATTAGGATCCACTCTGATGGCTTCATTTTAACTTGATTACCTCTGTAAAGACCCTATCTCCAAACTAAGGCCACCTTCTGGAGTACTGGGAGTCAGGACTTAAAGAAATGAATTTGGGGGCGTACAAAATCTCACCCATACTGTGGACTGAACGCTGTCAGACCGGCTGCTTATGCCCCTTTTATCCATCCCTTGTAGCTACAGAGGTGGAGTTCCTTTGCAGAGCCCTGCTCCCTTAAACCTGGGATCCAAGCATCCCCAGTAATGCTCCCGGGAAGTAGAAAATCTGTCCAGGAGGTGCATTTGCATCCAGGGCTTCCTGGAGTAGCTTCCTCACAAGACTGTGATAAAGAACCTGCATCCTATTTGATTCAGGAAGCTAACAGGTTGCATGGAGTTTCCATTTCCTTTCTTAGAAGATAGAAGCAGGATTGCCTCAATGCTCTAAGCTAACATCATTTCTTTCTTTTTCTTTCTTTTCTTTCTTTCTTTCTTTCTTTCTCTTTCTTTCTTTTCCTTCCTTCCTTCTTTCCTTTCCTTTCCTTTCGTTCATTCTTTCTTTTTTCTCTCTTTCATTCTTTCTTTTCTTTTCTTTCTTTCTTTCACATTAAGTAAAATAGAATATAGTTCTCTTTTTCTTTTTTTTTTTTATTTAAACATTTTTTTTTAACACTTATTTATTTTTGAGACAGAGACACAGCATGAACGGGGGAGGGGCAGAGAGAGAGGGAGACACAGAATCGGAAGCAGACTCCAGGCTCTGAGCCATCAGCCCAGAGCCCGACGCGGGGCTCGAACTCGCGGGGCTCGAACTCGCGGACCGCGAGATCGTGACCTGAGCCGAAGTCAGACGCTCAACTGACTGAGCCACCTAGGTGCCCCTATAGTTCTCTTTTTCAACAACAAATCATTATAATTTGGTCTGGGGAGCAAAGGTGCATTTAACAACGTGACATAACAATATGTTACCCAATGGAAAGAAAATCATTCTAAAATATTATTTTCAGATTTCTTCAGCCAGTGTTCAACATTTGCATCGTAGTCATAGAACCAGGGAATTTTAGAGCTGAACATGTCTTTGGAGACCAATTCATTTAACTAAGGAACACTTACGTATAGCTAAGAAGAGAAAGTTTATTTGAGGTAACAGTCAAGCGAACACTCGCCAAGAAGCAGACACATGCTAAGCACTCTCCATAGAATATTATCTGGTTTTTTCACATGGCTGGGAAGTGTTGGAACTGAGATGGGAATACAGGGTCTATGACTCCAGAGACAGACTCTTAACCACCATGCTGTTGTTGCTTAGTGGCCGGCTGGGATTTGCAGCCAGGCCTCCTCAACCTAATCCAGTGGTTTTCCATGACCCCAGCCCACTTTCTTCCTCGCTTTACTCCGTCCACACTAGGCACACAACTTCTAGAACCATTTCTGATAAGTACAGCCCTAATCAGAGGGCTCTGTTTGCACACCTGCGATATCTTGCCTACCAAGAGGCAGAACAAATTCCTCACCTGATACATGGAAGGCCCGGGACAAAAATGTTTACTCTTGTTTTTTAGACTTCCCTTGTGTGCACTCCTAAACTGTCCAGCCAAACTTGGTTACAAGCTCTTCTCTCCAAGAGGCCTGTCTCATCTGCCTTGCCCAGACTGTTTTCCACGCCTTGACTGCCCACCCCACCTTTGCTTTAGAATAGTCTAAATCTTTCTGCTGTGCACTTTCTCTTGTCCTAACAGATACAATTTTCTGTGCCAGATGCCGCTGGTTGCCTATCAATATCCATTCCCCTCTTCTTCTCTTAGAAGTAGAATCTCTGGGGGGTGCCTGGGGAGGCTCAGTCAGTTAAGCATCCGACTTCGGCTCAGGTGTTTGCTCTCACCGATAGTGCCGGAGCCTGCTTAGGATTCTCTCTCTCTCCCTCTCTCTCTGCCCCACTCCCCCGACCTTCTCTCTTAAAATAAATAAATACATAAAAAACTTAAAAAAAAAACAAAACAGAATCTCTGGGTTTTAGCTAGGCACCTGTCTCCCTGGGAGGAAGACATTCTCCAACCCCTCTCATGACTCGGTATGGCCCTGTGATGAGTTCTGGACAAGGGTCTGTGAGCAGAAGCAAGGTGTACAATAATGGGTCACATCGGGGACTGCCTTGGTTAACATAAGGTTAGTTAAATACAGTGTAATAATACTACTTTCGGGTGTGTAATATACTGACTCACCAATTCCAAACATTACCCGGTGCTCATTACTAGTGCCCTCCTTAATTCCCATTACCCTTTTCACCCACCCCTCACCCCCACCCCTCTGGTTCTCTTTAGTTAAGAGAACGTTTCTTGGTTTCTCTCTCTCTCTCTCTCTCTCTCTCTCTCTCTGTTCCCCTTGTTCGTTTGTTTCTTAAATTCCACATATGAGCACAATCCTATCGAAAACATGGAATTTTAAGTTAGACAACCCCATCTTTGAATTCTGGCTCCACCACGTATCGGCTGGGTGATTCTGAGCTGGTTACTTGGCCTCTCTGGCCTTCAGCGTCTTAGCCTGTAAACACTGGTGCTATTGATACGTGGGGTAACTTTCCACTATTCTGAGCTGCCTCTCCAGGGTGATTTTTCATCGGCCTGTGGAGACCCTGTGAGTCACTCTTCTCCACTACAGGAAAATACCGACCACGGGAACCAAAATGTTCACAGCTGTTCCTCAGGCACTGTCTCCCACGAAGCCAGCTGGAAATGCTGACACACTGTCCAGCTCCCCCTGTGCCACAATCTGGGCAGACCATCACCCCTCTGTTCGTAGATGCAAGGCTATGATTCACCCTTCCTCTCTCCAACTCCTTGCCTGAAGAGATTATTATAATTTCAACTTCATGGCTCATTCTTCGCACACCCATTGACGTTTGGAGTTCTAAGTCACTTCAGGGTCTCACGGTCCAATCTTCTCTGTCAAGTCAGTGGGGTCCTGCAAGGACCCCACTCCTCCACCGCTTGCCTCACCAGCCTAATCTTTCTTCTGCCCAACGGCAGCTTGTTCTGTTTTTCAACAAGACAATCATGATAAAGTTCTCCTTGACATTCTTATCCTGTTGCATTTATAGAAGGCTCATCATGTAGGAATTTTAATTCCCAACACAGGACGGGATAATCCTGGGCCTGTGCCCTGAAGAAAGCTCCTCTAATCCCTTCTATATATCGTCAACAGTGTCAGTTTTAGGGGCACTTAACTACAGTCTCTCTCTACAATCTCACATGTGGCTAGTGGTTTCCAAATGTTTTCTATCACGCACCTCCATCGGTAAATCATGTCGGAGCATGGAGATCTCTCAACGTATACATATGTATTATTTAATAATATAGGTACTACTATATTCACATGTTATGAAATTAATAAGACACCTGTAAAGACGATTTTAAAGAGCATACGAAATATGTAAGTGGAAGTTCAAATATTTCCCTCCCGCATGCGCAAGGATTATCTTGCACATCTCTGACCTGCATAGCCCTCTCTGTGGAAACCTCTGAGCTACACGCAATGGCTTTCCTCACCGGCATGCAAGCTCTGTCGTTGCTTCACTGCTGCACCCCAGGGTTTACAATAGCGTCTGCCACATGGGACACACTGTGCATAAATGACCAGTGAGTGATCCCCAAACCTTTATTTACAGCCTTACTCCTCATCTCCAGCATTCTACTGGCTTCATCTGTATCGCCTTAGATATTTGAAACCAAATACATGCCAAGCTGAGCTCTCTGTCTTCCTACCCTGCGATGCTTTACCCCCACCCCCTCCCCAAGCAACACCATTTGTTCTTCTCTGCCTACTTCACACCTGCCATCCCGTGGCAACACTCGTGAAGTTAAACACACAATCACACTGCCTGGTCTCACGTGAAATTTAGAACCATGTCGTTCGGCCACTAGAAAGCAGGAAATCCCGCCATTTGCAACAACACGGATAGATCTCCAGGGCATCAGGCTGAGTGAGGTAAGTCAGACAAAGAAAGGCAAATGCTGTATGATCTGACTTATACGGGGGCCCGAAAAGAGCCAAACTCGCAGAAACCAGAGTGTGGAGCTCCGGAGAGCTGTTGGTAGTGAGAGTATTAAAACTTGTGACTACCTTCCGGCTTTTAATTTTGCACACTCCGGAACTCGGGGAAGACGATCAGATAATGGAAAAAGAACAGGAAGGTGCGTAGCGCTATGTGAATACAGAACAGCGATCTTGGTTTTCGGGGAAATGGGAACATATCTAGTTTAAAGTGCCCTTCCTCGTCATCGTCTTGCTCCATTACCCACTGAATTTATTGTTGATGCTCCATAAATGTTTTTGGAGGAAATTTGGAACCACCAGTTTGCAAGTCACATAATAAAATATCTCATTAAAAAAAAAAAAAAAGAAAAGAAAGACACAGAGAGGAGGGTGGTGGCTACCAGTGGCTGAGGGGAAGAGGACGGGGGGGGGGGGGGGGGGGGGGAGACGTCAAAGAGTACAAGCTTCCGGTGATGAGATGAGTCCGTTCTGGCGATCTGTCCTACATCTTGGTGATTATAGTTGACAATTCTGTTATATACTTGGATGCCGCTACCAGAGGACCTCTCCTAGACGCTCTCACCACAGCAAAGAAATGGTAATTCTAGGACACGACCACGACGACGGTGTGAACTAACACCACTGCGGTAATCATGTCACAATATAGAAGTGTATCAAATCAGCCCATCGTACACTTTAAACTTCTGCAGTGTTATGTGTCAGTTATATCTCAATAAAGCTGGACAAAATTTAAGGACTGTGTATCTGAGGTGAGCACTCGCCGTGGTCTGGCAATCGTAGTGCATCTGCTATCCAACTTATTCTCCTGACCCCGTGGCCTCTCAAAATTCCAACAGCCCTCCCACTTCCCCACTCGCAGCTGAATATTTTCCGGAGAACATAGAAACAACTAGAGAGGACTCCTGGGAGGACCAAGCACCTGTGCCCTTAGGTCCTGCCATTCCTCCTCTTCCAGCCGGTGGGATGGTACCTGTTCCTCAGACAACTCCCTCCACCTGTGCACTGTATTTCTCCCCTCCTGCTTCCGTAAGGGTTTGACTCCTACAGTTCACCCCTCTTTCTCCTGTATCGTTAGCTTTCCCTTCTCTATTGAATAATTCCCATCGGCATGTACAGATGCTGCGGAAACAAAACAAAATAAAATCTCCTTGGCCCCTCGGCCCCATCCAACTCTTCCTCCGTCTCTCTGTACCCCTTTAAAGCAAAGACGTTTGTAAGAGTCATCTATAGTCCTTATGTTCACTCTCTCACTTCCCGGTCTCCTTGTGTTCTGTCACCACCCCTGTGCTGCAGCCACCCTTGTCACGGTTGCCAGTGATCTCCATCTTGCCATGTCCGGTGGTCAATTCTCAGATCGCATTTGAGGAGACCTCCCAGCAGCACCGGACACAGAAGATTCCTCCGCCTTGAAACAATTTCTTCAACTGGCATTCGGAACACCATCCTTTCAAATTTATCTCACCGACATCTCTTCCTTCTTCAAAGGCCACTCCTCCTTCTCCACGCAACTACTATTATCTTGAGTGAACTAGGATCAGTCCTGGACCACCTTCTCTTGGCTGTCTGCATTCACTCCCTGGTATGGTGATCTCATTCAAAATCATGACCTCAAAGACCTTGAAATTTTTATCTTAACCTACATCTTCCCTATTAGCTCTGGACCTGTGTCTCTAGCCGTCTTCCCACATTTCCTCTTGGATGTTGAATAGGCTTTCCAAGGGAAATATGCCCGAAAGAAAACCTTTGATTCTCTCCTCAGTTGCCTTAAAACCTAATCCTGCCCAATGCTCCGCAAGCCCGGTAAAGGGTGCTAATGTGCATGTTATTTCCTCAGGTGAAGAACCTAGGAGTGATTCTTGATTTCTGTTTTCCCCACGTTCAATCCATCATCAAATCCTGATTTTTCTATCCTCAGAAAGAAAAAAGAAAAGCCTATCTATTTCTCAACACTTTCACTGCAGCGACCCCACTTTCAGCCACCGGTTTCTCTGGCCCAGACTATTGCTTTCATTGTCATGTCTCCGGAACGCACTCTGCCCTCCACAGCCAGAGTGATTTAAGCAGCAACAACAAAAGTCAAATGGTGTCTCCCCCTTACTCAAAGCCATCCCATCGCTTCCCATCACACTGTGAATGAAAGCCACACTCACCATCATAGTGGAAGCTGTAAGAATCTAGCCCCTGCCTACCCCCCTTATCCCATTACCTAACTGCCGGATCTTCAGCCACACTGACCTTCTCATTGTTTGTCAAACAAGCATCCCTTGTTTCAGCCACTACTCCCTCTGCCTGGGCATCTTTTCTTCTGGATCTTCACCTGGCTTTCCTGGGCTCTGACATCACCTCCTCAGAGAAGTGTCCCCTGACTCTTGCATGAAATTAACATTGCGTTCCATCTTTTTACCATGCTTTTATGTCTTGTCCTAAGGTTTATTACAACCCAAAACTATAGCAGCCCTTTATTTATTTACTGAGAGTCTCTTCCACTTGGGCATTTTCTATTTGGTTCAAAGCTGTATTCCCAGTGCCTAGATTTATACCTGGTATGTAGTAGGTTCTCAATAAATATTTGTTGGATGAACTTATATATTTACCTCAAATGCCAAAAAAGACACTTGGGGGAGTCATTCCAGTCTTTCTCTCTCTCTCTTTTTTTTTTTTAGAGAGAGAGAACTTACAAGTGGGGGAGGGGCAAAGGGAGAGAGAGAGACAGAGAATCTGAAGTAGGTTCCATGCTCAGCAGGGCTTGATCCCACCACCCTGGGATCATGACCTGAGCAAAATTAAGAGTTGGATGCTCAACCAACTGAGCCACCCGGGGACCCATATTCCAGTCTTTTTCTGGAAGAAAAAGCTAGCTTTCTCAAGCCAGCTCCCCTCTCTTCCTTGATCACCGGTCGTTAGGTCCTCTAGAATCTACTACTCGGTATCTCTTAAATCCCTCCCCTTGTCATACCTGGTCACCGCGGCATGGCTCAGTCATCTTCCGTAGTTCCACTGAAGCCACCTCTGAAGCCCGTCTTCCCAGCTTCTTCCCAGTGCTTCCCCACAGGACTTCCCAAGGGGTCTTTTCGAAACATAAATCCAATCGTGTCTCTCTTCTGTGTAACAGCCTTCGATGGCTACCATCACCTGAAGGAGGAAGTCAACGCTCCTTAGCTGGACACAAGCTGGAACTGGTTTACATTTGCAACCTTGTTTCGCGCTGTTGCCCTTTCCATACGCACGCTTCTGTTGAACCAAAACTACCTGCAGTTGCCAAAGAGGCACATTCTTTTGCTTACGCTGTTCTCTCTACTTGACCATCCCTTTTTCTTCACCTAGCTAAGCGCTACTTATCCTTTGGAATTAAGCATAGTTACTGTTTAAGCGAGTCTTCTGATTTCCGTAAGCAGACAGGACTTTCTCCCGTGCCCTCAAAATACCATACCTGTGGGGCATTTCTTTTCTTTCCATCAATGCCTCATTTAGCCAAAAAATAAATTAATTCTTATTGTGCAACTGGTATACGCCAGGCACTATTCCAAGCACTAGGGATACAGCCGGGTGTGAAACAGACCAAATATTTGCTCTTAAGGCGCAAAGGGAAGACAGACTGTGAACGTTAGTAAGACGCACAATATGGTTAGAGGCTGGTAAATGCAGTGGAATGAAGTGATTCCAGGAAGAGGCACGTGGGAGCTGCAGTATGGAACAGGACAATCAGGGAGGGCGTCACTGAAACGACACCTGAGTCAAGGCTGGACGGAGGGGTGAGCCACGTGGATCTCTGGTGGATGAGCATTCCCGGCCCACAGAGTCGCAAGCGGAGAGCCACGCATGTGGGAGAGGGCTTGGCCTGCTTTAGAAAGAGCAAGAAGGCCAGCACGCGGGCAGCACCACCACCAAGGGGAAGAGGAGGAGGAGACGGGTCAGAGAATAGTGACAGAGCGCTTCGCAGAGACAGAGCACGATCTGACAGGTGCTTGAAGGGATCCCTCCGTCCGACGTGTGCAGAACAGAGAACACGGCTGGAGGCCTCTGGACCTGTCCACACGGAAGAGTGTGGTGGTTTCGTCCAGGATGGTTGTCTCCACTCGACTGGGAGTGACTTGAGAGCTGGGACTAAATCCCATATATGCCTTCAGCCCCAGCTGCTAGTGCATAATAACACGTAACACATAACACAGCAGGCCCTCAGAGGCATTGAATAAACGAAGGCACCAAGTGGTCCAATCAAGAAACTAGAGCCCCTGAAGTCAGCACTGTTTGTTTTCCCAGGGCCAGATTTTGCAGGATTTTGTTTCCAGTGGGCAAACTTTGTTTTCTGTTTTCCCTAATTAAATGGTCCGTAGGCCACATTTTGAGGACAGCGTGGGTGTTTGCAAGGAGGCCAACGCAACCAAACTCTGATTGTGAAATTGTTTTTTAAATTATGTTTGGGCATTGGAAACACGTTTTGTTTTGTTTTTTTTTAAAAATAGATAGATAGATAGATAGATAGATGGATAGATGGATAGATGGATAGATGGATAGAAACTATCCATTCTCAAGGCTGGCTGCCTTAGGTAATCAAACACCCTGAGAGCCTAGGGGCACCTTAGAATACAGTCACAACTTATTCAGAACCTAATTTAGGCCTCTGGCTGTCAAGATCCATCTTTCCAGTTCTAGTTTAAATATCAAAAAGAAAAGACATTTCAAAAAAGATCCCCAAACAATATTTAGATCAAGTAGTTAAGAAAGATTAATGAATCTATGAATGATTTTTTTTGTAACGTTTATTTATTTTTGAGAAGAGAGAGAGCATGAGCGGGGGTGGAGAGAGAAAGAGGGAGACACAGAATCTGAAACAGGCTCCAGGCTCTGAGCTGTCAGCACAGAGCCCGACGTGGGGCTCGAACTCACAGATTGAGAGATCATGACCCAAGCCGAAGTCGGATGCTCAACTGACTGAGCCACCCAGGCGCCCCTGAATGAATTTTTTTTTTTTTTTTTAAGAAAGGGAAATATACAGTGAGTTGTTGGGGGGCTGGGTAGTGAGTTGTGTCTTAAGCTCACTGTAAGATTGGGTGATAATTTGGCCTTCCAGCGTTGTAAGGCCTCAGTGAGATAATGTACTTAAAACATCCAGCACCAAGCTTACCATAGTGTGACAATTCCCCTGGCCCATTTGCCGCAGTCCAGAATGTTCCTCATCCATCAGACCTCTCACAAATGACAAGATCACTTTTCTTTTTTTCTTTTCTGAAAGAGAGGGGGTGCAAGTGAGGGAGGGGCAGAGAGTGAGAGAAAATCCCAGGAGGAGCAGAGGGAGGGAGAGAGAGGGGAAGAGAGAGAGAAGCAGGGCTCAACCGAAGCGGTGCTCGTGTTCACCCGATGTAGGACTGCAACTCATGAACCGTGAGATCGTGCGTGACCTGAGCCAAAGTCAGATGCTTAATGACTGAACCACCCAGGCGCCCTATAAGATCACTTTTCTAATCTGGTAATAAGCAGGGTGGCAACGTGACTTTTGTGGGCCTCTTCCTGATAATAATGTCCACCTTAGGGGCTCCTGGGTGGCTCAGTCAGTTGAGCGTCCAACTTTGGCTCAGCTCATGATCTTGCAGTCCATGAGTTCCAGCCATGCGTCGGGCTCTGTGCTGACAGCTCGGATTCGGCTTCGGATTCTGTGTCTTTCCCTCTCTGACCCCGCCGCCCCCCCACACTCTGTCTCTGTCTCTCAAACATAAACATTAAAAAAAAAAATGAAGTCCAACTTAAAAATTATTTTTGGTGTAACTTTAAATACTTCAACATTTTATTTATGTGTTATTTTAAGCAAAATTTTCTGGTTCTTTTTTTCTGCTGAAAAAAAAGAATTTTCTGGTTCTTTTTTTCTGCTGCGAGGCCAAAATAAAAGCATTTTTAATCCTAAGAGTCTATGTTTCCCTTCTGATTTTAAAAGTAATGAAAACATTTTTGTGGGTCCTGAAGGGTATCCTGGGCCCCAGGTGCTGTGCCTAATGGATGAGTGGCCCAGGGAGAAAGAGAAAAGGGGGAGCTGCTGGAAATTCCTTGAAAAAAGGGGTCTCCATTCTATGGGAAGTTTACTCGTCCCCCAAATGGGTTTCCTCAGCTCCCTGACCCTTCAATCCCTTCTAGAGGGCTGGCGAGAGAAGGGACAATATCAGATTTGTCCCCTGAAACTAAAGGAAAACAAAGAGGCAGTCTGTGGCAGGGTCGGTAAATGTTGGCTAATGTGGACCAGAGCTCGGGCTCCATCTCACAAGGAAATTAACTATTCCCAGGCACGCCCTCCCAGGCCCAGTGTAAATCGTGCCCTTGGGCCATCAGTAATGAGTGCAGAGCAGCCCCTCCAGAGTGGCCAGGAAACCACGCCCCCACCCCCAACTCAGGGGCCTCCAGTCACTCACTGCTCAGGGGGGCCAACGCAAAGATCTGTAAACCACCAAAAAGGCTGAGCCTGCTTTTGGGGATAGGTAATTCCTGGACCGCTGGGGAATGTTGAAAGAGATTAATTGGCCAACGGGAGGGGGGCTGGGGGTCCTCTACCCATTTTTCCTGCAAGTCTGGGCTATCCTCAGCATCTCTAGGGAATGTCATCAATTAGTGTTTCAGTGGAGAGACAGTTTGGACAGAAGGTTCTGGGACTGAGCTAACCATGGTAACCTTCTTTCCAACCTTCCCAAAGGTCTCTGCAGGTCTCTTCTTACCCTGGAGGATGAGCCCTGGTGACTCACTAACATTCTTCTTAACTACCCTCTTTTCCCCGTATCTGGGGGATAGAACGGAAAATAGGTTGTTCTAATAGCTCATCTTGCCTTTTTTTTTTTTAATTTTTTTTTTTTAATATTTATTTGTTTTTGAGACAGAGAGAGACAGAGCATGAACAGGGGAGGGTCAGAGAGAGGGAGACACAGAATCTGAAACAGGCTCCAGGCTCTGAGCTGTCAGCACAGAGCCCGACGCGGGGCTTGAACTCACAGCCCTCACGGACCGCGAGATCATGACCTGAGCTGAAGTCGGCCGCTTAACCGACTGAGCCACCCAGGCGCCCCTCATCTTGCCTTTTAATTTCAGCTCCTTTGTCAGTTTTTCAACAGTAGGTACAATACCAATTCATTCATTCATTCATTCATTCATTCATTCAATAAGTGTTTATGGAGGACCTACTACATACCAAGCACTATTCTGGGCACCTAAAATACGGCAACAAACAAAATAAAGAGTCCTACCTTTGTGGAGCTGACATTCTAGAGGGGGAATACAGACAAGAAACAATAACAACACTGTAGCTCATCGTCTCTAAGATGGCTGTAATATAAGATACACCATTATTCCATGTGCCACTGAAGAAAGGTAGAAAGAATGCTACCTTTACCATTATGGTTATAAAACACATCCTGATTTCATGCATGTTACAGTGTGAAAAACAACCACACAGCTTAGAATGGATGAGGTGTCGTAAATAAATCATACAGCACGTTAGAAGGCGATTATGAGGGAAAAAAGTGGAACAGGCAAAGGAGGTTTGGGAGGGGCAACATGGAGCTGACTTGAAAGAGACAGGGCCCTTACATTTTTAAGGCTTCATTTGTCATCGCAATTTCAGGCTTACAATAAAATGGACAGAAAGGTACAGAGATTTACCACGTGCCTCCCACACCACCCCCCCCTCCATGTGCATAGCCTTCCCAGATACCAACACCACTCACCACAGTGGTACATTTGTTCCAAGGATGAACCTACATGGATACATCCTAATCGTCCAAAGTCCATGGTTTACCTCAGGGCTCACTCTGGGTGGTTTACATTCTGTGGGTTTCGGCAAATGTTTAATGGCGTGTGTCCACCATTATAATATCACACAGAGTAGTTTCACTGCCTTAGAAATCCCCTGTGCCTTGCCTATTCCTCCCTATTCCCTGTCCCACCCCTGGAAACCCTTGATCTTTTTATTCTCTCCACAGTTTTGCCTTTTCCAGAATGTCATAGAGTTGAAATTATACACTATATAGCCTTTCAGTTTGGCTTCTTTCACTTAGTAATACGCATTTACATTTCCTCCATGTGTTTTCATGGCTCGATAGCTCATTCTTTTTAACATCGAATAATATGCCGCAGACTATTTAAAAAAAAAAAACGCTTTATTGAGGTATAGTTTATGTACCATGAAGCACAATTCATTTTCATAAATTTAGATTTACAAAGCTATGCAAACATTATCATAATCCACATATCGTTTTTTTTATTGTGGTAGGAACACTGCAGATGAGATTTACCCTATTAACGGTTTTCAAATGTACTATACAGGTAGTGTTGACTGTAGGTACCATGTTGGACAGCAAATCTCCAGAATTTATTCATCTTGTATTAAGTGAAATTTTATATTTATTGAATAGCAACTCCTTGTTGCCACCCCTCCTCAGCCCCTGGAAACCATCATTCTGCTCTCTGAGTTTGACCACTTTAATACTTCATGTACGTGGTATCATGTCATATTTGTCCTTCTGTGGCTGGCTTATTTCACTTAGCATAATGTCCTCAAGGTTCACCCACGTTATTGCATATTGCAGGATTGCCTTCCTTTTTAAGGCCGTATAATATTCCACTGTATGCGTTAACCCCATTTTCTTTATCCATTCACCCATCAATGGACATTTAGATTGTGTTCCCATCTTGGCCATTGTCAATAACACTGCAATGAACACGAGAGTGTAAATATCTCCTCAAGATCCTGATCTCAATTCATTTGAATAAATACCCAGAAGTGAGATTGCTGGATCATGTGGTAATTCTATTGTTAATTTTCTTTTTTTTCTTCTTAATGTTTATTTATTTTTGGGGGGGGGGGGGGGACAGAGGAACCGAAGTGGGCTGAACTCACGAGCCTGAAACAAGGCTTGAACTCACGAACCATGAGATCATGACCTGAGCCGAAGTCGGCTACTCAACTGACTGGGCAGCTCAACCAAGTGAGCCACCTAGGCACCCCTCTATTGTTAATTTTCTGAGAAACCACCATACTGTCTTCCATAGTGGGTTCACCAGTTTACATTCCCACCAATGGTGTGCAGGACTCCCAATTTCTTTACATTCTTGCCATTATGTGTTATATATAAATACATATGTGTATATATATATATATATATATATATATAGTCATATATAGTCCCCTAACAGGTGTGAGTTGATGTCTCATTATGGTTTTGATTTGCATTTCCTTAATGATTAGTGATGTTGAGCGTCTTTTCATGTACCAGCTGGAAGAGTGACTGTTTATGGAATAACCTTGAGCTCCGTGAAGGCAGAGATCATTGTATTTACCACTCTGTTCCCACTGTTAAAGTGGGACACGTGGTATCTGACACACGGTCAAGAAATATTTTATGCAAAAAAAATTTTTTTTAATGAGTAAACCGCTATATGCCAGATACTCCACAGATATTGCTTCTAAATTCTTATAAACGCTCAGAGGTAGGCATTATCATCCCCAGTTTACAGGTGATGAAACTAAGGCTTGGAAAGTTCAGGAACCTGCCTGAGGTCACACAGCCAGGCAGGAAGGATATAGGACTCAAACCCAGGTCTTTCTGATGTTAACAGACCCTTCCTCTTCACTGGCTTCTCTGCTTTTGTCCATTTTAATAGCCTGCCAGTACAAAAACCAGAGGCAAATTGGGACAGCAGGCAAGCAAGACCCCTGGGTGAAAACCAGACTCACAGAGACCGGGATGAAACCTCCAGGGGCTGCAAACCCAGTCTAGGGCCTGGGAGACGCTGCGTTTTGCAGAGTGGTGAGCTATTTGGCTTAGTTACCTCAGATCTCAAGTCCTAGCTGCCTTCACTTTGAAATCTCTTACTTGAGTGAATTAAAAGCCCTTGCCTAAAAACGAGATGATTTTTTGCAAAAACACTTCCACCTGTTAGTTTAACCCAAACTGGCAGCACAACTGTTAAAAATAAACCTACTTTGGGGAGCCTGGGTGGCTCAGTCAGTTAAGTGTCTGACTCTCGATTTCGGCTCAGGTCATGATCTCACAGTTGGTGAGACTGAGCCTCATGTTGGACTCCGTACTGATAGGGTGGAGCCTGTGTGGGATTCTCTCTCTCCTCTCTCTCTCTCCCCCTCCTCTGCTCGCACTCTCTCAAAAATAAATAAATAAACTTAAAAAAGAATAAAAATAAATTTATTTTGGTATCTTACAAAGCGTAAGGCCAAATAATGATGGATGTGGAAGTCTACCACGATCTTTCTAGGTGACTTTGCAAGACACCCTACGTATAGAAAAACATCTTGGGGTAAAACCTGTTAAGCCAACATTGGCTTAATTCAAAATTGCAACTAATTTGAAACAACTGCTTTTTCCGTAGCCAACCGGCTAGCCTAGTGTTCTTCAATGCAAACACCAGAAAATCTAAAATCAAAGTCAATTTGTCCCCCAAGAAAGCTATGTTTCATATTAACAAGGCTCTACTGGAAGCCACTCAGGCAATGAGCTGGGGTCTCTGTCACTACCCCAAAGTGGGAGGAGAGCCTGTGTCTAGGCAAAGTCCTGAAAGACTTGAAATTTTGCTTTCAGACATGAGGGTATAATTAAACTTGGTCTAAATGAACCAACCTTTGGGGAAGTCCAGGCAGAGATCAGAGTTTACAAGTTTGAAGCCCCGTTTGTTGTTGTGTTTCACTCGTAACTTGCTCGGAGGAATACTCAGAATGGGTCCTTTGAATAAGCAGCCCGTTCTTTTTCATTGCAGTATTGTATGAGATTACCAACATTTATTTATCTAGTTTTGTCCTGATGGGCATTTGGTTCTAGTTTTGTATTGTAAGTGACGTAGTAACTATCAGCCAGGGTATAATGTGGTAGCATCGTGGACAGAATGGGATTCCCCCAAATTCACGTGTTAAAGCACTAACCTCCAGTGTGGCTGTACTGGGAGATAGAGCCTTTATAGAAGGAATTAAGGTTAAATGACTTCATAAGGATGGGGCTCTGACCTAATAGGATTAGTGTTCACATAAGAAGAGACACCAAAGAGGCACCTGGGTGCCTCAGTCTGTTAAGCGGCCGACTCTTGATCTAGGCTCAGGTCACGAGCTCACGGTTGGTGGGATCGAACCCCGCATTGGGCTCTGCACCTGCTTGGGATTCTCTCTCCCAATCTCTCTCTCTCTCTGCCCCTCCCCCACTGGTGCACATGCTCTCTCGCTCTCTCTCTCTCTCAAAATAAACTTAAAAAAAAAAAAGAAGAGACACAAGAGAGCTTGCTCCCTCCACATGCACAAAGAAGTCTGTGAACTCACAGCGAGAAGGCAGTCAGGAAAAGCGTTCTCACCAGAACCAGACCGTGCTGACACCCTGTCTCAGACGTCCAGCCTCCAGAACTGTGTGGAATCGATTTCTGTTGTTGAAGCCACCCGGTCGGTGGTGTTTTGTAATGGCAGCCTTAGCAGACTAAGACAGGTAGATTGGGCATAAGCAAATTACAGACTAGAAAGGGACACATAGGGACTTTTCACACAAGGGTGATGGAAATAGTCTGTACCTTGATCCGAGTTGTAGTTTACATGGGTGGATACAGAGGTAAACAGATTTATCAAACTGTCCATTTGAGATTGGTACATGTTCATGTATGTAAATTTTACCTATTCTTTTTTTTTTTTTTTAACATTTTATTTATTTTTGAGAGAGAGAGAGACAGAGCACAAGTGGGGGAGAGGCAGAGAGAGAGGGAACACAGAATCCAAAGCAGGCTCCAGGCTCTGAGCTGGCAGCACAGAGCCTGACGCGGGGCTCGAACTCACAAACTGTGAGATCATGACCTGAGCCGAAGTTGGACGCTTAACCGACTGAGCCACCCAGGGGCCCCAAATTTTACCACCTTCTGGGTGGCTCATAAACAACAGGAAGCTAATTCTCACAGTTCAGGGGACCGGACGGGTGCCCGCAGGGTGGGGTGAGGGCCCTTTTCTGGGTTGCAGACTTCTTGCGTTGTCTTCACATGGCGGAAAGGGCCAGGATCTCCCTGGAACCTCTTGTATGAAGGGCACGAATCCCATTGAGGAGGGTTCCACCCTCTGACTTGGGCACCTCCTGAAGGCCCCATCTCCCAGTACCATCACCTTTGGGGGTTAGGATTTCCACATATGAATTTTGGAGGGACACAAACATTCAGACCACAGCACCAAGGGAATCTGGGCTTCAAACAGATAAGATAGTCTTAACGCCTTTGAGCCAGCCTGGTGTGAGGGGAATGAACACATATTATTCAGCTCTTATGCATTTATATACATTTTTGCACGTAATAAACAACTCTGGGGATTTTGCAACTTGCTCCAGATTAAGCAGCAATCAAGTGGCAGATCTGGATTCAGACCCACGTCCGCTGACCTCAGGCCGCGCGCCTTTCCCTCACCACACTAGATCTGAAAGTGAACCCGCTCAGCTCAGGGAGTGTGCAGGAAGGACACCCCGAGGTTGCGGAGTGGCCGGGGAGCCTGGGGCAGGGGAGGGGCAACGCTCTGGGCACAGAGCCCGAGTCACCGCCTCCGGGGAACAACCCTGCCATGCTGCCCTGTAGGAAGGGAGCTGAAGACACTGGAAGGAGCAGGCAGCACGGAAGCTAATGGCTCCAAGAGAAGAGCCAAACAAACAGCTGGGCAGCCTGGCCAAGAACAACAGGAAGCTCCCAGCCGCACCCCTGCTCGCTGCAGCCTGGCCTGCAGACCCAGGGTTATTTTCTCCAAAGGGCTTTCTGCAGATGTTACATAAACAAAACCTCCATTGACTCCAGTTCTGGGGCTGGCCTAAAATAGCCCACGGGCATTCCGAGGGCCCCAGCTTCTCTGCAACCCCTGAAGGTCCCCAGTGTGGACGAGCTGCTTCCCTCCACAGCCATACTTGCGGACCTTGCCCTGCAGCATCCCCAGAACATTCCCCCTAGTGTTTACTCTCCCGGACAGGTCAGACACAAGGCATCCCTCTAAGACCTTTGATGGCTCCCGGGCCGAAGAATGTGTCTCCTGTCACCAGCGAGGCCGGAAGCAGGCTCTGAGGGACAGCTGGGCTGGCCAGCAGGAGGCATGAGATGGGCCGGCTGGGTGTCTCTTTCTCTCCTGTTCTTTGCAGGATGGAGTTTGTGTGAGATCCCAAGAGCAAACTTTCCAGGAAAGAGCACAAGTCTCCTTTGTCAGGGTTTCTTTTTGAGCTGGATTTGGTGATTAAACACCCGGCCCCTAACTCTCCCTGTGAGGTCCTATAAGTTTCCTTGACCCCATTCATACCTCATCTTCATTTTGCAGAAAACCATTCCATTTGTGAACATCTGGAGATTCACAGATCTGGGGCACAGCGTGGGGTCACCCTGCCTGGGCTTTACCCCTTCCACACAGGCCCCGGAAAACCTATTATAATCTTTCCCCCGCTGGCCGCCTGCACTGCCCCCAGAATCTTAACTCATAAAAATAACAAAAACAACATCTACAGTTTGGGGAAAAAAAAATATTTATGTTAAACATGTACTATGTGCCTGATAGCATGCTAAGCATGTAATGTTTTATTTTATCTAATTCCCGTTGAAGAGTCCTATGAGCAAGATACAATTAGTATCTCCGGATTACGGAAAAGTAAACCACAGTTTAGAGTAGTTATAGGACCTGTCAGAGATTTGGCAGAGGTGGAACACCGACACCAGTCTGTTGGGCTGCTTTTCATGTCTTAACCTCTGTGTCCCAAGTCCCTGAAAAAAAAGTCAGTCGGTCTTACAGAACCTCCTTTCCGTAGTCTTCCTTCTTTCAACGTCTAAGCGACTATACCTGTTACTGACGTAATTGGACGTATGCTTTTGAACAAGTAATTATCCAACCAGTATTTCTGAGTACATTTTCTGGACCAGAGGCTACTCAAGTCTATACAAGGGCAAAAACAAAAACCAAAACCAAAAACCAAAAAACAACAGTATGATGTGTAATAGGTGAATATTTAGCTCTTACTTTATTAACAGCTGTGCTTTAGTCATGAGAGTGTCTTACATACTCCTCCAAGTTGGAGATCCTCAAACCGGGTCTCCAGCCAGAACCCAGAAGGTCCGCAGCCTACAGGAGGGAGGGTGGGAAGCGGCGTGAGTGGGTGGAGAGCTGACAGCGACCTCACAGGACCCACAGGAGATGTCTGCACTCAGGCTGAGGGGCCCGGGCCAGGCTGTGGAGATCCAGTGGGGATGCTGATGGAACCTGCAAAACACCGGCATTCTGAGGAATTTGGTTCACTCTGGTGGCCTTTGTGGGGCTGCTCGGTTCTGGGGGCTTTACTAAGATAACTGCCAGGCCTGAGGCAGCTTTGCCTGCAGACCAAGCCAAAGCCTTCACTTATTTCTGGAAAAAAAAAAGCCCTACGTCTCTGGGTTCCCACTGTTTTCTTCTTTATTCATGTGTTTTGTCCATGCATCCCAGAAACATTTCTTGAACACCTACTATGTACTAGGCACTAGGGATCTTGAGATGCATCAGAAAGTAATGCAGTATCGTCTTGCCTTCCGGGAGTTCAGGCTCTCGGGCAGGAGGCGAAAAAAAAATAATTATGGTGCAGAATGATAAGGGAAGTCATAGATGTAACCGCAAGCTTCGAAAGCCCAGGGTGGAGCTCCTGACTCCGTCTTTGTGGGAGGTCCTGGCAATGTGTGTGAGTGTGCCCACGTGTGCCCGTGGTGCCTGCACAGAGGGAAAGAGGGTGAGGATACACAGAGGCTTCCAGAGGAGATGGTTGGTGGACACTTTCTTTCTCCTGATGGTTCCTTCACTGGAGTATCACTCCTGGGCTCTTGCCAGCCCTTTATTCATCTCCCCAGGGGAGGAGGGAGGACTTATCCGATCACTGAGTTCAGGAATCGTGACAGTGTGACTCAGTCATTTCCTGGTGGGGACCCTTCCGTTCTGCTCCTCTGTGCCATGAACTGTACAGAGGCAGGGCTTTGCCGGGAAGTTGCTGCTTGCGGTTGGGTGAGTACGTTCAGCACAGGAGGAGAGACTGGAAAGCCTACTTGGCTTGGATGTGTCAAGCCACATTCTCCAGCTCAGCTTTTATTACGACTGTCATTTTGATCTCCATTTGCCTGACTCCTGGGACAGGGAAGAAAGGTGCTATTAATTGTATTCCCTCAACCCCTGACACGGACGCTTACATTAAGATGCGGACATAAAGGAGTGTGCGACTGGGTAGATTCGCCACTGTGGCTCACCTGAGAGCAATCTTCACTCCATGTGCTGAACTCGGACCAGGATGGCCCCGGGCTGTGTAGAGAGAGGATACACATTCGCAGGGACTTTCACAACCTCCTCCCCTGCTTTAGAACTTCCTGTTGACCTAGAACTGCAGCCAGAGAAGGAGAGCATACAGGATGGAGTCTGGATTGTCCTTTTGTAAGAGTATGTAACAGTTCTGCAAAGGTCACAGTCGTCGGTCCAAGCCTGGAGCTCCCACTGAGGTCCAGATGAGATTCTCGGGATAGCTGCCTGCTTTCCTTTTGGCCTCTTTGTTTTGGAAGGGCCACTTTTGTAAATATGTTTTGGCTTGCCTTTCTGGAACACCTTTGCCCTGTTGTCCCTCATGCGTGTCTACTTCCTGTAGAAATGAACTTGAGATCATACTTGTGCCTAGAAGAAAATGCTGTAACCATATTATCCCTTGCCTCTTAGAAGACCAGTCAGAATTCCTGCCTCTTTTTTCTCAGATGTCAAGTTACTGAAATGTAAAGTGGGATCTAAGGTGCCAGACCACTCATAGAGGATTGGCAAAACCTCCAAGGGCACCCTCAGTATTCTCACATCAGGCAAGAGACGTTCCTTGTTGATTCTATCAGCTGTTTCCTCAACAGGGAACTGGGTCGGGTCCTTTTCTCCTACGGTTTTAGGACACGAAAACTTCAGGGTGACTAATAGCCCAGTAGAGGGAGCTGCATTAAACGAATTGCCCAAGCTGAACAGTAAAATGCTTGCAACCAGCCAAGCAGGTGGCTCCGTGTGTACTTTGGAAGCCCCATCTATCAGGGGAGTGGTTGCCTATTCAAAAGCTCTGAGCCAGAGCTTTTGCAAAGCTTTTGCGAGGTGGTATCTTGGGTTTTATGGGCTGCCCAGAATTATGCCTCTTGCTTCCATCCACAGTACTTGGTTTTGGCTCAACGTGACAGTTGCCACAATTAGACAGGCTCATAGACTCCATAGGCAGGTCCCAGCTTTAGCGCGGTAAGGGAGACGCATGATTCTGCTGACCTTGCCCTCACACACCAGGCAGGGTTGTGTTCACAGTCTCCAGAGATAGATCCTATGTCAGAGAAACCTTTAGTGGAGAGGGTGTCTTGGTGACAGGCTTAGAGTAGTGATGCATTCATAGGAGAATCTTGCAAAAATGTTTGGAGCTTGTGTTCACCCAACCCACCTAGCTTCCTGCGGGGTCTAGGGATAGGCTAAATTCAGATCTGGAGCAGCCCTTGGTAAAGACTTCTGAATAAACCTCTGCAACCAAGACAGTTAAGAAAGGTGGAAAATATCAGGCCCAAGCAATATGGGTGTATTTGGATTCACATGAGAACTAGCAAAATGGACAGTGGGTCATGAAAGATACCTATGGCAGAGACAGGAAAGCTAAGGCAACTGGCATCTTTGAGGACCCACGGTTGCTCACAGGTTAAAAGCACAAGCAAATCTTTTGGGGAATAAGAAGGAAACAGGACGACATACAAGGGCGATACGTGAGAAGACTTGACCATGTGCGTTGGTTTGCTAGGACTACCATAATCAAACACTACAAACTGGGTGGTTTAAGAAACAGAAACTTATTGTCTCATGGTCTCGGAGGCTGCAAGTCAAGATCAAGATGTTGGCAGGGTTGGTTTCCTCGCAGACCTCTTGCCTTGGCTGGCAGAGGACCACCCTGTGGCATCGCTACACGGTCGTCCCTTTGTGCACTGGCCCCCGCGTGTATTTCTCCCCTTATAAGGACACAAGTCATGTTAGACTAGGGCCTACCCTCACAGCGTCACTGTAACCTCACAAGTCACCTCCTTAAACACCTGACCTCCAAACACGATCACAGTCTGAGGTAGTAAGGGTTGCAGCTTCAACACATAAATTTGGCGGGGTTGGGGTTGGGGGTGGGGGGGGGACACAATTCAGCTCATAAGACCATGCATGTCTATGACAAGGAAAATGTAATGATTACTGGAAATAATGCTAGTTATTATAATAGATAAATCTCAAGTCTTAAGGTTTAACACAAAACATTTATTGCTCACATCAGAGCAATGTGATCCCATCCCAGAGCCTGTGGGATGAGTGGGCAAAAGGCAGTCATTTAGGGACCTAGCTGCCATCTTCAACATATGCCATGTCCGAGGACACTGTGGGGAGAGACGGTAGGAGCAAAGCGTGAAAAAGGCACACGGCTCTTAGTGGTCTTGACCCAGAAGTGACACTCCACTTCCACTGACATTCCATCAACAACAGCTAGTCTTAACATGCCCACCCAGGTGAAAGGGGCCTGAGAAATGTGGTTTGTGTCTGAGCCCAAGAGGGGGAGTGAGCTAGTCAGTCACTGCCATGAGAATAAAGCAAGTCTGGCCAGTCTCAAGTCTAAAGATGGGCCAGCTGTTCTCAGGACTGGTCACCAGGTACTAGAGAGTCAGGCAAACGTGCCTAAGGATAAAGGCACTAAGGGACCCATCAAGGTTCCCAAGGCCACAACGAACCTTGGTCAAGAGTGGTGCTCCCCACCCTTGTCATGTCATGGCACACAGAGAAAGAGATGATTCTTATACTCTCTATTAGACTGTGGGTGAGGCATTCAAGTTCAGAGGTTCAGGAGGCTCCAACTTGAACCTCTGATGGCCAGGAGGCCACCTGACCATCACTGATGTCTGAGGATCATATACCAGTAACCTGTTTGGAACACAGTGATATGCTGTGCCTTACTAGAGAGAAAGTTGTGGTTTAGAGAGCAAAGCAAGGGAAATGTACATCCGAATGTGTATTCCGTGAAGACTAAAACCTACTGTCGCCATCATGGGGTAAAACCAGAAAGGGAAGCCAAGTGTTGCAGAAGCCAGGGGAACAGAATTACCCTGAAGGACTCTACCAGATGATGAAGTGCTGGGACCACAGACTGTCCCTTCATCTACAATCCACATTCAGAGCGGGAGGGTCCCTCCAGGTGAGGAGGGCTAGTGAGTTACACTATCAATTATGTTGTATTTTTAGCAACTTTTCTTTCCTTCTCCTGAAGTAATTAACTGGGGGAGCATTACAAAAGAAAGCCAGACACGGACATCAATACCCATCAGAAAACACAGTGAAGGGCAATGACATAAATAAACCCACGCATATATGGTCAACTAATTTATGACAAAGGAGCCAAGAATAAACACCGGGGAAAGGACAGTCTCTTCAATGAATGGTGTTAGAAAACTGGATAGCCACATACAAAAGCATAAAACTGGGCCCCGATCTTACACCATACACAAAAATCAACTGAAAATTGATTAAAGAATTGAGGGCTGCCTAGGTGGCTCAGTCGGTTGAGCGTCTGACTTTTGATTTCAACTTAGGTCACGATCTCACGGTCTGTGGATTCAAGCCCCATGTCAGGCTCCATGCTGGTGGTGCAGACCCTGCTTGGGATACTCTTTCTCCTCTCTCTCTGCCCCTCCCCCATTCATTCTCTCACACACACACACACTCTCTCACTTTCTCTTTCTCTCTCTCTCTCACAAATTAATAAGCTGAAAAAATAAAGCCATATAGTTTTTAAAAATGAATTAAAGAATTGAATGTAACACTTAAAAACATGAAACTTCTAAAAGAATACACAGGGGGTAAGATCCTTGACACTGGTCTTAGCAATGACATTTTTTGAATTTGACACCAAAAGCAAAGGCAACAAAAGCAAAAATAAATAAACAAGTGGGACAATATCAAACTAAAAATCCTTTGCACAGCAAAGGACACCGTTAACAAATGAAAAGGCAACCTACCCAATGGGAAAAAATACTTGCAAATTTTTTATCTGATAATGAATTAATACACCAAATATATATCGAACTTATACAACTCAATAGCAAAAACAACAATAGACCACATAAAACATTGGCAGAGGAACTGAATAGACATTTTCCAAAGAAGACACACAGATGGCCAACAGGCACCCGATAAAGTGCTCAACATTATGAATCATCAGAGAAATTAAAATCAAACCCACAATGAGATGTTACTTCACACCTGTCAGAATGGCTGTCATCAAAGAGACAAGAGACAATAAGTTCTGGTACTTTGTTGGTGGGAATGTCAATGGCAGAGCCATTACTTGGTAGACAACAGTGTAGAGGTTCCTCAAAGTGTTTAAAGTAGAATTATCAGATGACCCAGTAATTCCAGTTCCGTGTATACACCCAAGGGAAACGAAAACAGGATATCAAAGAGGTATCTACACTCCCACATTCATTGCAGCTATTATGCACAATGGCCAGGATATGGACACAACGGTGCCCGTCAATGGATGAGTGGATAAAGATGTGGTACACGTATGCATAGAATATTATTCAGCTATGAGAAAGAAGAAAATTCTGCCATTGGCGGAAACGTGGATGGCCCTTGACAGCCTTATGCTAAATAAGCCAGACCCAGAAAGACAAATAGTGCGCTGCATATTATACATCTATGCGGATTCTAAAAGGAAAAATCAAACTCACAGAAACAGGGCAAGAAAGCGGATGGGAGGGGCTGTAGGTGGGAGAAATGGGAAGAGACTCGTAAAAGGGACAAACTTTCAGCTGTAAGCTGAATCAGGTGTGAGGGGAGGCTCTAGGGTAACACATAGTTTATCTAGCTAACAACACTGTATGGCACGATTGAAATGTGCGAGGAGAGTAGAACTTGAACGTCCTCACACGCATACAAAAAGACCAATGTGAGGTGATGGATGTGTTCGTTAACTAGACGGAGGAATGCTTTCAGAACATATTAGCAAATCATCGTGATGCACACTTAAATATCTTCGAATTTTATCTGTCATTTATTCCTCAATAAAGCTGAAATAAAAAAAAAAAAAAAGTGTGTCGGCGGGGAGGGAGGCACCGGAGTGGCTCAGTCGGTTAAGCGTCCGACTTCGGCTCAGGTCATAATCTGACAGTTTGTGAGTTCGAGCCCCGCGTCGGGCTCTGGGCTGATGGCTCAGAGCCTGGAGCCTGCTTCCGATTCTCTGCCCCTCCCCCGTTCATGCTCCGTCTCTGTCTCAAAAATAAATAAACGGTAAAAAAAAAAAAAATTTAAAAGAAAACCTGATTCTTAAAGATTAAATGGTATTTTTGCCTAAAAACCAGCTCTGTCACAGAAATTATTCTTGCTCTCCACAAAGTTATGAAAAATAAATGGGAGAAATCTCTTATTAAGATTTTTAAAGCAAAAAAATAGCTTTCAGGGTAACATCCAGATTGTTTGTCATTTCCTGTCTCCGTGCTCATCAAATATGGGAACATTTAACCACACAGGAAGAAGTTGGTGGGTTTGGAAAGTTGCTGAATTCTCTTATTTGAATCGATCCACATTAAACACAAGCTGTTTCTTTATTAGCAAGTCAAAGATAAACATAACTTATGCTGAGTGGAATATTAAAGAGAAGTCTCTCTTAGCCCAGCGATCCTGGAACAAATGAATAATTCCAACAGAAACCTGAGGAGAGAAGGGGTTCCTGAGATCTGGTGGGGCCACACCACCCGCAGAGCAAATCCCTGGTGCCCACAAAACCCAGCCTCGAGAGGGTCACTGACTCCTGAGGTCTGTGCACTGCTGGGGATGCGTGAGATGATTTGGGGAGGTAGAAAGACCAACAATTTAATTTCAACAGTAATGTATTGAAATTAACGTACGTCAGAAAAAAATACATCCTATACAATTAAACCATGATTTCATCAATCCTACTACCTAGGAAATAGGTATTTAATACTACTACTTAGAAAGTAAATATTTAAATGACAAGAAAGAATATTTAAATTAAAAATATTAAGTACAATTGATCCTCATGATTCATGAAGTCTGAGTTTATGAACTTGCCTACTTGCTCAACTGTAGCTGTGACCCCAAAGTCAATACTCACAGGGCTTTCCCGGTCATTTGCAGATACGCAGAGTGACAAAAAATTGGGGTTGCCCAACACACGTTCCCAGCGGAGGCTGAACGAGGGGGGACGGCTCCGCCATCTTTCCGCTCCCATACTTAAAACAGGTGTCCTTTTTCGTGCTCTATTTAGTGCCACCTTTTTTGCATTTCTGTGATTCCTTTCAAACGGCCCCCCAGGCAGAGTGCTGATGCGTTGTCTAGCGCTCTCGAGTGCGAGAAGGCTGCAAGGAGCCTCACGGAGAAAACACGCGCCTTAGATAAGCTTGTTCACGTCTGAATTATCGTGCTGTTGGCCAAGGTTAAGGCATCCGCAGCATGTATTTTTTTTTTTTTTTAAGGTGTCTTCAAAAAGAAACAGTCACGTATTGATCTGTGGGTGACAATGTTGCAGAACCTCACCTGGTAGGAGCCACGTTTCAGTATTTGCTAATTCAGTGCTAATGGGCTGTGAACAGCGGGAAGAAGTGGTTGTGTAGACACAGGCCACACCACCGTGCTGGGCAGATAGCCTGCAGCTGGCAGCTCCCTCAGGATCCGCCTCAGCTGCCAGGAGCCAGCCGCTGCCCAAGGTCACGCTCTTTCCCCGCCAGCCCAAGTTTGGTGGGGGTATAGAGGCTCCCACCTTCCTGGACCCTCTAACAGGCAACACCTGCCCCAGCTCCCCGCCACCCCCCCCCCCCCCGGCCCCCCGTGCATTGCACGAGGCCTCTCCCCCTGCCGGACCCTGTTTCTGCCCCCCCCCCCCCGCCGGCGTTCACAGGCTTTGATTACTAACATCTCCCAGCCCAACCTTCATCATCAGCTGTAGGTCCCGAGGAGCCCAACCTGCGCTTCCAGCTCACAAATCCAAGCCGAGAAATGCTCTGCTGGGATCATGCCTTCTTCCTCTCCTGCCCTCCAGGACACCAGCCTACTTGCTCTTCCCTTCCCGGTTCCCGACTCTTGGGCCGTATCCAGACTCAGACCGGCCCAAGTCCACTGTTTATAGCCATGAAGTCGGGGTCCTGCTGGAAGGCATGCGTGTGGACGGAGCTCCAGCCCCCAAACCAAGGGTCCTGGGGAGGGCGGCTTTGTTTGGGAGAAGGGGAACCTGTTCCTAACAGGCTCCCAGGGGGCGTGGGGCTGACAGTGGCCAAGGCTGCCCCCCCCTTACCCCCAGGTCCTAGACCTGCCTCACCCCCCTCCCCTTCTCTGAAGTGAAGCAGCATCGTGCCTCAGCATCTGCCATTCTTTGGATTTCTTACCTGACCCCAACCTCTAATCCCGTCCTCCTCCTCCAAGGAGATCTGATGAGCTGAATTCAAAAACACTTCCATTTCTAAGCCCCCTGAAAGCTTCTCCCTTTCAGATGCAGTGTCCATGCGAGAAAGCACGTAGGACAGCTCACCGTTTTGTGGCCTCCCAGCCTCTCTAAGCCATATATGCGTGTTCAGTAGGCTGCGATACGGTGTAATATCACACCGGATGTACTTCCAAATACCTGAGAGAAATTTACGAGAACAAGAGCCAGTGTTCACTGGGACTCACTACGCGTCCAACACTCTGCCACGGGCTTTGTGTGTTTTTATCTCCTTGAATCCTTCTAACGGCCCTAAGAGGTTGGCATTGATATTCCCATTTAACAAGGCTTGGAGAGGTTACATAATTTGCCTTGCACCTGGGAATTGGCAGCCCAGCGTTTCAGACCTGCTTTCGTGTGAGTTCAGATCTTCTTAGAGAAGCTCTCTCAGGTGCAACGTCAGAGAAGATTCGGCTCATCTGAGGCAAAGCCTCCTGCTGACAGAGACGGCAGACAGACGGCCCCTCCCCCTGCCATGAGGGGAGAATGATGCTCTCTTCTTACCTTGAAAGACTTTAACTCAAGCCTCAAATCGAACCAGGATGAAGATCTGAGCATTTGAGCTTGGCTGACTTCATTTTAACCGTGTGCCTCATAATTCATCATCGTCCAAAGATCATTTCCTCTGCACCTGCATCCAGAATGTATCCAGGGCCAAGTATTTTAAGGAAGAATTACTCAGCCCCTCTGTTTTGCTTCTTCTCAACCCGTACGGCCACTTCCAAACTGGATCCCAGTTTGTGGATAGCAAGACCTTTCAGACTGAAGAGGGTGGAAACAAGGAGAAAAGAGGCTGGTGACTCCTGGCCTTTTGGCGTCTCGAAATTTCCAGGTAGGAGGTGAAACAGTCGAAATGAGGTTGAAGACTGAATGGTGGATTTCAGCTATAATTTCTGTCACTTCTTCTGGGGGGAAGAACATGAAAATCGACAGCCTTCGACAGATTTCTGTTTGGATATTTTGGCACTCCTCGGATAGTCTTCAGAAATAAGTGAATCTCATCCCCAGATTCTTAGGGTTATGAACCTTGCTATGGAGACATAGTGACGAGCAAGATGACTCTTCTTTTATGTTTCTTCCAGATTCATCAAGGAGACCGGTTTCTTGGGGCGCCTGGGTGGCTCCATCAGTTAAGCGTCCGACTTCGGATCAGGTCATGATCTCACGGTTTGTGAGTTCGAGCCCCTCATCCGGCTCTGGGCTGACAGCTCAAAGCCTGGAGCCTGCTTGGGATTCTGTGTCTCCCTCTCTCTCTGCCCCTCCCCCACTTGTGCTCTGTCCCTCTCTGTCTCTCAAAACTGAATAAACGTTAAAAAAAAAAAAAAAAGACCAGTTTCTTTTGGTGAATAATCTATTAGCCCACCAATTAAAGACCCAAGGAGGCGTGTTATGGCATGCCAAGCTTCAACCAGACACCCCAAACTATTTGCCCATCTGGAAGTTGGGCTGAGAGCTCTGGGGTTACTCTCCTCAAAGGCCCTGGGACCCCTGGGACCCCTGGGGCCCTACCTGTCCAGCCACCACTCACTGATACTCAGCTCACTGATGGGCTATGCTGCATTTCACAGACCCATTTCACCCAAGACCAGCCCCTAGGGAAGTGCCTTACTGCTCAAGCATTTTTTTTTTTTTTTTTTTTTACCGTGTACTTTTTCCTGTTTATGAGACTGGAAAGGCCAGCAAAATCAGAACTCATCCATAAGGATTCTGGCAGTGGAGCCTGGAGGTTTAAGATAACCAGCTTTCTAGTCAAATTGCTCTGGATCATAATCCTACTCTATTGCTCATTAGCTGTCTGAACTTGGACAAGTTGCTTGGCTTCTCTAAAGCCCCCATTCTTCATCTGCAAAGTGGATATAATTGCATATGTGAGGGTGAAGTGAAATTATGAATGGAAAGCACTTCAACATAGAAACACACTGGGTATTAGAAGAGAAATTCAAATTATCCTCAAGAATTCTCATCTAGAATCTTAAAAGTATTAAGTGAAAGAAGCCAGACACAAAAGGCCACGTGTTGCATGATACCATTTACAAGCAATGTCAAGAACAGGCAAATGTGTAGAGACAGAAAGTAAATTAGTGATTGCCCAGGGCTGAAGGGTTGGAGGAGTGGGGGTGGGTTCGGTGGGTACAGGGTTTCTTTCGGGGTAATAAAAATGTTCTGGAAATAGATAATAGTGACGGTTGTGGAAATTTGTGAATATACTAACACTTGCTGAGTTGTACACTTTAAAGGGATGAATTTTAAGTATGTAAATTATATGTCAAGGGTAGTTAAACTTTTTATAAAGAACTATATTATGAGCTAAAACCATGGATTTTGAAGCTAATTTGTTTCATGAACTCTCCCTCCCTCTCCAGCACTGGAAGTAAAATGGACTGTCATCTCACCGGAAGGCTGTGCTCCTTCTAGATAAATCATTTGTTCTATGATGACTGCACAATAAATGTCGACCCACTGCAATTTTGGCATTTGTGAGGATCGGTAACACACAGTTCTCTTGGCGTTCTGTGAGACACTGCTGAGCAGCCTGGATTTGTGGGCACGAAGAGCCAACCTACCACCTTAGATTGGGAGATTCTCTGTAGCTCAGTTCATCTGGGAGATATTCCAGGTGGCAAATAAGATTTTTTTCCATCCATCTGGGATGGAAAAACAGAGGCAGGAAACAGAAATGAAAGTCTATTGGATTAACTGTAACTATTTTGATGTGTTATGGTCACTGGTTCTAACTGTAAATGTGTGTGTGTGTGTGTGTGTGTGTGTGTGTGTGTGTGTGTTGGGCAGTGGGGTAGGGGAGGACATTGCCCAAAAGGAAAGAGGGAAGGAGTTTTGGATGAGTCAGTGCCTATTGCAAAACTGGAGTGGATTAATTCTGGAATTTCATTGAGTACATTCAATGCTTCCAAAGTATAATTTAAAAAATACACAGTGTTTTCAGATTCACGTCTCAGACAGGGCTGTCAGCGCTGCTTAGGGACAATTTCTTTTGGCATAAGTAAGGTTACAAGGTTTCAATAAAAATTATTTCTTTACTGTTTAGAAAGTCTGAATAGATTTGTGGTCTTTCATTTTGCTTTAAAACGTGATTAAATATGCTTTAAAAATCAAAGACTTCTGTCTGGTTTTTGAATTTCTTCCAGATTTATAGCTGGTTAATATTATATATGTCATGCTGGGTTTTTGGTTTTTTTTTTTTGGTTCAATAATGTTAACTGAGATTCTTTCAAAGAAAAAAAAAAGATTTGCAAAAGAGAAGGAATCATTTTTTATACCACATTAAGACATTAAGGAATTTACCAAAATCTATCAGGGACATTTAATTTTTTTTTGAAGATTTATTTATTTTTGAGACAGAGAGAGCGCAAGCAGGGGAGGGGCAGAGAGGGGGATAGACAGAAGATCCAAAGCAGGCGCTGTGCTGTTAGCAGTGGGCTCGATAAGGGGCTCGAACTCACGAGCTGTGAGATCATGACCTGAGCCAAAGTTCACACTCAACCGACTGAGCCACCCAGGTGCCCCAGGGACATTTAATTTTTAAAATCTTTTCCTAAAACTTCTAGATGGAGTATATAGCCAGCGGGAGAAGCAGAGAGAGAGAGAGAGAGATCTCAGGGCAGGAAGAGAATCAAAGTGAAGATAAACTTAAATAGGTTCTTCATGCCAGTTCTGGACTGGCATAGATGCTCCTTTATTACTTTTGTTTTTTACTGAGAATATACTGTCTATTGCGATTTTACTGAAACACACTCTGGGCTTTGTAGTAACAATTTAAAAGACCTTTAGGGTCTCTTAGCTCCAGCTGCTGTAACAAAACACCATAAACTTAAACAACACTCTAAGAGTGGTTTAAACAACAGAAATGTATTTCTCACAGTTCTGGATGCTGGGAAATCCAAGTTCAAGGTGCTGGCAGGTAGGTTCCTCATGAAAGCCCTCTTCCTGGTTGGCAGACGGCCATGTTCTCATTGTATCCCCACCTAATGGAGAGAGGAAAAACACTCAGGTTTCCTCCTTTTCTTATAAGGGCACTAATGCCATCATGGGAGCTCTCCCTTGTAACTTCATCAGAACCTAATTACCTCCCAAAAGGCCCACCTCCAAACAACATCACATTGGCGTTTAAGGCTTCAACACATGAATTTGGGGGGAACATGATAGCATGGAGAAGGAAAAATACTCCCACATGCATGACCTGAATATTCAACAGGCAGCAAATGACAACAGCTATCACCTATCGGCCAGGTACTATGTCTGGGTGCTCTCCTGGGGATTTTACTTATTCTCCACAAAACCCAGTGAGGTCTTTATGATCAGGCCCTTTTATAAATGAAGTAACTGAGGGTCTGGAGGTTACAAAATGGATCCACAGTCAAGCCATATGGGCATGATCTGTCCAAAATTTGAGCCAAATCTGTTTGGTTCAGGTTTTTGATTGCCAAAAAGACCTGACATATGAACTTGCAATCTTAAAAGTAGGTTAACACTGTGTTTCCGGAATCTGCAACTACCTGGTTTCCATTTTTTTGAGCGATGGTCTCCCTTTCACAGCTCCGTAAAGCTCCTTCTTCTTCTTTTTTTATGTTTATTTATTTTGAGAGAGAGAGAGCACAAGTGGGGAAGGGACAGAGAGAGAGAGAGAGGAAGAGAGAATCCCAGCAGGCTCCATGCTGTCAGCACAGTGCCCAGTAGGAGGCTCGGGCTCAGGAACTGTGAGATCATGAGCTAAAATCAAGAGTCAGATGCTTAACCCACTGAGCCACCCAGGTGTCCTGAAACAGCTCCTTCTATTGCCTGCCACTCATGAGTGATGTGGTTGCCCGAGCCAGAAACCTGGAAGTTAAGTAAGGTGCTTCCCTCTCCTCAGCCAGCACATCAATAAATTGAGTTCAGGAGTTCTACGCCTTCTATCTGCTTGCAATCTACCTTCTTTAGCTGACGCTACATCTGTTACTGTGGTTCAGAAATCACCATTTCGTTGGAAATACTTACAACAGCCTCCTAACTGCCATCCCTGACTCAAGTCTTCTCACCTCTAATCCATGCTTCCCGAGAATGTTTTCACTCCCCAGAGTAATTTTTCAAAAATTGTGAATCCAATCTTGTTCAGCTACTATTAAAAACACCCACTCTCTTTTCATTGCTTCAGGAAGAAGTTCACATTTCTTAGTGTTCCTTAGAATGACCTCACTTTTTTGCTTTATCTTTCCAGCTTCATTTAGTATATAATAACCTCCTAGATTAGGATTATATTTGGTTGCAAGTGACAGAAAACTAAAACTAACAGTGGTATATACTATAAAAAGCTGATTGTTTCCTCCCTTTCCATGTGACAGGTATGTTTTTCCAATTATCCAAAAACCCAAGTTCTTTCTTTCTTTTTTTAAGTTTTTTTTATGTTTGTTTATTTTTGAGAGAGAGAGAGAGAGACAGAGTGTGAGTGGGGAAGGGCAGAGAGAGAGGGAGACACGGAATCCAAGCAGGCTCCAGGCTCTGAGCTGTCAGCACAGAGCCTGACACGTGGCTTGAACTCATGAACCACAAGATCGTGACCTGAGCTGAAGTGGGATGCTTAACCAACTGAGCCACCCAGGCACCCCAACCCAAGTTCTTTCTATATCACTGTTCCACTTTCTTGATCATGTAGCTTCCACATTACTGGCCAATATGGCTAATTGCGGTCCAGCTCTCAGATCCACATTTTAGCCCACGAGGAGGAAGAAAGACCAAAGACGGCCTTGCCCTTGCCTTGATCATCCCTTCCAAGAAGTTCCACTTGGGAACTTCCATTTAGGTCTCACATAACTTTGTCACATGGCCACATTTGCTGCAAAAGAAATCGGGAAATGTAGTTATTGTTTTCGGTAGTCATTTATACAGGCAAAAAAAAAAAGACTCTGATTTTTTTTTTTTAATTTTTTTTTTAACGTTTTATTTATTTTTGAGACAGAGAGAGACAGAGCATGAACGGGGGAGGGGCAGAGACAAAGGGAGACACAGAATCGGAAGCAGGCTCCAGGCTCTGAGCTGTCAGCACAGAGCCCGACGCGGGGCTCGAACTCACGGACCGCGAGATCGTGACCTGAGCTGAAGTTGGACGCTTAACCGACTGAGCCACCCAGGCGCCCCGACTCTGATATTTTTAGTCTCATGTATTTGCAGTGGTCTTCGTAGAAAGTGTCCTTTCTGCCCTTGGTGTGCCCCTCACCCACACATGAGTGACTGACTAGCACTCAAGTTCCAGGCTTTGGTGGTTTTTTTTTTTTTTTTCAATCAACCATTCTAGTTAGCTTAAATGTAGAAACACAACCGTAAATGTCTGCGCATGTGGACATGGTTATAATTATGCACAGGAAGCATGCATTGCAACCCAACTACTGATACAGAGGCCTCGTAGAAGAGGTGATATTTGAACTGAGAGCAGAATGAGGAGAAGGAGCTAGTCAAGCAAAAATCAGAGGGACGGGTCTTCTAGGCAGAAACTGCAGCTAGGACAAAGGCCTTGCGTTGAGGCAAGAAGGGCCTTGGCATCTTCAAGAAGAGGACGCCCTGTGGCTGGAGGGCGACACGTAGAGAGTGAGTGGGAAGAGCTGTCAGGGCAGCAATGGTAGGAACAGACCACATGCCGGATGAAGGTGGAACAGCATGGAGGTCACAAGTGTGGGCTCTGGAGCAGACCACTTGGACGGCCCATCGTTCTACCACTTACTAGCTGGGAGATTTGGAGAAGCTACTTAATCCTTCTGTGCCTTAGCTCTCCCGTCTTTAAAATGGTTATAGAACAGAATCTTTACAGAGTGGCTGTCAGCGTCCAATGAGCTAACATTGTGGAAGGCACTCAGAACAGTGCCTGAAACACTGTGGACTCTTGTCTTTCCAGTATCTGCCACCCAAACCCAGGCTCCTGCTACTCTCTCGCTCTCTAATTCAGTGAGTTGTCTTCTCAGTTAAAATTAGGTTTGACTAATTCTATACATTATACAGACCTGGTATCTGTACCAGGTTTAACATAGGAAACTTATTTTGCTTTCAAGTAGAAATCCTGAGGTAGACAAGTCCAGGCTGAGATATCAGAGACCCTACCCCTTCCATCTGTCTTCTCCATCATCTTTGACTCTGGCTTCAGATAGTTCCTTGGGCTTCAGATGTCATCATGTCCATACCCCAGAAAGGTAAAAGGTGGAAGGAAGAAAGGACAAAAAAGGCATACTCCTTGTTCGAAACTATTCCTGAAGCCCTATCCAATAGCCTGCTGTCATTTCATTGGCCAGAATTATCCATATGGCCACATCTAGCTGGAAGAGAGCTTTGTGAATGTTTTTTTTCCAGCTTGGTACATTGCTTGGGGTTCAGCGACTATGAAAGAATCCTACTGGGAGAGGCCCATCTTCTTTCTCATTGCCCAGACTCTAATCCAGACCCTCATTCTTTATCTCTTAGGCCACTTCTCATTGGCTCTCTGCCTAAAAGTTCCAATTTTCAATCCATTTTACACATGAGCAGTCTTTATGGGCTTCCATTTGCTTGAAACAGAGCCCACATACTAGTAATTGCCAAGCCGAATCCAGCCTACGGTCACATTCTGATTGACCTTTACGGTACTTGCAAAACTTAATGAAATACTTACCAAGGAATTGAATTACTTACCAAAATTTACCAAACCAAAAGTTTCTCTAAAATCCTGAGTTTCTTTCTTTTGATAGCAGAGGTTCTGAACAGCAGTAATTTGCTGTGGTTGAGTAATCACTCACTGCTTTGGATAGAGTCTGGGATTTCCAGTTTCCCCAATCCCAGTTCTTCCTCTTGCCTGTTCCCAGACCACACTCAGACCGCGTCCCTACTTTACATTTTCTGACTATCCCCTGGAAGCATCTGAGTTTATGGATCTTGACCGAAAGAGTGAAAGCTAAAACTTGTCTTTTGTTCAAGACCCTTCCATAATCTGGCCCTACCTCACTCTTCCAGCAATTCTCTTCATGTGCTCTGTGCTCCAAACACTCCCCACATGGCACCTCCGACTATAAGCTCCATGAAGGCAGAGACCATGTCTGTTTTGCTCACCAGTGTATTCTCAGCACTCATAATGGTGCCTAGCTCGTAAGGAATGCCCAATCATTAATTGTTCAATTAATCAATACTTGTCTTTTGTCATCTCCCTGTTTATGCTCATGGTCCCACTCCCTAAAATGGCCTTCTCTCATATCCACATGATAGGGGCTTAACCATCCTTCAGAGTCAAAAGAAGCCTCCTTTGTATCTATAAAGAACTTATCAAACTCAACACTCAAAAAACAAATAATCCAGTGAAGAAATGGGCAAAAGACATGAATAGACACTTCTCCAAAGAAGACCTCCAGATGGCTAACCAACACATGAAAAAATGCTCAACATCACTCATCATCAGGGAAATACAAATCAAAAGCACAATGAGATATCACCTTACACCTGTCAGAATGGCTAACATTAACAACTCAGGCAACAACAGATGTTGGTGAGGATGTGAAAAAAGAGGATCTCTTTTGCGCTGCTGGTGGGAATGCAAACTGGTGCAGCCACTCTGGGAAACAGTATGGAGTTTCCTCAAAAAATTAAAAATAGAACTACCCTATGACTCGGCAATTGCACTACTAGGTATTTATCCAATGGATACAAGTATGCTGTTTCTAAGGGACACATGCACCCCCAGGTTTATAGCAGCACTATCAACAATAGCCAAAGTATGGAAAGAGCCCAAACGTCCATTGATGGATGAATGGATAAAGAAGATGTGTTATATATATACAATGGAATATTACTCGGCAATCAAAAAGAATGGAATCTTGCCGTTTGCAACTATGTGGATGGAACTAGAAGGTATTATGCTAAGTGAAATTAGTCAGAGAAAGACAAAAATCATATGACTTCACTCATAGGAGGACTTTAAGAGACAAAACAGATGAACGTAAGGGAAGGGAAACAAAAATCATATAAAAACAGGGAGGGGGACAAAACATGAGAGACTCTTAAATATGGAGAACAAACAGAGGGTTACTAGAGGAGTTGTGGGAGGGGGGATGGGCTAAATGGGTAAGGGGCATTAAGGAATCTACTCCTGAAATCATTGTTGCACTATATGCTAACTAATTTGGATGTTAAATACACAAAGAAACAAGTATTAAAAAAAAGAAAATAATAAAAATATTTTACATAGCAGCACCATTAAAAAAAAAAAGGAAGCCTCCTTCATGAGCCTCCCCTGACACACTTGTTGGAAGTAACTTCTCTGAACTCCTACAAGATCCTAGTGCTTTTAGGAATCATGGAGCTCCCAGGACATATACCAAAGCACCCAAGGCTTCCACACTCTGGAAGGAAACCAGGTTGGAGAAGACTCAATGGGCCTGGGAAGTTATATGCCAAATTTGTCTGGTGACTAGATTTGGAATGGAGTAAGAGAAAAAGAAGATAGGGGGCTACTGAAGCAGTCGAAGCAAGACATAATGGTAACTTGGGCTTGGGGGTTGGCAGAAAGGATGAAAGAAGTGAAGGGATCTGAGAGATTATCAGCACATTAGAATATCAGGATTTGATGGTCTAATGGAAAAGATAGTAAAGTCAAAGGAAAGAGTGGGTTTCAAAGGTGACTGATTGCTGGCTCATGTAAGAAATGAATAATGCTATCATTCCCTGAAAAATAAAATACTTAGAGAGAACCAGCCCATGGGGTCTAGTTTGGGCCTTGCTGATTTTGAAGATCTTTGAGACATTCACTATAAGATGTCAAGTAAGGGGTTAGGTATATGGGTTTAGAGGTCAGAAAAGCATTCTGGGCTAAGGATATAAATTTGGAAATTATCAGAATTACCAGTTGTTGAAAACTCTGGATGTGGTTATGGCTGCTAACGGCCAAATGAGGTAGTATAGAGGAAGAGAATAGGGTTCATGGCCAAGTCTTGGGAAGCCAACACATTATACCCAGGAAGAAGAAATTGAGCCTACAAAGGAGATAGAAGGGGGTTGTCCAAGGACTTAGGAGCAAATCAGATAAGGATTGCATTGGAAAGCCAAGGAACAAGATGGAAGGAGTGATACGTTAGTGAAAGGAGAAGAAAGAAGAGAACTGAGAAACACTCATTAATGTAGCATTGTGTATGTCATGGGTCACTTCTGAAGGAGCCATTTGGAAGAGTGCTGGCCTGGTGGGAGGAAGCCTGCTGAAGAGCGTTGGTTGGGAGATGAGGCAAGGGAGACAGTGAGCACAGCTCTGGCCCCCTGGGCCGATGCTGGATTATGTGACATGGGCGTCAAGGACATCCTTGGGATATGACTAAAAATATCTAATGGATCTAGCAATATGGAGGCCATGGGTGTCCGTAGAGAAAGGCAGCCATTGTGGGGGAGTATTAGGGTTGGGAGGGAGCGTTGAGGATTGGAAGAGAAGGAAATGGAGACTGAAAATGATGTGGCCTCATAGTAAAACTGGCTTCACCCTCCTTTGTCTCTCTGTCTCTACCTGCCTAAGTGCTTAACAAGAACCTCATTTACCCCTCTGCTTCCCCAGCAGATGGAACCACAGATGGTAGGGCGGAAGAGGAGATACAAAGTATGGAAAAGTGTCTCAGCCCTTTCTTGTAGCCCAAAGATAGCTAGTGCTTTCTTTGGATTCTTTTGATAGAGACCATACATACTATATTGGGTTTCCTCACTTATATGTGTGCTTCAGTGATTTTAATATCAAACCCAAGATCCACTGCTGATTGAGAGTTAAAAAAAAAAAAATCTCTCCAGTCGGGGATATCCCTGTGTGGTTTCTAAGAAGGTTGAGGAGTTTCAGAAGCAAAGGTGCTGTCAATCATAAAGAGAAAACAAATCCCTGTGCAATCCAGGAGGGACCAAGAGCATAGCATGCGGCTGGGCTTCCGGATTCTGCCCATCAGAAGTGAGAAAGAGACAGCTCCTGAACCTTCCCACGCACTCGTAATGTTAGAGGACAGGGTATTCAGGTTACACAGATGGTGGTGAAATGCAAAAAAAGTAAATGTTGACAACTGGATTTCTTTCACATCAAAGACATTTAACCTAATCTCTAATGATTAAGTACCTAACCCTACTTTCAAAACTCCATTGAATTTTAGGCAACTAGATCTTTATAGCAAAAGATGAAAAAGAAAGGAAATATTTCATTGATCATCGGGGCTTTAGAGAGACCGTGCAATTGAATTTCATCATTTCTCTGGACCAGTAACTGTCCAGTAGCAATATAAGGTGAACCACAGATGTAAATTTAAATTTTATTGTAGCCATGTCATAAAATTGAAAAGAAACAGGTGAGTTTTTTTTAAGAATCTATTTTGTTTATCCTAATCTATGTAAAATATTATCATTTAAATATGCATTCAATATACACATGAATTCATGGAATATTTTACGTTCTTTATTTTTATAATTTTTTTAATGTTTATTCATTTTTGAGAGAGAGAGAGAGCACAAGTGGGAAGGGGCAAAGAGAGAGGGAGACACAGAATCCAAAGCAGGCTCCAGGCTCTGAGCTGTCAGCACAGAGCCCAATGCGGGGCTCGAGCTCATGAGCCATGAGATTATGACATGAGCTAAAGGCAGACACTTAACCGACTGAGCCACCCCGGTGCCCAAACGTTCTTTAGTTTGTACTAAGTCTTTGAAACCTGGTACATATTTAACACAGCACATCCCAATTTCTGGCTAGCCACATTTCAAGTGCTCAGTAGCCATGTGTGACTAGTGGTTCCTTCTTGGACAACCCGACTTTAAACAATCATCAAAGAATCACGTACAAAATAATCCATCTAATTAAAATATGGGGAACTCCTATTTACTGAGCACCTATTACGTGACAGCCATCGGGCTGACAATTTTACATATGTCGTGTCATTTACTTCTCACTATAATTCTGCCACATAGATATCATTCTCCTCTTTTTATGGAGAGGGAAACTAAGGCTCAGAGCCATTAGACAGAATGTGTTCCACTAAGTGTCAGGATCAGGTTTTAAACAATCCTGTGCTTGTCTTAAGATACGACAATTAGCCATAGAAATAGTCAATTACAATCATCATGTCTTGGATATATATCGTGATGTTCACTCAAGACACATGTTCACAGTAAGAACAGCTATCAGGCCACAAAATAATAACTTAGGAGAGCAACAAGAAAGGAAAGGGATACCCCATCAAATCGCAATTCTTATTAAATAATAGACGTTCACTTATATGAGTGCAAATTTTATCGAGCACCTTCCTTGTTTTTGTTTTAAGATTTTATTTGGGGGTGCCTGGGTGGCTCAGTCGGTTGAGCGTCCGACTTCGGCTCAGGTCATGATTTCACGGTTTGTGAGTTCAAGCCCCCCTGTCGGGCTCTGTGCTGACAGCTCAGAGCCTGGAGCCTGCTTCAGATTTTGTGTCTCCCTCTCTTTCTACCTCTCCCCCACTCATGCCCTGTCTCTCTCTCTCTGTCAAAAATAAACATTAAAAAAATTTAAAAAAAAGATTTTATGTGTGTGTGTGAGTTTTTAAGTGTATTTATTTATTTTTGAGAGAGAGAGTGTGTGTGTGAGGGAAGGGCAGAGAGAGAGGGAGAGAATGCCAAGCAGGCTCCCCACTGTCAGCACAGAGCCCAACACGGGGCTTGATATCACGAACTGTGAGATCACGACCTGAGCAGAAATCATGAGTCGACGCTTAACCAACCGAGCCACCAGGCGCCCCTTTAAGATTTTATTTTTAAGTAATTGCTACACCCAACGTGGGGCTCGAACTTACAACCCCGAGTTCAAGAGTCACCTGCTCCACCAACTGAGACCATCAGGCACCCTAAGCACCTTTCTTGTGTGACAAGCACTATGGAGAAGAAAAGTACACAAAATTACCTGACCCAACTCACCTCTGCGTGCTCTGCCCTCTTCACTTTCTCTCACAGGAAATTTCCTATTTCCTTACATGCCTTTTTCTGACTCACACTTGTGCATCTCCTGTTTCCTCTGGTGGAAGACTCTCCCTTCTTTAATCTGAGCCATTAACTCCTTCTTACCCCTCAAGACCTGGCTCTAACATCACTTCCTACAGGAAGCCCTCTCCGACACTACAGACAGAGTAGATCATTTTGCCCTTCGTGGGTTCACAGCATCTTTCTATCGGAGCACTTACTACACATTTGTTTCTGAGTCATGTCCCAGAAGTTCCTGGAAGCAAGGAGAATGATGGATTCAGCCCTTGTTGGGTATGTGTCTCACTCAGCTATCCGCTAGGGTCTCCCAGTCCCTACACTCTATGTCAGATTGAATCAAGTCCCAGCTCTATAGATGAGGGAAACCTAAAGCACTTTCTCAGGATTCTCCAAACTGGGGGAGAAGTTCTTACAGTCTCATGATTCATTCTGTTTGTACGTCCTGACTTTGTCCAAACTTGCTCTGTTCTATGGTAGCTATTTCTTCAATTCTTCTCTGGTGTCAGCCCCCATACAACATACAGCTTCTCCCTTACTCTCTCCCCACCCCAAAAGCAACCATGTAAACCATATAAACAGAGCATTTTACTAACGACCAAATGATCACAGAGAGGGGTGAAGTGGCCAATACGACAGAACGAAACACGTAAAATCATGTATTAGGTCTTTCTACATCCCTGCTGTGCACACCCCCTCCACCAGGCATATTACATTCCCACTCCCCCAAAACTTCCCAGCTCCTCTCTCCAATCTTTTCTCTGCCACCCGCTGTGCTTCCCCCTCCATCTTTTTTAGGAGCCCAAACACAAAATTCCTCTCATGTTCTCATGTAGAATGGTGCATCCTTTCCTTTCTGCTTGGGCTCCTTCAAATACCTATGTACTGGCCATTCTGCAACCCACACACTAAGCAAGGTATTTTTTCCCAAGCAAAGGCAGTTTCCCTGTTGAGAAAAATCTCAGACACCAGTTAAGGGAATAATAACTTCTGCCTAGAGAAAGTGCTGGCAAACTTTTTCTGTAAAGGTCTACATGGCAAATAATCTTGACTTCGTAGGCTGTAGGATCTCTGCCACAATTACTCAGTTCTGCCACTGTAGCACAAAAGCAGCCACTATATAAATGAATGAGTTTAGCTATGTTCCAATAAAACTATTTATAAGAACTGGGAAGGGGGCAGGATTGGTCCCCAGGCCACAGTTTGCCCATGGGCAGGATTTGACTCCTAGATGATAGTTCCTGACCCCTCGTCTGCAGAATGAATGAACAACCTCTAGCCTTCTAGAACTTCCAATTTAGTCTGGGAAACAGGACAGGAACATGAATAGATTCCTAATACTTTTAAGAGATAGTAAACGAGGAGCACCTGGGTGGCTCAGTCGGTTAAGGGTCCAACTTTGGCTCAGGTCATGATCTCACCGTTGGTGAGTTCGGGCCCCGCATCAGGCTCTGCGCTGAAAGCTCAGAGCCTGGAACCTGCTTCGGATTCTGTCTCCCTCTCTCTCTGCTCCTTCCCCGCTCATGCTCTGGGTCTCTGCCTCTCTCTCTCTCCCCCTCAAAAAATAAACATAAAAAAAAAAAGAAAAAAAAGAGACAGTAACTGATAAATTCCAGATGCATGATTTAGGTCATCCAAGTTGGCATTTTAATGGAATTTCTCAATGCAGTATTACACAAAGCACTGCTGATTTTGGGGTAGTGTTTGGAGAGGAAGAGCTCCTTTCAGGGAGGCTCATTTGCTATGAGAACAGTGGTCATTGGACACAGGTATCAACAATCTACAGCCCACAGGCCAAATTCGGCCCATCTACCACCTGTTTTTGTTAAAAAAAAGAAAGAAGAAAGAAAGAAAGAAAGAAAGAAAGAAAGAAAGAAAGAAAGAAAAGAAAAAAGCTTAGGGTTACCCGGGTGGCTCAGCGGCTTGTGTCTGACTGTTGATTTGGGCTCAGGTCATGATCTTGCAGTTGATGGGATCAAGCCCTGTGTCAAGCTCTGCGTTAATGGTATGGGATTCTCTCTCTCTCTCCTTCTGCCCCACCCCTGCTCGCTTGCTTTCTCTCTCAAAATAAATACATGAAACTTAAAAAAAAAAAAAAAAAAAAAGTGTAATGGATAACCACGCCTGTTCATTTATGTTTTGTCTCTGGCTGCTTTCCCCCGGCATTCAAAGTTGTTTTGACAGGCTGTAGCCCACAAAGCCGAAAATATTTACTATCTGGCCCTTTACAGAAAAAGTTTGCTTTTTCTGATCTAGGACATTTGCAATGTGGGGTTGTAAAAGAGCATGGATTTTGGAGCCAAATAGTCTTAGATCCAAGCAGCAGACCTGTCACTTCCTAAGTGTGGCATTGGACTATTATTTCACCTCTGAGGCTAGTTTCCTCACCTAGAAAATGGGGTTGATGTGTATTTCCCCGAGCTGCTGTGGCTTTCCAGCAAGACTGCACGTAAAACAATACAGTGGTCAACACACACAAAAGTACTGTTTTCCTTTTTCCTCTCTTTCCCTACACAGAACTGACTGTAAAATAATATCGCATTCACTTGGTTTGAAGTAATTCCCGAACAAAAGTGATCACGCTTTAGATGTTGTGTAGGCAGGCAGATAATCACACACAAAGGGGTCAGAGAGATTTTACAGTGAGCTCTGAGTGCCTTGTGAAATGTGCATGTTGTTTTGTTTGTATGTGGCATAAAACCAAGGCAAAGTGGCTTTTTAAAAAGGAATATTTATTGGTCCACATAACTAAAAATTGCTGGGTTGGATCTTTGTCCATGGTGGGTCCAGATACTAAAACATGTCATCGGGAATCTGTTCTGTCTGTCCTCCTCCTGGTAACGCAATTTCAGTCTCAGGCTGAATCTCCCTGGACAATGGAAAATGCCCACATCGAGCAGCTACAGATTTATGGCTTAGCACAGGAGTCCACAACTACAGCCCCAGGGTCAACTCCTGCCCGAGGCTTGTTTTTGTGCAGCTTGGGAGCTCAGGAAAGTCTTTACATTTTTAAAGATTGCCAAAAACGCAAAGAAGGCTATGCGACGGAGACATATGGCTGACAAAACCAAAAATAATTATTATCTGGTTTCACCACAGAAAGGACTATTCTTGTCCGTTGTTTCCAGTGAAAGACCCAAGACTGCCTTCCTAGGACCATCTTGTTTTCCTGCGCTGCCTTGTGGAAAGTTTTCTCATTTCTATCTGCGTCCGATGTCAGAGAGAGCTGGATCAAGGGCTCCACTGCTCTTCTCTTGAGCCCTTGAGTTTGTAACTTTGCTCATTTCTCAAAAGTTTATTTAACACAGTCTGCTGGTCATTCTGATGGTTTCTTTTTCTCTCATTACTTCCTTCTTACCTTTAATCGCTTGTAAGTTTCTTATTTTATAGTCTGTATATGGTATCTGAGTTTCAGAAAGATTTATATGTTCTATTCATATGCCTGCTGGCATTTGTTCATGTGTTTGGGGTTTTTGAAATGTTGGACTATGAATTCATCTTGTCGCATTTGATCCTCAGGAATCCTGGGGCTCCAGGATTGGGGGTGTCTCTCCAGTGAAGCTTTACCTCGGCTTTTGCCAGGAAATTTGGGAGCATGTAAGAACTATTTCTATGCTAATATTACATCCAGAAGTCCTCAATACTCTATAGCAAGGGCACCTTTGAATCCCAAAGCTAGTGAGGGCAGGTTTGAGTGTTCAAATCCACCCCAACCCTGCCAAAGCTCACTCCAAGAAACGCAAGCTCGCCTATCATTTCCTTTGGTCTTTTGGGGGTCTTTTTTTCTCTTACCCTTTTACTAAGGGTAGCAGCTTTATGTGGGATATCAATTTTTCCTTCTGTCCCAGAGTAACCATTAAATCCCAAGCTCGCTGGTTTCTGAGATCATCAAATATCCCCAGGCAGCCCCAGCTTTAGTGTGCAGATTGTACTCTGGTTTTTAGCTTCCATTTCATTTTTGGTTCCTGGGATTTCCTTTTCTTTCTTTTGAGCCCAGTTGGACATTTAAAGGGACGCTGGTTCTATTTTATACTGCATTTCCAGGTGTTTCATAGCGGGAGGGTTTTATGTAATGCAATCCACCACATTGCCAGAAATGGAAATCCCATTAGGCCTGTGAACCTGTATGAGACTATGCCAGCGTCATAAGCCACCTGCAGATATCTTTCTGTGCCAGCCACTTTTCTCACCTCGAATAGCACCCGGTGAGGTGCTCATGAGAGGTTCACTGGAGGTAATCACTTGAGTGAATTACCAGAGAGCACAGCAGAGCCTGCTGACAGTGTGTGTGTGTGTGTGTGTGTGTGTGTGTGTGTGTAAGTTACATTCAAGTTAGTTAACACAGAGTGTAGTCTTGGCTTCAGGAGTAGAACCCAGTGATTCATCTCTTACATATGACACCCAGTGCTCATCCCAACAAGTGCCCTCCTTAATGCTCATCACGCATTTAACCCATCCCCCCACCCACCTCCCCTCCACAACCGTCAGCTTGTTTCCTATATTTAAGAGTCTCTTATGGTTTGCCTCCCTCTCTGTTTTTATCTTATTTTTCCTTCCCTTCCCCTATGTTCATCTGTTGTGCTTCTCAAATCCCACATGAGTGAAATATATCTGTCTTTCTCTGCCTGACTTGTTTCACTTATCATACTACACTCTAGTTCCATCCACGTTGTTGCAAATGGCAAGATTTCATTCTTTTTGATTGCCAAGTAATATTCCATTGTGTATATATGGGGGTGTGTGTGTGCGTGTGCGTGTGTGTGTGTGTGTGTGTGTGACATCTTCTTTATCCATTCATCAGTCAATGGACATTTGGCGTCTTTCCATAACTTGGCTATTGTTGGTACGCTTCGAATAAGCATCTTTGTATCCTTTGGATAAATACTTAGTAGTGCAATTGCTGGGTCATAAGTTAGAATTTTTTATTTTTTTGAGGAACCTTGATACTGTTTTCCAGAGTGGCTGCACCAGTTTTCATGCCCACCAACAGTGCAAAAATGTTCCCTTTTCTCTGCATCCTTGCCAACATCTGTTGTTTCCTGAGTTGTTACTTTTAGTCATTTGGACAGGTGTGAGGTGTTATCTCACTGTGGTTTTGACCTGTATTTCCCTGATGATGAGTGATGTTGAGCATCTTTTCATGTGTCTGTTAGCCATCTGGATGTCTTCTTTGGAAAAGTGTCTATTCATGGCTTCTGCCCATTTCTTCACTGGATTATTTGTTTTTTGGGTGTTGAGTTTGGTTAGCTCTTCATAGATTTTGGATAACATGACAGGGATGTCCACTCTCACCATTGTTGTTCAACATAGCACTGGAAGTCCTCGACCCAGCAATCACACAACAAAAAGAAATAAAAGGCATCCAAATCAGCAAGAAGTCAAACGTTTCACTCTTCGCAGATATCAATGTGTTTTATGCATCAGCACTCCCTATACTCATGTGTAAAGCAGCAGCATTTTGTAGGGTTTAAGAGGACAAACTCTAGAATCAGACTGTCTAGATGTAAATCTGAGTTCTCCTTCTAAGATGAGTAGCCTTGGGCAAGTCGTTTAACCTCTCTCTACCTTCATTTCCCAGCATGTGAAGGACAAATAAGATAGAACCCACCTCAGGGGTTGCTAAGATCATTCAGTGACATGTTGTGTGCCAAGGGCCTAGCACGTGTTATGCTCTCCAACAAGGTGAGCCTTCGTTAGGTTAAGGGAGAGGCCTGCACTGGGGAAGAGATCTGTCTTCTCTGAGCTCTCACACACAAGATCAGTGATGGAGGGACAAGAGCTCATGGAAGAGACCTGCCCCTTCCCAGATGTGAAAAAGGGAGAAGCATAAAAAAAAAAAAAGCCTGAGGTCATCACCTTTGTCACTGAAGACAATTTGACCCAGTACTCAGGAAAAATACTTAAGATTGTAAGAAATGCTCTTTGAAAGTGTGGAATTGGACGAGGATGACCTAGTTTGTGTACGTTGATCTAAAAATGAAACTCCAGGGGCACCCGCGTGGCTCAGTCGGTTGAGCGTCTGACTCTTGATTTCAGCGGAGGTTGTGATCCCAGTGTCATGGGATCGAGCCCCACATGGGGCTCTGTGCTGAGTGTAGAGCCTGCTTAAGATTCTCTATCTCTCCCTCTGCCTCTTTCCCCCACTCTTTCTCTCTTTCTCAAAATAAATAAGCAATAAAAATAAAACTCCACCAGAGGGTCTCAAGCGCTTTTCCAATCCCAGAGACGTCACCCTTCATTGTGGGGGCTGTGGGAAGAATGAACAAAGTGTGTCTGCCTTCAGCGCAGGCGGGGGTGGGGCTGGAGAGAGTCAGGGGTCTCCTGACCTTTGCCACTTTGGGTCGCTACACCACCCCTGTGCCCGCATCTGCTTCTTATCTAACCCCTTAAGCCATCAGGATGGAAGTACCACGCGAATTCCTTAGGAACATTTACTCTCGAGAGGAGAACAAAAGACCGTCAGAAACTCCTAAGCTTTTTTAAGAGAAATCGGAGCTGACGAAAATACAAACAAGTGTATAAAATATAAATGCGTTTCTGCAGTAGGCTAGAATCAGCATCGTTGGACAGGTTTTTCTTGAAGTATTTTGAAAGCATTTGGCTACAAGAACAGTTATTCATCCCAACCACATTTCAAATGGGTCGTTTGCCAGTTCCACGCAGAAGTGTGTTGATTAGGAAGTGGTCCTCCAGTTGTTTCCTCCTGAGAAGCGGTCTGAACACTGAGAAAGGTGTTTCTCACTCAACGAGTGCTTATTCAGCAGCCTGAGAGGCAGAGAGAGGCAATAAATGGCCAGATATCAGCAACACTCCTTTTAATTTTTTTTAAGATTGTGGGAGCAACTATCTATGAACTTGGAACAACATTTTGTCGAATTCAGTTAAATCCAGATTAAAAAAAAAAAAAAAAACTTGCTACAAAGTTAACCCGTCAGTTTCACAGCGAAAATCACTTTTGCTGCCGGGTTTTGGGGTACAAATAGAAAATAATTCACACCAGTCTTTGTGATCCGTGTTGTTCCTATATAAGCGCATACATTTTTTCATTATTCTTTTTTGTTTTCAGTCTGCCAGTGTCTCTCCATTGTGACAATTTCAAGTGCCGTCCATTATGCCACCTGCTAAGCCGAGGTAGAATCTATAGGTTGAAGTTCAGGAAAGCACACTTCGCCTTCAGAGATCGACATACTTACAATTTCTGAGAGCTGTCCATCCCCTGAACAGCAGGCTTTGCCAAGAAATGAGTCATCTCACAGAGGGCCGCGGAAGCCATCACTGGGGATGTCGTTGGAGGGTTTCTGAATTGGGTGTGGGATTAAAACACAAGATCCTAGGTCTATTCCAACCTTATGATGTCATGATTTCAGGGTGCCTGGGTGGCTCAGTCGGCTGAGCGTCTGGCTCTTGGTTTGGGTTCAGGTCATGATCTCACGGTTCATGAATTCGAGTCCTGCATCGGGCTCTGTGCTGACAGTGCAGAGCCTGGTTGGGATTCTCTCTCTCCCTCTCTCTCTCCACCCCTACCCTGCTTTCCCAAACTCTCTCTCTCAAAAGAAATAAACTTAAAAAAAAAAATCCATGATTTCACCTTTTAAAAATAGCATTTGCATAGTACTTCAAGGTTTTTAATGAACCTCACATGATCTCATTGATTTTTTTAAAATGAAGATCACTTTTTCCTGACTTTATAGAGAGCATAAATAACTATAAACAATATAAACTTTTGAAGGAAGATGAACAGAATGAAAACAAAAAGATTCTCCTCCCTAAAATATCTACAATATGAACATGGGGCACCGGGGTGGCTCAGCCGGTTAAGCGCCCAGCTCTTGGTTTTAGCTCCAGTCATGATCTCATGGTTCGTGAGTTTGGGGCCCATATCAGGCTCTGTGCTCTCTCCCTTTCTCTCTGTCCCGCCCCTGCTTGCTCTCTCTCTCCCTTTCTCTGTCTCTCTGTTTCAAAATAAATAAATAAACTTAAAAAAAGTTTTTAAATAAAATAAAATATAAACCGAAATAATGAAAACCAGGCAAAAAAGAAAGTCAGCAGTAGCAAGCAAACAAGGAAATGAGTACAGCCTAATGTCACATACTTCAAAAAGTGAAGGACAAGCAAGAAAGAGGAGATTTTCGAGCAGTGTAACTTCCAACTCTGTGCTCACCCTGGATCCTTGAATTATTAAAAATCTTAAGAATTTTCATCATAAGCTCTAAATCTAAGAAGCAAACTAGCAGAACATATTGTTTCCCCTGAGTGTTTTGAGGTATAGAACAGGTTAATAAGAACATGAACTCAATATACGGGGACCCAGAGAGAAAATGATGCAATGAGATAATGATCTAGGGGGAAAAAATGGAGATTTCAGTTCTATGGAAACAAAGCAAAAACCAAAACAACATTACCATGGCGCTAATAAATATATAAAAATAACAACAAGAACAAAAAGCCAAATAGACACAGCTCAAAGCACAATTACAGACACAGAAAGAAAAAAAAAAAAAAACCCTTGAGATAAACATAGTGAATGCATGTGAAAGGCATAGGCAATTTGAGCCTTTTTGTTCCTAAAGTAGAGAACCCACAAATAGGACCGACTAAATATACAAAGACATGAAACAAGCAAATTGCTCTGACAAATGAAAAAATGAATCTGCAGATTGAAAGAGCACGCCAAGACCCAGGAAGACAGATACTGAATGGTCAACACTGAGACATAGCCTTTTTCACTTGCTGAACTTCAAGGGCTTGAGAAAAAGAAAAGTCTCGTGGCATACTGACATAAAAAGTAAGGGAAGTCAATCAGATTGGCCTCTATCTGGTTAATCTATATTCCATGCCAGAATATAATGAAGCATCAGCTAGAATTGCCAAGAAAAGTGTGACTCAAGACAATTCCACCCATCCAAGAAAAGTTCCAGAATGAAGGCCAGAGACAAATATCCTGACACATGAAGGAACTCAGAGAATATGTACCCATGGGTCTTCTTTGAAAAACATATTCATGGTCATGAAGCCCAGGCAATTTAGAGATGAGTCAAAGTGTTTGGGGAAGGACAGGCTGGGGTGAAAAGGAGTCATCATGAACATGCAATTCTTTTGAACGTAGAACCAATGATAGTAAGCGATTATAGGAGTAGTATTTCCACAACAGAATATTGTAAAAATAGTAATACAGCCAACATGGGGAGGTGAGCGGCAACGAGATGGGAGGAAGCACATGTCTCAGGATTGACTCATCTTTCATATCCGTGAGTCATTCAATACTGCCTGAAATTGAAACCTGCAGCTAAAAAATGACTCCAACCTCTTAACATTTTTCATTGCTTTTCTTAACCTTCTTTCCCCAGGTGGGACTGTTAAGGAAATAATATCTCTTGTGGTAAAGATGCATTTAACTAAAGGTCAGCAATTCCTTGAGATTTACTTTAGCTTTATTTTTCTCATGCTAAATTCGAGTGATATTAAATCTATTATGGCATTTTAAAACGGCGTGTATGATACCTATTTTTGTAAAAAATATTTCTACCTATGTCTGCTTCCCTTTCAATCTCTCTTTAGCCTACATTCCCCTTTCTACTCCTCTTCCTTCCACACAGTGCCTGGATTTTCATTCAGACATCCATTTCCCTACAGGGCAACCTGTGTTCTCCAGGGGACTTGGAACCCAGCTCCAGCTCCAGCTCTGGGATGGGTGGTTGGTCCCAGGATAATCCCATTTCTCCTTATCCCACAGAACTTGGGGCAAAGGCAACCAGGCACAGAATCTGGCATGGTCTTGTCACCCAGCTAAGGCCAACGGAACTTGGCTTCCTAACTTTTTTTATAATTATTATTATTTTAATGTTTATTTATTTTTGAGAGACGGATCATGAGCGGGGAAGGGGCAGAGAGAGAGGGAGACACAGAATATGAACAGGCTCCAGGCTCTGAGCTGTCAGCACAGAGCCCGACGCGGGGCTCGAACTCACGGACCGCAAGATCATGACCTGAGCCGAAGTCGGACGTTCAACCGACTGAGCCACCCAGGCTTCCCGAGGCTTCCTAGCTTTAAGAGAACACTCACCACAGAACACTCTCTCCCTCTGGACTTGGTGGTGGTAAGGTGCGAAGCCTGGGGCTGCTACAGCCATTTTTATCACAAGTAAAGCCATCCTGAGATTTATGTCCCCACCCACAGAGGGTAGAGTCACAGGGAAATGAAACAATGTCAGGCCACCTTGTCTCTGGATGTCAATTATGGAAATCCATACATTTTCATATGTGCTAAAACCAGTTAGAATCAGGTATATATATATACACATATATGTATATATATATATATATACACACATACATATGTATATATACATGTGTATATATATGTATATATATACATGTATATATACATATATATATGTATATGTATATATTATTTATTTATTTATTTATTTATTTATTTATTTTGAGAGCAAGAACAAGCACAAGTGGGGAAGGGGCAGAGAGAGAGGGAGACAGAGAGAATCCCAACCAGGCTCTGCACTGTCAGCACACAGAGCCTGATGCGGGGCTGGAACTCATGAACCTTGATCATGACCTGAGACGAAATCAGGAGTTGGATGCTTAATTGACTGAGCCACCCAGATGCCCCTGAATTTTATATGTTTTTTGATGCTGAAAACATTGTAATTGATACATCTATTTAGAAAGTTGTGAAATACCATTCACCTAATGATATTCATTTGGAGTTATTATCAAAAATGTACATTTCTCCACTGTCGAAATACTTTATAATAAGTGCATCTCATTTGACAAACGTAAGAAGTCGTTCTGCTTGAATATGAAATCGCTGCCTATAAAAGCAATATATACGCATTGCAAAGCAAAAACAAAAACAAAAAACTCATCCAGACACTTTCTCTACCAGCTGCCCCAAAGAGAATTAGAAAGAGAAAGAATGTTCTCTGATCAGAAAATATAATAAACATGATTTTAGAAATAGTTAACATATTTACTATGCTAAGAAGTTTACATGTAGTATCTCATTTAATTTTCACAACACATCTATAAAGCAGGTAACGTTAATGTCTCCATTTTATAGAGAAAGAAGTACCTTTTTCATCTCTCTGCAACTGCCTGAAATTCCTTTGAAAAGAGACAAAATCTTCAAGGGCGTTTTAAAGATCAACGGTTTATACCATCCATATGGTGGAGAAAAATAATACGTGCATGTGAGTAATGTCACTCAAAATGGAAATAAAGGTAGTAGATCTGGTCCAGCTGTGGAAGCATGGGGATGAGAAGATTGAAAAGTCTCTGGCCTTTTGGAAGTTGGGGGTGACTGGGCTTTCTCTATCTTGTAAAAATGAAGTCCCAGATGACTCTGAGAGCTGCCACCACCTAAAATTGGACCCCTGTCATTGTTAATAATCTACTCAGGAGTATAAGCTCCAGGAATGTGAGAGCTGAGTCTGTCTTTTTCAATGTGGTATGTATGCTCAGCACGCAACACAGTACCTGGTACATAGTGCTCAATGAAGGGAAGAAGGAAGGGGGGAAGGAAGGAAGGAAGGAAGGAAGGAAAGAAGGAAGGGAGGGAGGGAGGAAGGAGGGAAGGAAGGAAGGAAGGAAGGAAGGAAGGAAGGAAGGAAGGAAGCTGAAGGAAGGAAGGAAGGAAGGAAGGAAACGGAAGGAAGGAAGGAAGGGAGGGAGGGAGGAAGGGAGGGATGAAGGAAACCAAAGGAAGGAAGGAAGGAAGGAAGGAAGGAAGGAAGGAAGGAAGGAAGGGAGGAAGGAAACCAAAGGAAGGAAGGAAGGAAGGAAGGAAGGAAGGAAGGAAGGGAGGGAGGAAGGAAGGAAGGAAGGAAGGAAGGAAGGAAGGAAGGAAGGAATGTAGGGAGGGAGGAAAGAAGGAAGGGAGGAAGGAAGGAAGGAAACAGAAGGAAGGAGGAAACGGAAGGAAGGAAGGAAATGGAAGGAAGGAAAGAAGGAAGGGAGGGAGGAAGGAAGGAAGGAAATGGAAGGAAGTGGAAAGAAGGAAGGAAGGGAGAAAGGAAATGGAAGGAAGGAAGGAAGGGAGGAAGGAAGGAAGGGAGGAAGGAAACGGAAGGAAGGAAGGAAGGAAGGAAGGAAGGAAGGAAGGAAACGGAAGGAAGGAAAGAAGGAAGGGAGGGAGGAAGGAAGGAAGGAAATGGAAGGAAGTGGAAAGAAGGAAGGAAGGGAGAAAGGAAATGGAAGGAAGGAAGGGAGGAAGGAAGGAAGGGAGGAAGGAAATGGAAGGAAGGAAGGAAGGAAGGAAGGAAGGAAGGAAGGAAGGGAGGGAGGAAGGAAGGAAGGAAGGAAGGAAGGAAGGAAGGAAGGAGGAAGGAAGGAAGGGAGGGAGGGAGGGAGGGAGGGAGGGAGGGAGGAAGGAAGGAAGGGAGGAAGGAAGGAAATGGAAGGAAAGAAGGAAGGAAACTGAAGGAAGGAAGGAAGGAAGGAAGGAAGGAAGGAAGGAAGGAAGGAAGGAAACTGAAGGAAGGAAGGAAGGAAACAGAAGGAAGGAAGGAAGGGAGGGAGGGAGGAAGGGAGGGAGGGAGGAAACCAAAGGAAGGAAGGAAGGAAGGAAGGAAGGAAGGAAGGGAGGGAGGAAGGAAACCAAAGGAAGGAAGGAAGGAAGGAAGGAAGGAAGGAAGGAAGGAAGAAGGAAGGAAACGGAAGGAAGGAAGGAAGGAAGGAAGGAAGGAAGGAAGGAAGGGAGGAAGGAAGGAAACGGAAGGAAGGGAGGAAGGAAGGAAGGAAGGAAGGAATGTAGGGAGGGAGGAAAGAAGGAAGGGAGGAAGGAAGGAAGGAAACAAAAGGAAGGAGGAAACGGAAGGAAGGAAACGGAAGGAAGGAAAGAAGGAAGGGAGGGAGGAAGGAAGGAAATGGAAGGAAGTGGAAAGAAGGAAGGAAGGGAGAAAGGAAATGGAAGGAAGGAAGGAAGGGAGGAAGGAAACGGAAGGAAGGAAGGAAGGAAGGAAGGAAGGAAGGAAGGAAGGAAGAAGGAAGGAAGGAAGGAAACTGAAAGAAGGAAGGAAGGAAGGAAACGGAAGGAAGTGGAAGGATGGAAGGAAATGGGAGGAAGGAAGGAAGGAAGGAAGGAAGGAAGGAAGGAAGGAAGGAATGTAGGGAGGGAGGAAAGAAGGAAGGGAGGAAGGAAGGAAGGAAACAGAAGGAAGGAGGAAATGGAAGGAAGGAAGGAAACGGAAGGAAGGAAAGAAGGAAGGGAGGGAGGAAGGAAGGAAGGAAATGGAAGGAAGTGGAAGGAAGGAAGGAAGGAAGGAAGGAAGGGAGGAAGGGAGGAAGGATGGATGGAAAGAGGGAGGGAGGGAGAGAGGGAGGGAGGAGGGATTATTTTCCCGCTTCCCTTCTGATCCACCCACCTGTTTCTCCAAGCTGATGGTGGCTTTAAAGGGACCTACATGTCTTCCCCTTCCTCCTTTTCTCTTCCCACTGGTGGGAAGATGCATGATGACAGGGAGCTCAAACAGCTGCCTTGGGCCATGAGAGCACGAAGCTACATTTTGAGGGTGACAAAGAAACAAGGCAGAATTCTAGTGAAGCCACAGTTTCAGCCCTGTACTGCCCTTCAGGCTTCTGCATGGGAGAAAAGAGTCTCTTGTTTCAGTTGCTGTATTTTGGGGTCTCTTAAAAACAGCAGAGCCTGATTCTTGACTAGTATTAGTGAAGTATAGAGACACTCTAATAGAAACCATAGTTACCAGGATGGTTAATTATCGACATTCCTTAATTTGGTTCTTTATTTTATTTTAATATTAGATTTCCAGAAACTCAGTTGGCTTGAGGGAATTTATTGGGCCCTATGTTTAAAACCTCCAGGAGCCTTTGGGCTCCAGGTATAATTAGATCCAAGGGTTAAACAATGTTCACAGAAGTCAGTCTCTCTGTCTCTGTCTCTATCTCTTGGCTCTGTTTTCTGTGTATTGGGTGAACTCCCAGGCAGGACCTCTCTGTTAAGTGAAGGCTGAAAGCTCCTGGCTCACAATATCCTGAGACGTAGCAGTTACAGTGGGGGAAAACAAACAAAGAAACAAAAAACTTCCTATCCCCAGACTCCCCATAAAATACTCAAGATTGGGGTGCCAGAGTGGCTCAGTCAGTTGAGCATTGGACTTCAGCTCAGGTCATGATCTCATGATTCATGGGTTCAGGCCCCGTGTTGGGCTCTGTGCTGACAGCTCAGAGCCTGGAGCCTGCTTCGGATTCTGTGTCTCCCTCTCACTCTCCCCCTCCGCCGCTCACACTCCGTCTCTCTCTGTCTCTCAAAAATAGAAGAAACCTTTTTTAAAAATCCTCCAGATCGACTCTCATTAGATCCTGTGCCCGCGTGAACCAATCGCTGTGGACCATGGCTCAGGCTTGGGACATGTACCACCCCTGGAGCTGGACATGTTCCAGCTCTACCTGAGCCAGGTGCAGCGACAATGGGAAATGTCTCCAAAGAAACATCCAGGTGCTCTTAGCAGTACAAAAAGAATGAATGCAAGCAGGCCACAGCTGCAAATGTCCGCTACAATTTATTTCCTGATTCAACAAACAGTTATTGCAACACCAAGGAGGTGCCCTGCCTTGTTGCCGGTAATGGGGATGCGGAGCGAGGCCAACAGACAAAAAATCCCTGCCCTCCCAAGAGGCCTTTCACATTTGATCCTGATGAAGCAGTTTCTTGTGTCCTCTTAAAAAGCTTATGTGTATTGGGGCGCCTGGGTGGCTCAGTCGGTTAAGCGTCCGACTTCGGCTCAGGTCACGATCTCGCGGTCCGCGGGTTCGAGCCCCGCGTCCGGCTCTGGGCTGATGGCTCAGAGCCTGGAGCCTACTTCCGATTCTGTGTCTCCCTCTCTCTCTGCCCCTCCCCCGTTCATGCTCTGTCTCTCTCTGTCTCAAAAATAAATAAACATTAAAAAAAAAATTAAAAAAAAAAAAAAAAGCTTATGTGTATCGTCTGCTGGGATATTACCAAACTTGCCAGGGGGCTCTAGAATAATTCTCAGGCTCATGAAAAAGCAATGTGGGGCTTTTACATCATGGGGAAGATGCAAGGCTGGATAGGGTTTTCCTGGTGAGAAAGAGACGAACAGAGGAGCCAACAAACAGTAAAGGCAATACCCAAACAGTGTAGAGGTGGGGTCTGGGCCTTTTCGGGGGACGTCATCTCATGCTCCAGAGAACTCCATGATTCTTGCTCCCGCCCCGTCCTAGTCTTGCAGCAGAATGTACAGAGCTGGAAGAAATATCACCCTGACATTTGGGCCCCAGTGAGGGTTTTATAGGTCCAGCAAGTAAAATATTATCTTCTGTAGTTGCTGCTAATGAAAATGGCAGAGCAATTTGTCTCCCGAAGAAGTATGGAAGCACTTCCGCGGCTTCCTTTTTGGCACACGGACCCCCCGCCATGGCAGTGTGTTGTCTCAACACATTTATTTTCAACGGTGGCAGGACATGTGCTTATCATTTTAGAAATGGAGCCACTCGAGATAAGGGGGAACTCGTCACTGAAAAACGAACTCTAGTAAAGTTGTTTCCTTGCCCCGTATTTCAGGACACATTGATTGTCCTCCAGAATGTGTCCAAATCAATGAATTGATTCAGAGCTTTGTGCAAACCTCTGACACGGACACAGACCATAGTTTTAAAGGACACTTAAACATTCGCTGCGTACCCCTTCTCCTCAGTGCTGCACCCCCACCCCCACCCCCAGCCACCACGACTTGGCAAATACTGCTGACCGTAAGGCTTTTGTTTATTTAAACAAATATCCGGCAAAGAAAGAAAATGGAAATAATCATATTTTGGTGGTCGTTGGTGAGGGTGAGGGTGGGGAAAGAATAGAGAAAAGACTAGCAATGAATTGCCTTCTCCTCCAGTATTCACTAGGGTATTGTTTGTCCTGGCTAAAAGCAAAACAAAAGGCAGTCTTTGGGTGCCCTTTGGATGAAGAAGGCAGTCTTTGGGTGCCCTATGGGTGAAGAAGGTTTTTGTGTATACCCTTTGACTCAACTTCTTTTTTTAAAAAAAATTTTAATGTTTATTTATTTTTGAGAGAGAGTGGGTATGTGTGTGTGTGAGAGCAGGGCAGGGGGAGAGAGAGAGAGGGACACACAGAATCTGAAGCAGGCTCCAGGCTCTGAGCTGTCAACACAAAGCTTCATGCAGAGCTTGAACTCACGGACCACGAGATCAAAGTTGGACACTTAACTGACTGAGCCACCCAGGTGCCCCTGACTCAACTTCTTAAAAAGCTGGTCTCTTATAAACATGGTTACAAGTTAATTTCTCTCTCTGAGTCTCAGTTTTCCTCACCTGTGAAATGGGATTAAGAACATGTAGCTCCTAGGATTTGGGGAAATTAGATGATAGGTCCTATGGAAAGTACTAAGCAAGCTGGTGGGAAAGCAGGAAGTGCTCAGTGAAAGGGAGTCTCTCTCTCTCTCTCTCTCTCTCTCTCTCTCTCATACACACACACACACACACACACACACACACACACGCCCAATGTCATGTTTATGGAGTTGTTTATGGCATTTTAGGCCTGGGACTGCAGTCCTTCCACATACAGGAGATCCAACCCACAATGTCTCTAGACTCAACTAGGGAGCCATCCAGGCATTTGAATGGCAGGACTGTTCAGAGAAACACTTCAAACCTAGACAAAGACCGCTCCCCTTGATGGCTCAAGCATCTGTTTTCCAGCCCCAAACAGGCCATTTAGATAACAAAGGCAAGTCTGAGATGTGAAATGGCTGATAGCAACCCCAAAATAGAGCAGATCTGAGGTGCAATAAAAGCCCTCTGTTGTCCATCAGTGTGAGCGGCACCTACGTGTGAAAGGTGGGTGCTGCCAGGCTCCCAGCGCTGGAAGCTTCCCGTATAAGGCAGAAGATGTGTCCCCAGGAGATGAGGGAGGGGGTTGGAAAACTGCTGGACTGGAGAAGGTCATTTCTCAGGCCATCGGTATGACACAGACCCTAGAAGAAACCTTCCCTCCGGCCTCGTCTCCCAAAGGAAACGAGGCTCAGAGAGCTTACGTGAGATACACGAGGTCACACCCTCAGGTGGAGGCAGAACTGAGAAGAAGGACCCGGGTCTCCCACCTCTCCGCTCAGCCAGTGACTTCTCTCAAGTTTCCGGGGTCCTCATACCCACTTGGAGCTTAACAGTGATTGTTCTAGGCAGCAATCAGAATGATGGAGAAGAAGGCATCTATTAAAGAGGGGAGCACCAAACACGAAAGAGAAAGGAAGATTCCTTTTTTTAAATGTTTATTTATTTTCTTTTTTTTTTAAACGTTTTATTTATTTTTGAGACAGAGAGAGACGGAGCATGAACGGGGAAGGGGCAGAGAGAGAGGGAGACACAGAATCGGAAGTAGGCTCCAGGCTCTGAGCCATCAGCCCAGAGCCCGACGCAGGGCTCGAACTCATGGACTGCAAGATCATGACCTGAGCCAAAGTCAGACGCTTAACTGACTGAGCCACCCAGGCGCCCCAATGTTTATTTATTTTCGAGAGGGGGAGGGAAGGGGCTGAGAGAGAGGGAGATGGAGAAGCCCAAGCAGGCTCTGCACTGTCAGCGTAGAGCCGAATGCAGGGCTAGAACTCATGAGCCTCAAGGTCATGACCTGAGCTGAAATCAAGAGTCACATGCTCAACCTGCTGAGCCACCTAAGTGCCCTAGGAAGATTCTTTTTTAATTTTTAAAAAAAAATTTTTTAATATTTATTTGAGAGAAAGAGACAGAGCATGAGCAGGGGAAGGGCAGAGAGAGAGAGAGAGGAAGAGAGAGGGAGACACAGAATCCAAAGCAGGCCCAGGCTCTGAACCGTCAGCACAAAGCCGGACACGGGGCTCAAACTCACAAGCCGTGAGATCATGACCCGAGCTGAAATAAAGAGTTGGACACTTAACCAACTGAGCCACACAGGCGCCTCAGAAATGTGTGGTTTTTTTTTAAATTTTTTTAATTGTTTTTTAATGTTTATTTATTTTTGAGAGAGAGAGAGAGATAGAGCATGAACGGGGGAGGGTCAGAGAGAGAGAGAGACACAGAATCTGAAGCAGGCTCCAGGCTCTGATCTGTCAGCAGAGAGCCCGACGCGGGGCTCGAACCCACGAACTGTGAGATCATGACCTGAGCCGAAGTCGGATGCTCAACCGACTAAGCCACCCAGGTGCCCCAGAAATGTGTTTTTTTAATCGAAAATTCATATATGCTCTCTAAAATGACAACCGTATGAAATAAAACGGGAAAATCCTTGTCAGACACAGCCTCCCCATCTCACTCCCCACTGGTAAGAACTGTTAACAATTCTTAGCATGTCTTCCAGACTTCTTCTGTACATTTATATGTATGTCCACTTTTTAAAATATAAGTGATATTATACGATACATCCGGTTTGGCAATTTGCTTTTTCTACTTAATCATATACGATGTAGGTCTTTCGGTGTTGCGTGTAGTTCTACCTCGTTGCTCTAAGCAGCCCTGCGGCGTTTTATCACCTGCGTAGAACATGATTTATTTACCGGTTCTCTAACGAGGGGCATTGGGATTATTTCCAGCATGAGTCTCACTAATACAAACAGGCCAGCAGTAAGTATCTTGTGCACCTGTGTGAGCACCTCTCTCATAAATATTTTAGAGCTGGGTCAGGGCATAGACATTTTAAATTTTGATAGATTCAACTAGCTACACTTTCAGAAATGGAATCGATTTGTATTTCCAGCAAGAGAGTAGGCCAGTTCCCCGTCATCGATATCAGATATCATCAACACTGGGCATCATCCATCTTTGTGCTGTTTCCTTGTGTTGTGTTTACATATATTCTTGGATTCTGAGCGGAGTTAAACATCCGTTTGTGTCGTGGGTAGCTATTTGTATTTATCTTGGTGTGAGCTGCTTGCTTTTTTTCTTTTTGGGGGGCAGGGCGGAAGGGGCAGAGAGAGAGGAAGACAGAGCGTTTTCTGCTTGGTTTTCACTGCTTTTTTTTTTTTTTTTATTGGATTTGTAGCACTTCTTTGTAAATTAAACAAATGAATCTTAGTCTGCAAAATGGGTAGCAGTTATATTTTCCAGTTTGTCATCTGTCTCTTGGCTTTGTGAGTCTCGCTATCCAAAATGTGTGTGTGCAGTCACATTGATAAATCTATTCTTCATACCCCCTGGGTCTTATGTCATGCTTTGAAAGATCCTCACTATTCCAGGGGGATAGGATCTGCCTTTTACTCCAAAGTTCTTATGGATTTTTTTATGTGTCACAAATAATAGACCAAAATGGAATTTACTTTAGGTAAGGAATGATGTAGGAACGCAGCTTCCTCTTTCTTTCTTTCTTTCTTTCTTTCTTTCTTTCTTTCCTTCTTTCTCTCTTTCTCTCTTTCTCTCTTTCTCTTTCTCCTCTCATTTCCCCCCAGGTCACTAGTCTATGGTCTCAACACTGTTGGTTGATTGGTTGGTTGATTCGTTCTTTGATCACTTATTTGAAATACTACTATCTTCATAAACCAAATTAATATTCATTACTTAGGTATGTCTCTGGACTCTGTTCAACTGATTGTTCTGTTCACTGATGCACTACCATCATTCTTCTTCAAATATTGTAGCTTTACGATGCATTTTTAGTTTCTATGGAGGCTAATCTCCCCATAACTCTTCCATAAAATGAACCTTGTTTTTTCAAAAAAGAAAAGACGTAGTATATTTTACAAAATCCACTATCACACATATTCTTTAGGCTTCTGCCATTCTATCTTAGTAAAATCTTGCAATGCAATGCGTCTTGGCTACCTTCTCCTCACGTGTTCCCCACCCTGGGGCATGTTGATATTTGAGTTTAGTTATTGGTCTGTGGCAACAAAGGGTAGCTGTGTTGTGTCTTGAGGAAAATGGGCACCCCTTGCAAGGATCCTGTGGGGGAAGTTACCACAGGGTTTTCACCCAAAGAAGGCTAGTCTTCTCAGGCACAGAAGAAATGTACATCCACTGGCCAGAGTGACTTGAACGTGTTGGAGTGTTATAGCCTCGCTCCACGTTTCAGTGTCTCATTCCTTCTCAACCAATTCTCTAACTTTAACAAAATTTTTTTAATGTTTATTTATTTTTGAGAGAGAGAGAGAGACAGAGCATGAGCAGGGGAGGGACAAAGAGTGAGAGAGGGGAGCCATAGATTCTGAAGCAGGCTCCAGGCTCTGAGCTGTCAGCACAGAGCCCGACTCGGGGCTCGAACCCACGAGCTGCGAGATCACGACCCGAACTGAAGTCAGAAGCTCAACCGACTGAGCCACCCAGGCACCCTGCTGTGTCTCTAACTTTTACATAAGAAACTTGGTAAGGCTGTGAATTCTAATGACACTGCAATTCTGCAACCTTCCCTAGTAAATTCTGTGCTTGACTTTTAGCAGTATGGGCCCGTGGCTACAATAAAACAAAAGATTCTTTGGGGCTGCCATGGCAACTTTCTGGTTCTCGAAGTATGACTTTAACTGAGAATGAAATGTCTTTAGCTTGTCATTTGCTTTCCATAAATGCTCTGGTGCACCTGGAAGGACCCACCCAACACTCTAGGCCCTGCTTCGGGGCTCACACCTCACCACAGCCCCCTGAGCTTGATCAATTGGGAAGCCACTGAATGCTGCAATTAGCATCTCTTCCCCATTGGCAAGGAACTGTTCACTGTACCCAAACCCATATGTGTGTATGTATGTATGTATGTATGTATGTGTATATAAATATGTAGAAAGAGAGCGGGAGATTATGAGGAGTCGACTCATGTGATCATAGAGGCTGAGAAATCCCATGATTGTCTGCAAGCTGGAAACCCAGAAACGCTGGTGGCGTAACTCAAAAACTATGAGTCTGAGTCTGATGGCCAAGGAAGATGAGATATGTCCCAGTTCAAGCAGTTTGGCAAGGAAAAAAGGGGTGAATTTTTTTTCTTCCTGTATCTCTTATTTATTCAGGCCCTCAAAGGATGATGCCCACCCACACTAGGGAGGGCAATCTATTTTCCTGAGTCCACCAATTCAAATGCTAATCTCATCCAGAAACACTCATAGACATTCCCAGAAATAATGTGTCATCTGGGTACCCCCACGGCCCAGTCAAATTAACACACAAAATTAACTGTCACACCCCTTTACCAAGCTGATGCTTGATGGTCTCCTGTGCCTCCCCACCTGTTGGCAATTGAAATCTACAATGTCAATATCTCTAGTGCTCAGATTCGTGATTCCTTTGCAGGAAAAGTTCTGAAATAAATGACCTTTGTGGGAAAAGACAGAAATTAACAAAATAACACCAATCTAAACAAAGAAAGAAGCCTAACCAGAGCATGGGATGTAGGTGACAGTCCGTTTCCTTGAGCACTAGCTTGAAACCACTAGCTTGTAAGTAAGATTTTGAGCTGAAGTCATAATGGGCCCTAGAACATTATCAGTGGGATGATGAATGTGAAACGTTCCCTCTATTCCTCTGATAAAAAATACGACTTTACTTAACTTTTTTAGCGAAATTCATGCTCGCTTCGGCAGCACATATACTAAAATTAGTGAAATTCAAGACATCAACTTAAGAATTATGCTTTCTAAGGATAAACCAGTGCCTATCACAAATACAATGGACCCCAAAATAGGATCACCAGACTAGCAGTGTCAACACCACCTGGGAATTTACCACAAATGCTAATCCTCAGGCCCCACCCCAGATTTAGAAACTTGCTGGGTGTAGGCTGGTCGGGGCCTGGCAATCTGTGTTTTAATAAGCCCCCCAGGTGATTTGATGCATACTAATGTTTGGGGGTCACAGATTTGCACAAACTTGAATTCAAGTCCTGACTCCTCCACTTATAACTGTGGCGACTTTGGCAAGACATTTAATCTAAGCCTCAGTTTCATCATCTCTGTCATCTGGACCTTGGTGGCAGCCACCTCATGGGCTTGTTGTAAAAATTAAGTAATGGGGGGACGCCTGGGTGGCTCAGTCGGTTGAGCGTCCGACTTTGGCTCAGGTGATGATCTCACGGTCTGTGATGGGTTAAGTTTCTCCCCCAAGAAGATGTAGCTCTTCGGTGACGGAATGAGGATCCAAACCGGGTTGCCTGGCTCCAGAGTCTGTGCCCTTAAGCACTAATCTAGGGAGATATGGAAGAAATGGTGAGAGGGGGGAGGGAGAGGGAGAGAGGAAAGTGGAGGGGAGGGCAGAGAAGAGGAGAAAGGAGAGAGAGGGAACGACTCTATTTTCTTTAATAGCTTTATGTAAGTATAAGTGATATATGAAGTTTCACATATATGTACAAGTTGATATATTTTGACATGTATATACTTCTAAAACATCACCGCAGTCAATATAATGAATATAACCAGCATCCCCAAAAGTTGCCTCCTGTCCTTTTCTAATACCTCCTACCCACCCACCCAATCCCTTTACCCCCAGGCAACTGCTAAGTGACTTTCCACTCCTGTAGATTAGTGTATATCTTTCCAGAGTTTTAATTGCTTAATTTTCAATAATCATGCAGCATGTACTTTTTCTTGCTGGTTGCCTTCACTCAGGCAAAATTATTTTGAAATTTGCCACTGATTTTGTGTGTGTCAATAGTTTCATTCCTTTCTATTGTTTAGTATTCGCCCATTGTATGGATACACTACAATTTGTTCATCCATTCATCTGTTGATAGACATTTGGGTTGTTTCCTGTTTGGGCTATTACAAGTAAAACTGCTGGGGGCCTCAGCAATCAGACAACACAAAGAAATAAAAGGCATCCAAATCAGCAAGGAGGAAGTCACACTTTCATTCTTTGCAGATGACTTGATACTCTATATGGAAAGTTCAAAAGACTCCACCCAAAAACTTCTAGAATTGATCCATGAATTCAGCAAAGTCGTGGGATATAAAATCAATGAACAGAAATCAGTTGCATTTCTATACATCAGTAATGAAGGAGAGGTGCCTGGGTGACTCAGTCGGTCAAGCATCCAACTTCGGCTCAGGTCATGATCTCACAATCCATGAGTTCGAGCTGCGCGTCGGGCTCTATGCTGACAGCTCAGAGCCTGGAGCCTGCTTCAGATTCTGTGTCTCCCTCTCTCTCTGCCCCTCCCCTGCTCATGCTCTATCTCACTCTGTCTCAAAAATAAATAAAAACATTTAAAAAAATAATGAAGCAGCAGAAAGATAAATCAAGGAATCGATCCCATTTACAATTGCACCAAAAACCATAAAATACCTACGAATAAACTTAACCAAAGAGGTGAAAAATCTATACACTGAAAACTATAGAAAACTTGTGAAAGGAATTGAATAAGACACACACACACACACACACACACACACACACACAAATGGAAAAACATTCCATGCTCATGGACTGGAAGAACAAATATTGTTAAAATGTTGATACTACACAAAGCAATCTACATACTCAAAATATTCAAAATAACACCAGCATTCTTCACAGAGCTAGAACAAATAGTCCTAAAATTTGTATGGAACCAGAAAAGACCCCGAATAGCCAAAGCAATCCTGAAAAAGAAAACCAAAGCTAGAGGCATCACAATTCCAGACTTTAAGCTGTATTAGAAAACCGTAGTCATTGGGGCGCCTGGGTGGCTCAGTCGGTTAAGCGTCCGACTTCGGCTCAGGTCACGATCTCACAGTCTGTGAGTTCGAGCCCCCCGTCGGGCTCTGAGCTGATGGCTCAGAGCCTGGAGCCTGCTTCCGATTCTGTGTCTCCCTCTCTCTCTGTCCCTTCCCCATTCATGCTCTGTCTCTCTCTGTCTCAAAAATAAATAAAAACGTTAAAAAAAAAAATTAAAAAAAGAAAAAAGAAAACCGTAGTCATCAAGACAGGATGGTACTGGCACAAAAGCAGACACTTAGATCAATGGAATGGAATAGAGAACCCAGAAATGGACCCACAAACATATGGCCAACTAATATTTGGCCAGGAAAGAATATCCAATGGAATAAAGACAATCTCTTCAGCAAGTGGTGCTGGGAAAACTGGACAACGACATGCAGAAGAATGAACCTGGACCACTTTCTTACACCATACACAAAAATAAACTCAAAATGAATGAAAGACCTAACTGTAAGACAGGAAGCCATCAAAATCCTAGACAAGAAAACAGGCAATGACCTCTTTGACCTCACCTGCAGCAATTTCTTACTCAACACATCTCCGAAGGCAAAGGAAACAAAAGAAAAAACTATTGGGACCTCATCAAGATAAAAAGCCTCTGCACAGCAAAAGAAACAATCAGCAAAACCAAAAGACAACCAACAGAATGGGAGAAGATATTTGTAAATGACATATCAGATAAAGGGCTAGTATCCCAAATCTATGAAGAACCTATCAAACACAACACCCCCCCAAAAATAATAATCCAGTGAAGAAATGGGCAAAAGACATGAATAGACACTTTTCCAAAGAAGACATCCAGATGGCTGACAGACACATGAAAAAATGCTCAACATCACTCATCATCAGGGAAATACAAATCAAAACCCCAGATACCACCTCACACCTGTCAGAATGGCTAAAATTAACCATTCAGGCAACAACAGATGTTGGTGAGGATGCAGAGAAAGAGGAACCTTTATGCACTGCTGGTGGGAATGCAAACTGGTACAGCCACTCTGGAAAACAGTATGGAGGTTCCTCAAAAAATTAAAAATAGAACTACCCTATGACCCAGCATTCCACTACTAGGTATTTATCCAAAGGACACAAAAATGTTGATTTGAAGGGGCACATGCACCCCAATCTTTATAGCAGCTCTATTGACAAGAGCCAAAGAGCCAAAGTATGGAAAGAGCCCAAATGTCCACCAAGTGATTAATGAATAAAGAAGAGGTGGTGTGTGTGTGTGTGTGTGTGTGTGTGTGTGTGTGTGTGTGTGTAATGGAATATTACTTGGCGATCAAAAAGAATGAAATCTTGCCATTTGCAACAACATAGATGGAACTAGAATGTAGTATGTTAAGTGAAATAATTCAGTCAGAGTAAGACAAATATACGACTTCACTCATATGTGAAATTTAAGATCCAAAACAGATGAACACAAAGGAAGGTAAGCAAAAATAATATAAAAACAGGGAGGGAGATAAACCATAAGAGACTCTTAAATACAGAGAACAAACTGAGGGGTGCTGGAGGGGTTTTGAGTAGGGGGATAGGCTAAATGGGCAAGGAGCATTAAGGAGGACACTTGTTGGGATGAGCACTGGGTGTCATATGTGAGTGATGAATCACTAAATTCTATTCTTGAAATCATTATTATACTATATGTTAACTAACTTGGATGCAATTAAAAATAATTAAAAAAAACAAGTAAAACTGTTGTGAACATTTGGGCAGAGGTCATTATGATAGGGAAAGATACGGTTAAGTAGGTAGAGAGGGAAAGGTTAGGACTTGAGTCCCTGATTGTAGGAAAGCACACATATTGTGCAACAGGGCTGGGAACACCTGACCGTGAGAGAAACTCCCTTGAACATAAAGTTTTTCTTAAGAATGAAACAAACACTATCAACTGCCCACTCATGTTTCCCACAGAAATCAACAACTCAGCCCCTACAGTTATGAGGACCACAAAGGATAAAAGGCGGGGGGGGACCCTGTAAAATAACATCCCTTGCCCATAGTTGGGGGTATTCACTTCCGAATGACCCCTCTTTGCAAAGAGAGCTTTTGTGCCATTCTTACTTTTGTTTTTCTGGCCTTTTAATAAACGTGTGAACAAATGCTTTTATTTCTCTTGAGCAAATTTCAAGGAGGAGAATGCCTGGATCATATGGGAGGCGTATGTGTAACTTTTTAAGAAAATGTCATACTGTTTTCCAAAGTGGTTGTACTATTTTACACCCCCACCAGCTGTGTTTGAGCTTTTCAGCTGTTGCACATCTTCACCAACACTTGGTACGGTCAGTCTTTCAAATTTTAGACATTCTGAATGGGGGTCAACAATGCCTTTATGTAATAAATGCTTAGTGGATCTTCCTTTGCCTCCTGCCGCCTCAGGCGCAGGGTCAGTGGGCGGGCATGGGGGGGGGGTGGTGGGGGGACAGGGGGACCGTCTGCGGGTGGGTGTTTGCGGTGCCCTCGATCAGCCTGTGGTGCAGGACCGGTACATGGATGAGTCTACCGACCCCCCAGGCAGCTCCACTCCAGCCACCCCGTTGGCCTGGACCAGCTGCATGGCTCAGGGCTCTCTCCCGGAAGCTGGATGCTGACGAATAGGAGAACGATCCAGAATTAGAGAAGATCCAAAAAGAAAAACTACTGCTGGACGGACAGAATAACCATAGGCAAGGATAAAAGACCAAATAATTTAGAAAAGATTAAGATGTTCTGTGAGGAGCACAGAAAGGTGAGGACAGGAAGGTTAGGACTCCCACTGTTTGCGGGAGACCCGGTGTAGACGGCGAACCAGGGGCCAGCTGACCATTCCCGGGCTGGCGGGCAGCAGGTGGAAGTTTGGGTGCAGACAGCACAGCGGTGCTCCCCGGCTGAGCTCACCCTTCGCCCTTGTGAATATCCTGGACATGGTCACGGCAAAGAACCTGTCCTTTCTCTTTGTGTTTATCCCGTACACTTGGGGCTAGGTGAGCTTTCCTTTCAAGATTATTTGAACGGAGTATGTTTTAATGAAAAGAGCTTTATTGTAAAAGTTGTAAAAGGACTTTTACATGGAAGCAGCTTGGAAATGAGGACAAAGCACATTCATTTTACCTAATTCAAGAGCAGCGGTCAGCAGCCCTGTGTTAGTGCAAGCATTTGACTTTAACCCAGATGAGAGCATCTCCCCAAAGTGAGTGCTGAGCTGCTCCCTCCGGACCTGGTTCTTTGACCGTAAGCAGATGCCATTCAGTGGATTCCATGCCCAACTTGTAAAGAAGGTGCCATAGGAGAGGACAGGACTGGCCAGAGAGAAGACACTTTTGTCCCAACACTGGGTGGGGAGTGCTGTCGGGGGTCGGGGGGAGCTCTCATATTAGTGGGGGGATACTTGGAATTGCTTATGCCACTTTTTTGTTCAAAAGAAAGTAGCTGCCTTAATTTAAAAATAAATAAGTGCTGGGGCGCCTGGGCGGCTCAGTCGGTTGAGCATCCGACTTCCGCTCAGGTGATGATCTCACGGGTCATGAGTTCGGCCCCGCACTGGGCTTTGTGCTGAGGGCTCCGAGCCTGGAGCCTGCCTCGGATTCTGTGCCTCCCTCTCTCTCTGTTCCTCCCCGACTTGAACTCTGTCTCTGTCTCTGTCTCTCTCAAAAATAAAGATTTAAAAAAATTTTTTTAATACATAAATAAGTGCTTTGTAACACCTCCTCTATTTTCCTGAAATAAAATGTATTGTTACCATACCTACCTATAATGCCTCATTAAAACAAGTGGAAGAGAAATAAAAACAATTTCTGATAAAAGAATACGTGTCTCAGTATGTAAATAAGGGGGCATAAACTAGAAGCCATGATAACATAGTCAAATGCTTACACCGGAGGGTCCCAGTGACAAACACAGACACAGATGTGGTGTTGGCAACCCAAACCCCATAGGCGGCATTGCCAACAGGGGTGTGATTTTCTAAAATGGCAAACAATTTCAACTAAATGCCCAGACAAAACAACGTGCATTCTTCCTTAATTTTCCTAGTAGTTGCATTTGTGTAAGAGTCAATGTTTATTAAAACCAGAGAAAAATGGTTTTGTGTTTATTCATAAAGTTAGATTCTAGGTTCAGATACAAAGAAATTAGTTGATTGATGATTGATTGATTTTTTTTTACCCTCACGGACATCCAGTGGACATGAGGAATCCATGTGGGCAAGATCTTTGTATTCTGGATTTTTTTAAAGAGACATTGTTGGTATAATGAGACCATTGGTACGATTAGGGGAATTTAGAAATATGAACTGTAAATTACTGAAGTAAAATTGTATCAATTATAGATTTCCTGACTGTGATACCTATAGTTATGCAAGAGAATGCCTAGTTAGGGAAGATAAGCTGAAATATTTAGGCGTCTAAAGTAGTATGATGTTGGGGCACCTGGGTGGCTCAGTTGGTTGGGCGTCCGACTTCGGCTCAGGTCACGATCTCGCGGTCCCTGAGTCCGAGCCCCTTGTCGGGCTCTGGGCTGATGGCTCCCTGCTTCCGATTCTGTGTCTCCCTCTCTCTCTGCCCCTCCCCCATTCATGCTCTGTCTCTCTCTGTCTCAAAAATAAATAAACGTTAAAAAATTTTTTTTTAAAAAAAGTAGTATGATGTTTGTAATTAAATCTCACATGATTTAGCAAGAGAGAGAGAGATTTTGTATAAATACACACAGAGAGAATGTAATAAGGCAAAGATGCCAAAAACATTGCCAATTGGAGACTGTAGGTGAGAGCTACCCGGGTGCTCCTTGAACTATTTATTCCTGCATCTTTTCTGTAGGTGTGAATATTTTCCAAAATAAAAAGTTGAGGAAGTGGGGGGAAAGCTTTTTGTTAGCTGCCAAGCTTAGATAAAAGGCAGATATGCAGGATACGGGACGGTTCTTTGTCATGTGGGACAGCCCCATACTTCCCAGAACATCTAGCATTCCCAAGTTTCAACCAATACTGTGCTTAATCACTGTAAAGTCCAAAAGTGAGCAAGGAGAGAGCAAGCTTGTGTTTGGCGTCTCCCTACTCCGTTGAGAACCATCACTGGAGGTGACCCCATGTAGTGACGTACACTGAGGTAGGGGACAAAAGAATTTATAGGCTTTTAGAGCTAATCAGCGAGGATCTCACTTTTCAAAGTAGGGTCCACTGACCAAATGTACCTGCTTACCCTGGTAAGTAAGCCTCGGGCATGGCTGAGATACGGGGTTGCCCATGCAACCCCTCTACCCTCTGCAACCACCCCCCCCCCCCCCATCCTTCAACCCCTGGAACTTCGGAATCAGAATCTGTTTCAACAGGATCTGGGTGATGTTAATGCGCATTAAAATGCGAGAAGCACTGCTCCAAAGTGTGGATTTTAAGCTCTGCTGTCTGGGTGAGCCCCTGGGTGGCATGGGGCATGGAGAGGAAGCCGCCTTCATGTCTGCTCCAACCAGAGCGCTCAGCTCCTTGAGTTTCCGCTTGAGCTTTGGATTGAAGAAAAGGGGAGACCGCTAAAAACACTTGAAAAGCCCTCTCCGGTTCTCAGTCTACCAATGAGTAAACAGGGGCCGCTGGAGGATACATGACTTGCCACATGCAAGGACGCGTTCATGATAGTCGGGACTCAAATCCACAGCCCCCATCCTGAGCACAGGGCTCTCCCCACAAGCACTCTGGGCTGGTTTTCCTCAGACCCTGGATGGGGCTGGACACGACAGCTGCCGCTGTCCTGAGCACTGACAGACTCCAGCCAGCCCCTGTTCCACCGCTGGGAGCTTGGCCGCAGACCCCTGCGGCATAACCTTCCACCCCCCCACCCCCACCCCCACCCCCAGCCTACAGACTCTGACCTGCTTTGCCTTCTGGGATCCTCGTCGCAGACTCTGGCCATCAGCTCATCCTGGGGATGCTGGCCCCGGAACACCATGGGTCTTGTCGGAGCAATGAAACAGCCTCTCCAGCCCTGCGCAAACTCCTGGGGGTCGAAAGGAACAGTCTTCTTTCTAATCGGAACTGGAGTCAGCTCTGGGATCAGAGTTTGATTTGTTATATTGCTAACGGTAATGAGCGCCTGGTCCCTTTTTGCCAACAGCCCACAGATTTTCTTCGCCCAGCGCAGGATGTGAGCCAAGATATTGAGACAATCTGACCTCAGCAGCTCTTGAGCGGCTTCTGTTCAGGAATTGTGAAGTCAGTGAGTGAGCTAACTTGGTACCATTACAGGTAGTTTTTATTGGCCTCTGACTTATTACTTTAAGAAAATCCTCTATAGCCCTTACCATGTGCCAGGCATACACTAAGCATTTTGTAAAAATTACCTCCTTCAACCTCACAACAACCAGAGTGGCCAGGGTACAGAAGGGTGGGGTCTGTGATGAGCACAAATCAACCTCAGGCAGCGAGCAGCTATGAGAAAGGCACTGACATCTGGGCCCCCAGCTCAGACGGAACGTGATTGTTTTTTCTCTTTGGTGCTGAATGCAGGTGCATGCAGAGAAACAGGCAGATTCAATTATTGAACCTGGTCTCCTCTGGGTTGATCGCAGGCTCTCAGCAGTCTTGCTGACCAGCTGCCAGTCTCAGAGTGGAGCCCCTTTGACCAGGGCCAGGCTCCTGGGAGGGAGTCTGGGAGCACAGAGAGGGTGCTCCCAGGGGAGGGGTCAGTGGGGTTGAGCCTAGGGCTGAACCTGCCCAGGAGTCCGATGCCCCTCAGACTCCTGGGAGAATGCAGATCCACAGCCTGGCCCTCCCTCCCCCACTGGAAGCACAGCAGCAGCCCCTTTGGCATAACCGACTTCCTGACCTGCTTTATTTCCCATGATGCTCGTTTGCAGACCTATGGGCCATCAGTGAATATTTGGTACGTTAGCCCAGACCACTGACGTTTTTGTTAGGTCTCTTCCCCACCCTCTCCCCAACACTACCATGAAATCACCCCCCCATCCCTGCCCAGAGTCTGGGCGGGTCAAAAGAAACAGTCTCCTTTATAATCTAAACTCGAATTAGCTCTGGAATCTGAGAAGGATTTGTTAAATTTCTTACAGTAATAAGCAAGGTCTATCATGGGGGATGTTATTGCCGATCGTTTTCTCTCCTAGGGGCTGTTTGAGACATTTTGCCTGCACAGGCCTTTACAAATTATTATCTGCCTTTTAGACAAGCCGTCTTTATTAACTCATGATCTGAGGCATTATTAATTTATTACATGGCTTTGTGTAGTGGCTTGTCTTAAAAAGGCCAGCAATTAATCACATCTCCCTGATCTAAGGGTCTTGATTTAACTTCCTTTTATGTTTTTACACAAATGCATAAATTTGAAAGAGTGAAATGACCCTAAAGTATGTATGAAACACCAAACTGGTCTTTTACACGTTCGAAAATTGCAGCAAAATCAATTTAGAAGGAAATATTTTCATCTGATTGGAAAAGATTATGGCCCAAGCTTTATTTATTTGGATACAGTCTCTCCCCAGCAGGACTGGCAGTGTGCCCGGAGGGAGGCACGTTAACCTGCCATTCGACGAAATCAGTAAATAGGCTGATCCGGTCTCCCAGTTCCAGCTGACTGATAAACACAAACTAAACCAAACCCTGAGAGCTAAAGAACAAATTGGAAACTGAATATTCTTTTGCCTTTATATGTTCTGCTATTGTTTGCTAAGTTGGGGGAAGAGAAACCAATGAAAAGCTCACTCATATGTCTAGCTTGCATGACATTTTAAAAAATGCCTGTTTATTTTTGAGAGCGTGTGCGAGTGATGGAAGGGCAGAGAGAGAGAGAGAGAGAGAGAGGCAGACAGAGAATCCCAAGCAGGATCTGTACTGTCACAGATCCGAAAGCGTCTGGAAACAAGAGCCAGACGCTTAACTGACTGAGACACCCGGGTGCCCCTATCTTAAATGATATTTTAAATGCTATCTCCTTTGAGCTGGCTCTAGGCAGATCAGTGATCAATCTTGAGATCATTCAAATTAGCTAAATGAGCAACTATGCAGAATGATTGCTACTGCTTTGTGATGGGAGCCAGTAATGTCGCTGGGGCCACACTCTCCCCAAGTCCAAGTCCTTTGTCTCAGATTCATGCAGTGAGGAAGTTTAAGAGCCCCAGTGTTCTGGCTTCCTTTCTTATTGATATCTTGGTTGCCCAGTGTGATGGGCTGAATTATGTTCCCCCCACATCCATATGCTGAAGTCCTAATCCTTAGTACCGCAAAATGTGACTATATTTAGAGAGAGGGTCTCTAAAGAGGTAATGACGTTAAAATGAGGTCATTAGTGTGATCTTTAGTCTAATACGACTAGTGTTATAAGAAGAGGAAATTTGGACACAGACATGTACAGAGACACAAGGAGAAGGTGGCCATCTACAAGCCAAGGACAGAGGCCTCAGAAGAAACCAACTCTGATGACACCTTGATCTTGAACTTCCAGCCTCCGGAACTGTGAGAAAACAAACTTCTGTTGTTTAAGCCACCCTGTCTGTGGTACTTTGTTGCGGCAGGTGAAGGAAACTAATACCCCCAGCCTTCACTCAGGTCTTAAATTTGCTATTTAAGCTAAAAGAAAAAAAAAAGAGTCATACATTTGACCATGGAAAGTTATAGATGCTTGTCATGAGTAGAAATAATCTGAGAAGAGAGTTTGGAAATCTTGCAAACCCATAGCCATCAGGTAGGCAGTTTCTTCCCAGTGACTGAGTAACTGGATGGTTGGAAGCCACACTCTGAAAATGAGCTTCTCCTCCTAGGAGTCAGGAGGGGGTGACTTATGCACGAGCTAGAAAGGCTTCTCTGAATTTCCTCCCCAGAGGAACGGAGGTAGCTCCAGCAACGCGGGCTCCTAATAGAAGAAATGTGGTTTGGTGATTTGAATGAAAGTACATAGGCATCTCAATCACTAGCCGTGTTAGGCTAATGAACAAAAGTGAACACACAGACAACCCTCAAAACATCAGGGCATTTATATGAAAAAGTCGGCTGTGTCTCTACCAGAAAGTCTGATGTGTCTCAGCAGGAGTTCTCCTCCAAGTGGTAACTCAGGGATCCAGGATCCCTCCGTCCTGTGATGTGGCCATCTCGACGTGGGGCTTTGACGGTCACCGGGGCAGGGGGAGAGGGAGAGAGAGAGGAGACATACCAGCCTTTTACTGCTTCAACCCAATATGACACGTATGTTCATGGTCCACTTGTTCCAACTAATATCAAGGGAATTTGGGAAACACAGAGGGGCAGAGTGACTATTTGGTGAACTCAGATCACATTTTTTTGAACTTTCATTATGCATTAGCCGTAGTGCCAGGAACTTCACATGTAGTGCCTCACTTCATTCCTTTTTATACATAGGGAAACAGAGACTTAGAGAGGTGAAGTTGCCCAGGGTCCTATAAACATAAGTGATAGAACCCACATGGGGATTCAGAGGTGTCTATTTCCAGAAGTCCATAGACGCTAGGCTATACTAATGGGAAATTTTTTACTAAAAATTTCGAAGCCCTTATCTTGATTTTTATTTGTCTTCAGAATCGCTCTGAAAACTGAGGGTGAAATACGAGCTCAAAATCTGGAAATATTTGAATAATTGTCTATCCTGTCCAAACTATCCAAGTGACTTGAGGATATGGAGACTTATGACCAGTTTAAGACCGATGATACTCTCACTGATCTTAGAAGTGTATCAAGTGCAGCATTTTATTTTTAATGTGAAATAATTTCACTGAGTGGTATTTCCTCACAGGATGCTTTGCTTTATTTAAAAAGGAAGAGGCTAAGATGATTCATACACTTCTGACAGCTTGTCCCTGAAATGTCAAAAGAAAGAATCTTAAAGATGATGGCACTCAGCTTACATGGTAGAATTTTCATACAAACCCCCAGGAAAGGGAGATGTTGCCCTCAAGGTGACCTGTGACTCATAAACTAAGAACTGTGTAGGGTTGAATGGTCAAAAAAAAGGTCTGAAAAAATGCCAGAGCTGGGCAAGGTCACTGGCGCCAAACAAATCAGACCCACCCACTCATTGATTAGAGCCTTGCCTTCCCTATAGCTGAAGTGAACTCTCTTTGTCCATTTGCACTGTGATTGATTATCGTTTAAAAATCATTGGTCACCTTTAAAATAATGGTCTCTGGTTGGAACCCAAGACCTACTCACCCATTTGGTTTGAAAACCAAATAACTTCAGAGACATGGGATTTTACTTAAAAAAAAATTATTTGAAGACACATTTATATGGCTCAAAACAGAATACTCTGACCTATGAGACTTGCCCTTACTTTGACCTTGTCTCCAAGAACCTTTCTGGAGACAATAGGGAAACCTCAACTATTCAGACTAATTGTGCGGTGGGAGAGGATAGAAACCAGATGAAGTTAGTGGGAAGTTTGAGCTGCAAATGATTTTAAGAAACACAAAATACCATCCTATTTTTTATCCAAGCTATATTCACACTCAAATTGTTGCTAATAAGCTGCCAATGGATAGATACTCTCAATATTAATTCTTGCACTGATGCCAGTCAGTACTTTGGGGCCCTTGCTCACACTGGTTTAAAACAACATGAGAAAAGCAGGAACCATGCAGTGATTTGTTCATTGAGTTAAATCTAGTCAGCTTTGAAATTCTGAGATTAGTTCCTCCTTAATTTTTTGATTTTCAAGTTATCCGTTCTCTAATGAGACAATGAAATAGACTTACAAAAAAAAGAAGTTACTGATTTAGCAAAGCAAAACTTTGACACCCCTTTGTCACACGCCCAAGTATTTAAAAAATTTTATTCACCTGTGAAATCTAGCAACATTGGGCTCACGGTCTGTAGAGATCTACTTTCTTAATGAATAAGTAAGAGATTGGTAAATATTTGGATGTCAGCATCTTTTACCGTGGAAGCAATAGGGAGAAGTGTTTAAGAGCATGGGCTTTGGGATTAGCCAGACCTCAGTCCCAACAGTGGTTGTGTCACTGACAGGGTGGTGACCCTGGGCAAGTCACACGGCATCTCTAGACTTCTGTTTCCTTATCTGTAAAATGGGGATAATAGCACAGTATCTATTTCTTTTTTTTTTTTTAATGTTTACTTATTTTTGAGAGAGAAAAAGAGAGAGCGAGAGAGGGAGGGGCAGAGAGGGAGACATGGAATCCAAAGCAGGCTCCAGGCTCTGAGCTGTCAGCACAGAGCCTGACATGGGGCTTAAACCCATGAGCCATAAGATCACGACCTGAGCCAAAGTCAGACACTTAACTGACTGAGCTACCCTGGTGCCCCTCACGGTACCTAGTTCTTAGAGTTAATGTGAGAAGTAAATGAGAAAATGAATGTGAAGCAATTAGCACATAGCAAATGCTAAATGAATGTTAACAGTTGTTATTAGTATTAACATTATTAGTAAATGACTGCTTGAAACGTGTGCTCTTGGCAGTAGTTGGGATTGCACTCTTCTTTATTTTATGAATTTGCCAACCGATTCATAAAATTGGTTGTTTCTGGGATGTTTGCAACATGAATTGATTTGATTGCCATTAAAAGAACCCAGCTTGCAGATTATAGTATACAGTGTTGAGACTTTTCTGTCTGATTCTCCTCCCTCCAGGAACAGAGCAAAGAAAGTCTTCTCCTCTCCCCACCCCATCTTGGACTCCCTGGTGCCATATGCCTTTGCCGCCATGCTGCTTTATGGATGCCTCTCACGGCACTCAGGTTCCACAGCAACTCCAGGAGAATGGAAGACAGACGGTGGTAGCCCTCTGGGCTCCTACCATAACCACACAACACAGACTCTGAAGAGAGACTGGAGGCAGTGTTTGACCTCATCATTTTTTCTCTGAGGCAACTGAAGTCAAGGTTATTCAAGTGCCTTAGCAGGCAAGTTAGGGAGAAAAAGAGTCAAGGCTGAATGCATGCTTGGTCATTATTTCTTTCCCTCTAATTAACAGCACACTGTATGATCATAATAACTTCCTCACAGGGATAAAGCAGTCTGCACATATATGTACTTGTCTATCACCAAACATCAAGGGAACGGTAACTTGGAGATTGAGCTGAATTTTGGTGAGCATTCAGCACCATGTGCCATGCTGAGCCCCCTCCCTGCCTCTCTTTTGGCATCTTTTTTTCCCTCCCCTCCAAACACACAGTGCCCTCAGATCATTCTATTCCAGCCCTATGTTATCTCTTCTCATAGTATCTTGTCCTTCTCTTTCCCAGATCCTATCACAGTTCAAGGTTTACTTCTCCCCTTCTGGAATCTGAACTCTAGGAGGGGCTTGGTCTGTTTCTGCTTAACATTGGATCCCAGCTTTTGGCATGATGCCTAGAATATTATGGGCCTTCAATAAATAATCTGTTAAATATGGATGGATGGATGGATGGATGGATGGATGGATGGATGGATGTTTGGATGGAGTGCACAGACTTCTCACATCCCATGGAATTCTAGGATTAGGATCTCTTACCACTTCTTGCTTCATCAAAATGCATTGTCCTGTTTTCCACCTCTCAACTCTGAGTGTTTTAATTTATTAAACACATCTGAATAAATGTTCTCCAAAGCAATGCACATGCATTTTAACAGGAGCCTTTGTGAAAACAGATGTCTAAGGAATAACTGTGATGTTGAGACTCCAGGCCTCATGGGCCTGGGGAAAAGTAAGAGATTGAGTCTGGAAGTCCCTTTGGCAACCTCTCCGTTCAGCAGTTTCTAGGCCACTCAAGTAAATCAGGGAGCCAGTGTAATGAATGGTTAAGAGCAAGGCTTCTGGAATCAGACTGCATGGAGCTGGACTCCATCCCTCAGTAGCTGTGTAACATTGGGCACGTTACTTTACTTCTCTGTACCTCAGTTTCCTACTCTGTAAAACTGAGATGCATTCTCCCATCCATGGGGTTATTGTGACAGTGAACTAAGATAAGCTATCCAGAACACTCAGAAAAGTACATGCCCTGCCTCAGGAAACATCAGCTAAGCTTGTGCCTGGTTTTTCTACCCCCCACCACATAACCGGGTTGACCACATGCTGCATTTATCAGATTTTAAGCATCTATCTCAAAATCCAAGCCGAAGCTTGACTTGCCACCAGTGAGAAAGCTTACCAGACTTTGTCTCTGCTTGTAGGCCTGTTCGAAGCAGCGTTCCAGGATGACCCTGGTGGGCAAGATGACATCCCCAAGGCATGGCGACTTTGAGGAAGGCAACCACCACTTGGAATGGCATGCTTTTAATTCTGGAACGTGTGCTTTTTAAAAAGTCATCTGTACCAAGGAGGTGGGCTGAGAGAATACATAGGGAGCCCAGATGTAGCAGATAAGGACACACAGACCCCATGTTCTTTCTGGGTTTGGGGTGTGGAGGCCTGTTCCTCAGGCAACACTGGCATTCTACCTCTGTCTGTTGGCTCCAGGATCACCGGCCTTATGTACCTTTGGCCTCTGCCCCCTGCTGATGAGCCTCTGTCAGGACCCTCTTTGCAATGTTCCCATTTCAGAGTTTGTTTGCCTTGACAACAAATGCACTTCACATCATTAATGGACGCTCGGAGGGGGTGAACAGCTGCTGCTTCTCACGTTGCTATACGGACTTCAGGAGCCTCCATTAAACTCCTTGGACAAACTCCACAGCTCAGACGCTGCCCGCCCCATTCTCCCAAAGGCTTTGTTTATGTGAAAAGTAGACGATGGGAATGAAAGCTGGTGCAGCCCCTCTGGAAAACAGTATGGATGTTCCTCAAGAAACTAAAAATAGAACTACCCTACAACCCAGCAATTGCACAACTAGGCATTTATCCAAGGGATACAGGTGTGCTGTTTCAAAGGGACACATGCACCCCCATGTTTATAGCAGCCCTATCAACAATAGCCAAAATATGGAAAGAGCCCAAATGTCCATCGATGGACTATATATATATATATTTATATATATATATGTGTGTGTGTGTGTGTGTGTGTGTACACACACACACACACATATATATGTTGGAGTATTACTCAGCAATCAAAAAGAATGAAATCTTGCCATTTCCAACTATGTGGATGGAACTGGAGGGTATTATGCTAAGTGAAATTAGTCAGAGAAAGACAAAAATCTTATGACTTCACTCATATGAGGACTTTAAGAGACAAAACGGATGAACATAAGGGAAGGGAAACAAAAATCATATAAAAACAGGGAGGGGGACAAAACAGAAGAGACTCAAATATGGAGAACAAACTGAGGGTTACTGGAGGGGTTGTGGGAGGGGGGATGGTCTAAATGGGTAAGGGGCACTAAGAAATCTACTCCTGAAATCATTGTTGCACTATATGCTAATTTGGATGTAAATTAAAAAAAATAAAATTAGTAGACGAAAATGGAGAGCAGCCAATTGATTTTGATTAGAAGACACCGCCATTTTGATTAGAAGTCATAAGAAACAGAGTGGCAACTTCCGCCCTTTTACTTAAGCCTGGGTGCATTAAAACCCAGAGAGAGAGAACCCATCATAAACTGGAGAGCCTAGAAATTAAAAAAATAATAATAATAATACTGTGACCAAATCCCAAATTTTCAGGGACAATGATCTTAGACCTTCAAACAAACAAACAAACAAACAAACAGAGCTGTGTGTGAAATAAGCCAGTCACAAAAAGACAACAACTGTATGATTTTCCTTATGTGGAGAACTTAGAGTAGTCAAATTCACAGAGACCAGAACTAGAATGCCTGTTGCCAGGGCTGGAGGGAGAGGGACAGGGGAGTTCGTGTTTAATGGGTACAGTTTCAGCTGAACACGATGGAAAGAGTTCTGGGGATGGGAGGTGGTAATGCTAGCACATTATGAATTTACTTAATACCACTGAAACGTACACTGAAAAATGATTAACATGGGCAGTGCCCGATGGCTCAGTCAGTCGAGCTTTTAGCTCCTGAGTTTTTAGCTAGTTGAGTTTTTAGGCTCTTGGTTTTTAGCTTAGGTCATGATCTCACAGTTCGTGGCATCGAGCTCAGCATCGGGATTCTCTGCTTGGGATTCTGTCTCTCTTTCTCGCTCTTGCCTCTCCCCACTCTCTTTCTCTCTCTCACAAATAAATGAAAAATAAACTTCATAAAAATGATTTTACGGTATGTGTATTTTGCCACAATTAAATATACATATGCACTGTTCCTCAGAGAGCAACTTGCATTAATTCCAAGCCATGGGCACGACATATGGAAATGGCTTCTCTCCCAGTTTCGAAACCCATGCCCAACTTAGCTTCTGTGGGGCCTCGTTTGAAGAATACATTGCATTAAGACAGACTCTGGGTTGGCCGCACCAGGAAAAGGTTCAGGAAAACTTTGTGGAATTAGCGTGTTGCAAAAATGTAAAGAAGGTAAGTTTCATCTTTCCTTCATCTCCCACCTCTTATATTTTCCCTAATTTTATCGGGTTTTCATGCTTTCTTCTGAATGTCCTCCATCGCAAAGCAGGATTTACCACCTGTGTAAAGATAAAACTGTATTTTCTCCTTGCATACAGTAGACACTTGGTAAAAAGTGATTGAATGAATAAACTCTTTCTCCCTGCTGGTACTGATTATTTGTGAAGCCCATTTACTCTTTCCAAGCCTCTTTTTAATCTCCATTAGCTTGTTTTATCCTCAAAACACTCGCCTCAGGTTTGCCACTACTGAGAACTTGGCATGGGGGGCATTAGTATTGCTATTTATCAGGTGACGAAAATCGAAGGGCTCTCAGTCAATGCCACTCAGACAGTGTTTGGAGAAGCAGACTTAGCATGAGGGCTCCTGGCTCGTTTCTCAATACTCTTTTCACACAGCCAGGATGTCTCACGCTCAGGATGACAGCTGACATTTACTGAGCACATACTATGTGCCAGGTACCATGCTAACAGCCTTATGTGTGTTATCTTCTTTAATCCCACAACAACCCTCCAGGTAGATATTATTACTATCCTCATTCTACATGGGGGGCGTGTGATAAAGTACAGGAAGAGAGAGGTCAAGTAAAGAGAGATAAAGGCACATAGCCGATAAATGGTGAAGCCAGGATTCGACCCCAAGTTTTCTGGCTTAAATTCACGAATTTAACTGCTATAAAATTACTGTCTTAAGATGAAAGCCATGTAATATCATCCTGCAAAGAAGCTCTTTCAAGGAAAACCAGAGAAAGAGGGACTATTTAATCCAAAAGGATGGTCCCCTAAAGACGAACTCTCAGGTATTTGGGGAAGCATATGGGGGTGAATAGGACTCTATGGGAACCCCCCTGCCCCAGAGAAATTAGTCTTTGAAATCTATTTGATTGAAATATATTTTATAAGAGAACACTCAAATGCATTCTGGTTTAAAGAGCAATTCTAGAATGTCGCCTGAATTTTTACCAATCCTGGTGAATCTTTTGTGTTGTGCAAGGGATCCATCTTCAACACGGAGTCTAATTTTATTCTCAGATCTAGTGGATTTCAATCCAAGTCATGTCTCTGTTCCTTTAGTTCTGTCTTGATTACAATAGGAAGTATAATATTCATTTTTTAAATTCCTACTTTTCTCTCTAATGATGCCATATTCCATAGTACGACTCACCTAAAAATACATAGAACAATATTCTCACTGTAAGTATGTAAAGAATCACAGTTATTTGCCTTCATAATATTATAAGTGTGATGTGTACTATTATTAAAAGTAAATTTGGAATGGATATAATTTTATTAGTTTAAGAAAAAATAAAAAAGAATATTTTCTGCGTGTGTCAGTATTTTTAAGGTAACAAATGAAAGAAATTCAAATAAAACCATCTTATATAATAAGGGAAATGTATTAGTTCATGTAACTAGGAAATTCAGCAGTCAAGAGGGCCCGAGGGGCACCTGGGTGGCTCAGTCGGTTAACGTCTGACTTCAGCTCAGGTCATGATCTCACGGTTCATGAGTTCGAGCCCCGAGTCGGGCTCTGTGCTGACAGCTCAGAGCCTGGAGCCCGCTTCAGATTCTTTGTCTCCCTCTGTCTGCCCCTCCACCGCTTGCACTCTGTCTCTCACATTGTCTCAAAAATAAACAAACATTAAGAGGACCTGAAAAATCTCTAAGACTCAAGTGATGTCATTTGCTCTCACTTTTTCCCTCTGTCCTTTTTTCATCCCCTTTTCTGTCCCTGGCTCATGGTAAATGCTACATAGGTACTTGTTTTTAGTATTGCTATCCATATTTGTATTAGAATTACTTGACCCTGGACAGGTTGCTTCACATCTCTGCTTTAGGAAGTCCTTCTATAAAATGGGAATGATATACCTATTTCAAAGTGTGAAGTTTAGGTAACCACGACATGTAGAGAGCATCAAGCATTTTGCACACAAACGAGCCTGGCCATCATCAGGTGGGACGTGTACTTGCTTTACAACCCTTGACCCCTCTCATGGATCCCCACCATGGAGAGAGCAAACCAAGGGAAAACCACGTAGAGCAGAGCCTTGCTGTTGATTTCTTTCTCAGCACGTGTAATCAGGTGTTACTCTTAAAAAGTCACTGCAAGTACCTTCCTGGTCTGTGCCCCCTTGGTCTGTTCCCAGTCTACAAACAGTTTTAACATTTGCTCTAATTAGCAAAATCAGTGTACTTTTGATAGTGAAAGAGAAAAAGCAATTTCTCACCCGTTAGGTGATAGTTGACTCTTCTCTTTTCCTGCCTCACGCTTCCTGTTCTAATCCACAGAGCCTCGTCTGAAATTTTAGCCTTAAACATGACCAGTAAATACTGCCTTAAATCATAGGCCTCGAAACAGGTGAGAAGTTAACCATATGAAAACAATTGAGATAGCCCGAGCTAAGGCTAGAAATGTTAAAGGTTGTTTAAGAGTGGATTCCCAGCTGTCTCCTGTATACAGCCTTGCCCTAAATAATTTCTGGGGGGATTTTATCACTTTTCTTTCTTTCTGATGGCATCTTCCCCTTAAAACTCTTCCCAGAAATAGGATCTCACTTTAAATTCTCTTAGATTTCTGAAAGTAGGCAGAACAGTTGGATACAAATGCGACACTGGGACACTTTAAAAAGTTTTGCCCGCACCAAACTTATTTCCTCGTGAAGTTTGTTTTCAACTGCAACACCTATTTATTAGTAACAGTACAAGACAGGACAGCAGACTCTTGGCACCAGAAATGGGGAACGTTGAATATATATAATGGACACACAATAAACTATATACATTTAAAGCGTCAACTTTGAACTGAGAACAAACTGAGGGTTGATGGGGGGTGGGAGGGAGGGGAGGGTGGGTGATGGGCATTGAGGAGGGCACCTTTTGGGATGAGCACTGGGTGTTGTATGGAAGCCAATTTGACAATAAATTTCATATTTAAAAAAATTTTAAAAATAATAAATAAAGTGTCAACTTTGATAAGTTTTGACATATGTCTACGTCTGTCAAGCCATCGCCACAATCAAGGAAAATACCATATAAATCACCCCCAGAAATTCCCTCTGGAGTTCGGATGTCTCTTTTCCTTACTTCTAAAGTGTGTCTAATTTTTTCCAAGGTAAAGAAAAACACTATTTACTTATCGTTAGAAGCAAAGATTTTAGTACATATGTGGAACCTAGGCAGAAGTGGTACGACTCCATTACAAACTGACTTTTAGAACCAGGAGAGGAACTGGTTACCCCATTAAGTAGAGTGTCTGCTTTCTAGCTGCCGGTCTGCTAACTATGAAGAGACTTTGGGGGGAATGGGTTGTCCTTCAGGGATTTCTAAGCACTCCATAAACTAGGCTCATCCAGCCTGATGCGGCTCTCGGAGGTCTTATTTTAAACAGATGGGAAAGAAAGTACGTTGCCTCCCCGTGACCCTTTTGGAGGCGCTGAAAAAGTCACCAGTGAGGTAGATGGCCATAACCATATAGTCCCCCGATTTCTGAAGCAGAAGTCAACCCACAAGACCCAACAATCCCAGGTAGAGCTCAAGCCATGTACTAAGAAACTAGAAGAAAAAAAAGAAAGAAAGATAAGAACAGAGGAAACATTCATCCTCAGTGAGTCACTGGAGCTTCTGAGCTGGATCCTCCTATGAAGCCCTTAAAGAATTATGAAACGTTTTGGCTCAGTAGGAGGAAGGAGTGTTCACCAGATTGTCCTGCAAAACGTGTGCAGGAAATTATCCATCAGGTGGGAGAGGAGAACACTGCAATTCCGTCCAGATGAGACATGATCAGAACAATGCAGGGTCTGCGCTGAGAAATGAAACAAAAGCATATGAAATCAAACGAGGTGAGGCGAGGTTGGAGGAGGAGCTGGGAAGAGCAGCGGCATTTGGAAATACCGTATGCCAGTTGGACCTTAGAAATTGTTTTCCCTCCCATTCCATCCCAGACCTCTGCTTCCCATCTCTTAAATTCCTTGGAATTCCCCCGTGGGCCTAAGGGGAGCGGGGGGGGGGGGGTGGGGGGGTGGGGGGGCCGTGGAGGGGAACATCCATTGTTCAGGGGCAGGGGGTGGTAATATGTAATTGTTGAAATGGATTCAATATGACTGAATCTAAATAAACATACAGCTTTATCAGCTGGAGATGAAAGGGTCTGACCAGCTCTGAGCCTCTTTCCCTGAAAAGCGCAGAGATACTAAAAGGAAATCTTATCAAGGGGTTTTAGAATCCAGAAGGAGATATGAAGTAGCCGACTTAAAACATACACAAGATAGGATCTGGAGACAAATGGAATCGACTGAATTCCCTTTGTCTCTCCTTCCATTTTTCTTCTTTGGTAAGAGCTGATAAATATCTGTGTGCAAAGGCAGTGAGGGGAATTCAAGAAACACAGTATTTTTAAAATAAAAGAAAAACTCAACCGAAGTCCATGTGAAAAGGCCCCTTTCCTTCTTCACACTGGCATGGCGAGCAAGCCTTAGCTAAGCCTTGGAATCTCTTGTCTAGGCATAAAGATCAAAAGCCTTCTGTGTTGGCCAAGCTTGTTTATTGCTGCTATAGGGGCTCTCTCGAACCCAGGGGGAGCCAGGCACGAATACCCACCATGAAATCAGAAGCCTCCGTGAGTAGGGCAAATGGGTGTTTCAGTTCTATCTTTCTGAAGGATTTGTAGGGCCACCCCAGGAAGGAAGCAGAAGTTTCTATACCTCTTCCAGCAGGGAGGATGTGCCCAAGGAAAGGCCCCTGTTAAATTAAGCAGTTTAACATTCCTTAGTCTTTTCTTTTTCTTATTAAAAAAAGATTGGGGAGCCTGGTTGGCTCAGGCGGTTAAGCATTCAACTTCAGCTCAGGTCATGATCTCACCATCCGTGGGTTCCAGCCCCACATCAGGCTCTGTGTTGACAGCTCAGAGCCTGGAGCCTGCTTCGGATTCTGGATTCTGTGTCTCCCTCTCTCTCTGCCTCTCCCCTGCTCGCACGCGCTCTCTGTCCCCCCAAAATAAATGGATATTAAAGGGGCGCCTGGGTGGCTCGTCGGTTGAGCGGCCGACTTCAGCTCAGGTCACGATCTCGCGGTCCGTGAGTTTGAGCCCGGCGTCAGGCTCTGTGCTGACAGCTCGGAGCCTGGAGCCTGTTTCTGATTCTGTGTCTCCCTCTCTCTGCCCCTCCCCCGTTCATGCTCTGTCACTCTCTGTCTCAAAAATAAATAAATGTTAAAAAAAAAAAAATTAAAAAAAAAATAAATGGATATTAAAAAAAATTTTTTTAAGAAATAACTGAAAATTTAATATAATTTGAAATTAATAATATTCATTTGTGTTCATTTTAGATAAAAAGTCCAGATGGGCAAAAAAGAAGAAAACCCCTGTTAACATTTTCCCAACTACTCTTCCTAAGTGGCTCAGTCCGCTGAGCATGCAACTCTTGATTTCAGCTCAGGTCATGATCTCATGGTTCGTGGGTTTGAACCCCACATCGGTGTCTGTGCTGACAGTGCAGAGTCTGCTTGGGATTCTCTCTCTCTCCCCGTCTCAGTTCCTCCCCCACTTGTGCTCTCTCTGTCTCAAAATAAATAATTAACTTAAAAAATTTTTTAAACCCCCAAACTTTTATAAAACCAGGGGCACCTGGGTGGTTCAGTCAGTTGAGCAACTGACTCTTGATTTTAGCTGAGGTATGATCTCATGGTTCATGGGTTTGAGCCCTGAGTCGGGCCTCGCACTGGCAGTGTGGAGACTGCTTGGAATTCTCTCTCTCTCTCTCTCTCTCTCTCTCTCTCTCTCTCTCTCTCCCCCTCTCTCTGCCTCTCCCCTGCTTGCTCCATCTCTCTCAAAATAAATAAACTTAAAAATAAAAGAAAACCTTTCAAAACCAAATGAAAAATCACACTTTTTTTTTTATGATTTACTTGCTGCCCCCACTTAACAATACATACAATGACTATGTCATCATATGTCTAACTAATTCCCCTGTCCTGGGTAGCTTGGTTGTTTGCAGGATTTTGTTATTATAAACGACCTGCAGCTAAATTCCTAAATGTCCTAAAACGACCTGTGCAAATTCCTAACCTATTTCCTTAGGAGAAGTTCCTGGAGGTGGTGAGTCAAAGCTGTGTGTGATTTGTGGATTTCTGGCTTCTTGTCATACTGTAACCTTCCCAAGCCCCTGTGGCTGCTGCAAGTTTTGTCAGTCTGCTGGGCCATCTTATTACACCTGGGGCTAACTCCGGGGACTGTCAATCTTCTGCTAACCTGATAGTCTCAAAGTCGGGTCTAAAAATAAAATTAAAAAAAAAACAACAAACTTTTAGTAGACTTGAAATGATGGTTTACTGAATACATTCACCCTCCCTTGCCTCCCTGCAGTCTGGGGCTTGGCCGGTCTCAGGTGCACAGAGACGCCAACCTCTAGGACTGGGGCACCAGCTGTTTAATTTCTTTAATTACTCGTAAGATGGATTAGTTTTCATTTATGCGTTTGTCCATTTGTTTTTCTTTCGCTAACTGGCTATTCATCCCCTTAGCCCATTTTTCTTTCTTTTTTTTTTTTTTAAATGTTTTTATTTATTTTTGAGACAGAGAGAGAGCATGAGCAGGGGAGGGGCAGAGAGAGAGGGAGACACAGAACCCAAAGCAGGCTCCAGGCTCTGAGCCGTCAGCACAGAGCCTGACGCGGGGCTCGAACCCACGGAGGGTGAGATCATGACCTGAGCTGAAGTCGGACGCCCAACCAACTGAGCCACCCAGGTGCCCCAGCCCATTTTTCTATTGTGATAGTCATTTTTTTTCTTCATAAGAACTCTTTATATGTAAACGATATTTTCATCAGATTTTAATACAAGTTATATATTTCTTCAAAGTTTACTATTTGACCTTTTAACTTTTTTTAATGTTTATTTTTTTGAGAGAGAAGAGACAGGGAAAGCGTATGAGTTGGGGAGGGGCAGAGAGAGAGAGAGAATCCCAAGCAGGCTCCCCACTGTCAGAGCAGGGTCGGACTGGAGATTTGAACCCACGAACCATGAGATCATGACCTCAGCTGAAATCAAGAGTCGACGCTCAACCGACTGAGCCACCCAGGTGCGCCGACCATTAACTTTTTAGTAGTATACTGTTTCGTCATATACTCAAAAAAAGTTTCAGATTAAAAAAAAAAAAAGGTTTCTGCCTTGGGATCATGCTTACAAAGTTCTCCATTTATCTCTGCTCTCTGAAGGAAGATGGTGGTTTTTAGACAATGCTTCATCAAACCCCCATGGCTACGTTTTATGTATTTTTGGCCCCAAAAGAACAGAGGCAGTGAGTAGATCGATGAGATTTTGTATTACAGTGGAATAAAACCTTACATATTTTTGTTTACTGGAGTTGGCTTACTTTGGCTAACTTATCACAGAGCATGAAAAGTCCAGGTTGGCCCCCAAATACACAATGATGCCCAAGGGGATGCTGCTTCTTTGTTTGAATGCTCACATTCATTTGGAACCCTGTGTCTTTGGAGCTCTGAGCAGACACGTTCACCTTGCCTCAAGCTCCTTCCTCATCCTTGAGCACCTGACCTGTTAAATACGAATTTGTTAAGCTAGTTGGAACGGCCGCCTCTAAAGTAGAGCCAAGGGGAGAGCCTCTTTGTTAAGAGAGTGTCTCCCAGAGAACTGCTCGGGTACAATCCATGGGGGGTGGGACAGGATGGAGTGGCATAGTCCTCTACTCAGAATGACCTTAAATATTCTTCAGAACCTTTATAAAACCAGACTCAAATCTGAAGAAACAATTGGCTTCTCTGAATTTCATGGTGGGCACATGTGTGTTGCACACGGAAAGTTCAGTTTCCCAAAAGGGGATTATTTTGTACAACAGGGTGATATCCAAAAGGAAAATCTGACCCATATTATCTAGAAATCCACTCTGTTATTGGACCTAAATCTCGGCATCCAGAACGCATCTCGGTTTTGTGCCTGCCCAGCACCCATTCTCTCTTCTTGGATTGATGGCACGTCGGTTTTGCTTTGAGGAATCTTACTGCCTTCCCTCTCCAAATGTATGATTTGACAATAGAGGGGCTGAGCCCATTCTATGACACCGTGTAGGCATAGGAGTCAGACCTAGCCAGAGTGTTTCATTCTCCTTGGCTGCAGTGATTGGTTCAAGGACAGGCACATGACTCCAGCTGACCAGTAAAATTCAATGCCTGGGCTTTTCATTGATATTAATGGGAAAGAGATGTGTTCTTTTCACTAGTGACGTTGAGCAGACAGGTTGTGAGCCTGGACCTTGGTCGCCACCTTGTCGTTTCATGGGAGGAGGCTGTCTGCATGGAACCTACCTGCCCAGAGGAAAGCAGATCCAAGAAACAGAAGGGGGCGGAGGCCTGACTACTACAGTGAGCCCCTAGACATACCCATGCCTGAAACTGAAGTCCCCTCCTAAACTGGTTCCTGAGCCAACCCCCTCTTCTGCTTACCTTCGGGTGAGGTGATATTTTAGTCACCTGAGCACTATTTCTCAGTAATAAGAAAACGGCAGCTTTTTTTTTTTTTTTTTAATGGGTCTGGAGCAATGGTTCTCAAACTTTAGTGGCATTACAAATACTTGAATGGCTCTTTGAATGTTTATTTATTTTTGAGAGAGAGAGAGTGAGCAGGGGAGGGGCAGAGAGAGAGAGGAGACAGAGAATCCCAAGCAGGTTCTGAGCTGTCGGTGCAGAGCCGGATGTGGGGCTCAAACTCACTGTGAGATAAACGCCCCAAGTGGAAATCAAGAGTCAAAGGCTAAACCCACTGAGCCACCGGGATGCCCCAGAAAACAGAAGCCCCTCAAGAGCTCGACACACCTTGGCAATGAAGCCAAGTGTGAAAGAAGTTTTGGTCTGCGAGTCTGGATTGTTAGTCCTACCTCCACTAACTACTTTCAAATCCTTGGGCTAGTCACTTCCTTCGCGGCGGCTCACTTTTCTCACCTGCGAAAGAGGTTCTGGGAAGAGAGAAACTCTAAATGTATCTTCTAAGGCCCTCAGACTTAGCTCTGTGGTAACATTGTGTCCATACTTCAAGTCAACCTGCGGTGCTGTCTCTAACTGCCACCTCCACAGCCAGTGACAGATGACACTGGTTTATTTAAAAGCTGAAAATCAAGTCAGAAGGACCAAATATTCTCTAAGGGACTAGGAGTAGAGCAAGACGATCTCTAAGCCATTGCCGGGATATAGATTCCCTTGGCAGTGTGTTAACGAGGTACTATAATAACACATTAGCTATTATAACCATCGTATAGATTAGTAATAAATATTTTGCTCTAAAAAGGTTCTACTGCTCCAGTTTTGCTGAGCTAAAGTAAACCAAGATCCTACTATGTCAACAGATGACACAAGTGTTCAGAAGTGATGCTGTCCGCTCCAGGCAGAGGAACAGAGAAGGCGGGAAGAGAAGCTGGTCACATCCCCAAGGAGCCTTCATCATAGCCCCACTATTTACTTCGGCGAATTAGCAATGCTCAGAACTTCAGACACGGTCACGGAATGATCTTTGAGAAATACAAATAAAATTATACAATTCCTCTGCTTTCAGTCTGTCATTGATTCCCTGGTGCCTTCAGAACTAAGTCCAAACCCTTGGTGTGGTATAAAAGCTCTTTGGGATGTAAGCCTTGCTTTAAAAAAAAGTTTTTTTTTTAATGTTTATTTATTATTTTTGAGAGAGAGAGAGAGAGACAGAGTGCAAGTCGGGGAGGGGCAGAGGGAGGGAGACACAGAACCCGAAGCAGGCTACAGGCTCTGAGCTGTCAGCACAGAGCCCGACATGGGGCTCAAACCCACAGAATGTGAGATCACGCCCTGAGCTGAAGTCAGATGCCCAACCAACCGAGCCACCCAGGTGGCCCTGTAAGCCTTGCCTTTAATTCCATCCTGCAACACCGTCTCCTGCCATTCTTCTCTACATACCTAACCTACATTAATAGGTCGACACACATGAAACGCTTAGCATACTTACTAGCATTTAGTAAGCGCTTAAAAATGTTGGCTGTCATTACTGTCCATTACTGATACTCACAGTTACCCAAAGATGCATTACCGGTCCTGGGCCTGTTTGTCCTGAATCCAGCCTCGCGCTTTCCCTGCTCTGTTTTCACCCTTCGCCACTGACCCCTGCAGTGGCAGTGTTTCAGATGTCCCAGAAAATGACGGAGGCTAAGAAGAAAGGAGAGGGCAGGGCCTTCCCCTCCTTGCTGCCCTGGGGACTTGTGCAGCAGTAACCATGTGTCTTCTCTAGTTCCAGCTCTCCCCGAACAGGCCCGCTGTGGTTTCAGCTCTGGGTTTGGGTTCTTCTTTTTTCCCTCTAGCAGGGGTGGCTGTGGCTTCCTGCCGATGCCCGTTTCTGCCTTGCCCCGTCATCCCGTTGAGTTCTCTCGTCCGCATAGCCGCGCCCCTGCTTTACATTCCCTCTGTTGCATAAACTCCAAGAGGTGTCTGTTTTCCCAGAGAGACCCTGACGGAACCACACAACCCGCTCTCCCACCACAGGCCTCTGCTTGTGCTGTATTTCCGCCTGCTCATCCTCAAGGCCAGCTCTGGGTCATCCTTGGAGACCCGCTTGTAACCAGCGCTATCTCTCTGAAGCTCTCCCAGTTTTCCACCCACTTTTTCCTGACCAGTGAATCAGGTATCCCCCCCTCCGACCCATCTCTCGCATAAAGAGTGGTTTATTTTGGGCCACGGCCGCAGACTTAATTGTCTTAAAAGCAAGGGCAGTGTCATTGTCAACACGGTATCTCAAATCCACCATATAGAAGATGTATTTACGGAAGGAATGACCGCATGCGTAACTAGGGAAACACTTGGCAAATCCAGATAAAAAGAATTGCAAACCGTCATGTCTCCTTTTTTCTTATGAGCAGAACCCTGGTTCTGTTTGGAACGGCACTGTTCCCGGCCCTGGAAGTACTTGCTTTTCCAGCCTCCCTGGCAACTCAAGGAGTCAACCTGATGAAACAAACGGAAGACTGCCAGGGAGGATTCTGGGAAAGCTTTTGTTTTTTTTTTTTTAACGTTTATTTGTTTTGAGAGAGAGAGAAAGAGCACAGGGGAGGGTCAGAGGGAGGGAGAGAGAGAATCCCAAGCAGCCTCCACTCTATCAGCGCAGAGCCCGATGTGGGGCTCAAACTCTCGAACAGTGAGATCGTGACCTGAGTCGAAACCAAGAGTCGGATGCCTAACCGACTGCACCACCAAGGCGCCCCTTTGCTTTTCCAGTAGAGGGGCAAGCCGCAGCCCCAAACCACCTTTCCCCCACTCTGCTTGTTCTGCGCCTTGAATGTCGGTGTGCTATCTGAAACACACATGAAACAATGAGTGTGAGGGAAAGAACCCAACGCGTTTGAGGCAGCAAAGTAAAGAACAGAAAAAATATGGGCTTCTTAGGGCATCACTGGATTTCTGGGTATGGCAGAAAAAGAAACTCTCCTTGTGAGCTATTGTTCTTCCAGTTCTGCGTCACCTACAGCCAAATGCGTGCCTAATGGATAGAATCTGCCATTTGGGGATAATCTATCGTTGTTCCCTTTCATCATCCCAGATAAAGTGTGGTACAGTCACAATTAGATTATCCAGTACCTGTGGCTAATTTGGGGAGTCCAAAGGAAAAAAAAATAGGATAATGGATGTGACGGTTAATTTTATGTTTCAAGTTGGCTGGGCTACTGTATCCAGCTATTTGACCAAACACCAGTCTAGACGTTGCTGTGGAGGTATTTTTAGACGGAATTAACATTTAAGTCAGTAGACTTTGAGTAAAGCAAATCACCCTCCATAATGCAGGTGGGCCTCGTCCAATCAGTCAAAGGTCTTACGAGAGAAAGACTGAAGTTTCCCAAGGAAGAGAGAATTCTGCTTGCAGACTATCTTTGGATTTGAACTACACACTGAATTCTGCCCTGGGCTTCTAGCCTGTGGTCTGCCTTACAGATTGTGAATTTGCCAGCCCCCACAGTTGTGTGAGCCCATTCCTTAAAATAAATCTCTCTCTCTCACACACACACTCGCTCACTCACTCACTCACAATGTATTCTATTGGTTTTGTTGCTCTGGAGAAACATGACAAATACATTGGGCATAAAGAAACTCAGGGAAAGAATGACCTTTTAGTGGGAAGCAAAGATCCCTTGAAATACACACCTTAGTGGAAGCCATTAAGAATTATCATTCCAAATTTGGTTGAGCCTGTTCATAATTGTTTTCCCTGTTGAGAGTTTGGATACAGACCAACTTGACATAGGCGCCATTTCCCTTTGGATCAAAGAGTAGCCTGCATTCCTTCCAGGCTCAATTTCATCAATCTGTAGCGTCCTTCTTTTCCCCTCTGTGAGGCTGTATCCCACGGCCAGCACCTTCCCAAACCGGTTTTCCACCCAATGCAGATGGAAACCTCCTGTCCCTGGGGTTCACACTCATGATCTCATTCCATCACCCTGAGAGCTTCTTTGTTGCTGTCGGGGTCAAAACTACAGGCCTGTCTTCTGCTGCTGGGAGTGAAAAGTTACGAGATGAGGGGAACCTATCAACAGAAGTGAATTATTGATGAAATCGGATTTTAGCATTTAACTTCTGAGGGTCTTCCTGGGTTGGACTGCCGAGAAATGACAGCATTTCTGGGTAGTGGGATGAATGCCACATTGAAGCACAGATGTGAGTCTGCTTCTCACCTGCTCTTCATTGGCGGCTGAAGGGTCGGAAGCAGGCTGGCCTCGGGCAGCATCAGGCAGTGTGGGGATGCGAGGCAGACTTCCAGGTCCCACTTTCTGTCCCTCAGCCGCTAATCTCTGTGATGGGTCCCTTCCCTCTGCAGCCACCATTGCCCTCTCCTCCTCTCCTGACAGCAAGAGAGAGAGAGAGAGAGAGAGAGAGAGAGAGAAGGCAAAAAACGCTTTTCCCTCTTAGATACCTCCCAAAGCCTCATTTATGCAGATGAGCAAGCTAATCAGACCAGCTCCAAGTTTCTTTAAGACTTCAGCCAGCAGGGGCTGACAGGGGTTGGGCCAAATCCAGCCTGCAGAGTCCTCTCAAGTTAAACATTTTTTAAAGGAGGAGCACCTGGGTGGCTCAGTCGGTTAAGCGTCCGACTTTGGCTCAGGTCTTGATCTCAGTTTGGGAGTTCGAGCCCCGCATCAGACTCTGTGCTGACAGCTCAAAACCTGGGCCTTGCCTCAGATTCTGTGTCTCCCTTTCTCTCTGTCCCTTCCGCACTCGTGCTGTCTCCCTCAAAAACAAGTAAACATAAAACATATATTTTTTTTAGTTTTAAAAAGAATATACAACAGACACTGCGTGAAACCTAAAGCCTACGGTATTTACTCTCTGGTCCTCAACAGGTAGCTTGCTGAACCCTCTGGATTCTAGAGAAGTAAAGCTCTTCCAGTGGCATTGGAGACAGGAGGGAGGGCAGGGAGGAATTTTGGGCTACGAGGCTTGGGGCCAGCTCTGTTTCAAAACAAACAAAAAAGGAAACAAAGAGAAGTCCTTGAAAGTCTGGGATTGAACAATTTGTCCACAGGAAACGGGTGTATTGTTGATAGATTTCTATGACCAGAAACGCCTAGTGCCTTTATTGTCATGGATTCCGTTGAAACTCAAGCCTTGTTTCTAGGAATACTATAAACGTACCTTGCACTAGGTGCTTCCAAAGATACTTTTCGTGCTTTTCTCCCACTTCGTCTCCCCAGAAACTCGAAGAGGTAGGCCCAGTTACCAGCCCCATTTTGCGGATAAGGGAAACAAATCTTACGGGTGAATTCGGTCCAGGATACACAGCTGGCTGCAGAAAGCACCTGGACTCAAATTCGTGATCGACAGCAACACGCAACCAGCACCTTACGTCGGTCTCCGGTTCTGGCAAAGGTAGCGTGGCAGGTTTTCTTTCCACAGCCCACCGGAAGCTTCTTGGTTCTTGGGCGAGCCTACCCATGTTTCTCAGCCCTTCTGTTTCCCACCCTCTGGCCCCAGTCGTCTCCAGCCTGCTTCCTCTCCTAACTTTGGCCCCCGCGTGGGGGAGGAGGAGACCCAAGAGGTGCAGCCATTTAGCGGCATTATGCAACCTTATAATACATCCCAGTCCTTCAGGAAGTCTGACAAACTGGAATATGTGTTTAGATTTCTAAACTCGGAGACATTTCAGAGCAGAGGGGGCCTGGCTGTGTCCTCCAGATGGCTCCAAATGGTTTTACTCTTCTGTGGATGGTAGGTTTGCAGCTGCCACTGGAAGAGAGCTGTTTACAGAGCCTGCGAAGGGGAATATGCAGGGAATGTCAAGGCTGTAGGCCTGCTTCCCTCTCTTCTCCCTCAGGAAGGGAGAGCAGCCTGGCCTCCATGCTTCTACGTGAGAGCATATCCATCTGGGCCAAGAAGGATTGAGGAGTGGGAAAGGACTCACGGCCCCAGCCCTGCACAATGCAAGTGAGCCTGAGATGCAGCCTGCCGGTGGGTATGTATGAGTCTTCTGTGGCCGCTACGACAAACGACACAAACTGGATGGCTTACAACGACAGAAATGTCTTCTCTCACAGTTCTGGGGAGAAACACAGAAGCCCAAAGTCAAGGTCTCAAGCAGCGTCACTCTCCCTCTGGAGGCTCTGGGGAGCAGTCTGGGCTGTGCCTCCTTCAGCTTCTGGTGACTGTCAGCTTCCTTGTTCTGTGGTTGCCTTACTGCGTCTCTCCCTCAGTGGTCACACTGCCTACTCCTCTTTTGTCCGTCTTCTCCTCTGTGCGTCTCTGATAGGGACCCTTGGCACTGGATTGAGGACCCATCCAGATAATCCAGGGTGATCTCTCAAGATCCTTAACTTAGTTACGTCTCTTTTTCCAAATCGGGTGACATTCACAGGTTCTGCAGATTAGGACACAGACGTATCTTTTTCGAGTCCATTATTCAGCCCATTGCAGGTACTAGCAGGAGAGAGAGAAAAGGAGAGCAGCCAGGGCATGGAAGGAACCAGTCACCTCCCCAGGGATTCTGGCATCGGTCCAACCAACTCTAGCTCCTAATCGCATTTTTTGGTCAAGGGGAAATGCACCATTTCCGATTTGCAATTTGGGGCGAGTATCAGAGATACAGTGACTTAAACAGCCCAGGTGTTTATGTTTATCACGTAATGAGAAGTTAAGGGATAGACCTTTTAAGACAGTTCCGTCATCTTCTGAGCCCCAAGCGCCACCTACTCTTCTGTTCCTTGTCTCTCCAGCCAGCCTTAGTCCAAGGCTTCCGCCCTTAAGACCAACACATGGTCCAACCAGGTTGCTGGAGCTTCAGCCATCACATCTATATTTTAGGCAGGAAGAAGAAGGAAGAATACGAAGTCCAGAGTAGCGTCTGCTTGTTGAGTCAGCTCAGTTAGAGAGCTTTAGAGAGGGTACACCCAGCGCTCACTTCTCATTGTCCAGAACATGATAACCCGTAGCTACAAGGGAAGCTAAGAAAAATAGGTGTGTGTGCACACGTGTGTGTGTTGAATCTGGACCCACTGCTATATTAAATAAAATGAAGCGTCGAGTAGCAAGGAGGAGGGAGAGAACAGACATTGGGTGGGCAACTGGCACTCTCTACCGTGGGGGCCCCGTGAGGTCACGCAAGTCCTGTCACTCATGTGGCAAGTGCAGAGAACCCTGTCACCTCCGCCTTGTAATAACGATAAGAGTAGCTAACATTTGCTGAGTGCCCACCATGTACCAGACACTGAACTTGGTTCATTCTAGGTTCATTAAACCTGACAACAACCTTCTGAGGTTCGTACTATTCCTTCCCTGCACCTGAACGTTGTTTCCGCTTTCCCACCTCCACGCTTTTCTACTCACCAGTTCTTTTTTTCTGGAATGTTCTCCCATCCCTCTGCTGGTCCTAAATTTAAGCAGCTTCCCCTAAGACCCAGATCAAGTGTCCCCTCATCATGCGGACTTCCTTCCCAGGACACCCTTGCTGGCAGGTCTATCGCCTCCCTTTTCCTTTCCCTTCTTCTCTCCCTACCCGTCAATTCTCAATACCTCTTTTCTTTACCTCTCACTTGGCCTTGAGTTGTCTCATGTTTGTGTCTTTGGGGCCCATGTTAAGCTGTCTGTATTTTAGACTGTAAGTGTTTTGAAGGCCAGTGGTACATCTCATACTTGCTGTGTCCCCTGAGTCCCCTGAAACCCCTATCCCTTCGTGCCTCCCTCTCTCCCTAGCCCAACACGCAGCCACTGTACCTTAGAGCACAGGTCTAGTGAGTTAGGACTCACTGAAGGGCTCTCATACACGTGTTGCGTGTGATGTTCATGCTACAGTCCTGTTTATTTAGCCAAGATACAGAACATAAGGGAAGGGAAGTGGTCACATCGAGCAGGAGCAGGTGCAGTGTATCTTGATGAAGTTCTTTGCTCCCGGGTTCCCTTACAATGCACAGCTGCCGGCCGCTCTCTGCAGATGGGACTCTGCCAGAGTTGAGAAAACAGCCCAGGCCTCCCTCAACTACTGTCCTTTTAGCCTCAGGCTCGTCCCACCCCCAGGAAGAACTTACGCTAACAATCTATGTGCTTGCATTTGCGGAACTGTTTACAAGCTCTCCTGGACCTGACCTGTACTTGGAAGCAGCCAGACCACATCCTCATCTGCAGGGAGAAGGCAGTTGCCCAGTGGACCCTGGACAACATCTCTGCCTCCAGCTCTCCAGCATTCCTGAGAGCCCATTTTCCTGAATTTTCCCAGGGGGCTGACATTTCTGCACCTCACCGTCACCTAGGAAAAGGACTCCATCCCAGTGGAGCTCGAGGTGCCGTAGGAAGGACATGAGGCCAACGGTAGAGCATGGCCAAGCACTCTGTGCTTCCCTGGCTCTTCTGATGCTGCCTGGGAGAGATGAAGCTTTATGCCCTCGGTGGGCTTGCCCCATCTCCCTACCTTTGCTTTCTGCCCCGGGCTGCTGACTTGGCTTCACCAATCAGGATGGGGAGGCACAGGCCCTTCGTTGTGTGTTCTTTGTTGAACCCATGATTCAAAGCGGCATCGGCTCCACTGAGAGCGACTGCATTTAACAGACTGCAAACCCCAAATCCCGCTTCACTCGGTCTCATCAAGGGCAAGACGGAGAGCTCCTGTTAAACTGAAATATTCCTGGAGATATTTGCTGATACCCCAAACGCTCCTGGTGATTCAGCTAGAGCCAACAGCTAAATAACACTGGCACAAGACTGAGCCCCATGAATTAGATGTGTACTCATTTTCCACCAATGGGATGAGCCCTTGGTAGGTGAGTCAATGACTCTCCTGGACACAACAGTATCTCAGGCATGCATCTAGGCCCCAGGCCTCAGGAAGCATCTTAGACCACCTCCTCTCCTTTGGATGCTCCCTCAGCACCACAGTCAGTTACCAAGTGTTGTAGAGTATCTCTTTGCAGAATCCATCCCTGTCTTCCCATCCCCATCAGGACCACCACTCCAGAGACATCCTGTCCTCACCCCCATCATGACCACCACTCCAGGGAGATTCTGTCTTCCCACCCCCATCAGGACCACCACTCCAGGGAGATCCTGTCTTCCCACCCCCATCAGGACCACCACTCCAGGGAGATCCTGTTTCTCACCCCCATCAGGACCACCACTCCAGGGAGATCCTGTCTTTTCACCCCCCATCAGGACCACCACTCCAGGGAGATCCTGTCTTCTCACCCCCATCAGGACCACCACTCCAGGGAGATCCTGTTTCTCACCCCCATCAGGACCACCACTCCAGGGAGATCCTGTCTTTTCACTCCCCATCAGGACCACCACTCCAGGGAGATCCTGTCTTCTCACCCCCATCAGGACCACCACTCCAGGGAGATCCTGTTTCTCACCCCCATCAGGACCACCACTCCAGGGAGATCCTGTCTTTTCACCCCCCATCAGGACCACCACTCCAGGGAGATCCTGTCTTCTCACCCCCATCAGGACCACCACTCCAGGGAGATCCTGTTTCTCACCCCCATCAGGACCACCACTCCAGGGAGGTCCTGTCTTCCCACCCCCATCAGGACCACCACTCCAGGGAGATCCTGTCTTCCCACCCCCATCAGGACCACCACTCCAGGGAGATCCTGTCTTCCCACCCCCATCAGGACCACCACTCCAGGGAGATCCTGTTTCTCACCCCCATCATGACCACCACTCCAGGGAGATCCTGTCTTCCCACCCCCATCAGGACCACCACTCCAGGGAGATCCTGTCTCTCACCCCCATCATGACCACCACTCCAGGGAGATCCTGTCTTCCCACCCCCATCAGGACCACCACTCCAGGGAGATCCTGTTTCTCACCCCCATCATGACCACCACTCCAGGGAGATCCTGTCTTCCCATCCCCATCAGGACTACCACTCCAGGGAGATCCTGTCTTCCCACCCCCATCATGACCACCACTCCAGGGAGATCCTGTCTTCCCACCCCCATCATGACCACCACTCCAGGGAGATCCTGTCTTCCCACCCCCATCAGGACCACCACTCCAGGGAGATCCTGTCTTCTCACCCCCATCATGACCACCACTCCAGGGAGATCCTGTCTTCCCACCCCCATCAGGACCACCACTCCAGGGAGATCCTCTCACCCCCATCATGACCACCACTCCAGGGAGATCCTGTCTTCCCACCCCCATCAGGACCACCACTCCAGGGAGATCCTGTCTTCTCACCCCCATCAGGACCACCACTCCAGGGAGATCCTGTCTTCCCACCCCCATCAGGACCACCACTCCAGGGAGATCCTGTCTCTCACCCCCATCATGACCACCACTCCAGGGAGATCCTGTCTTCCCACCCCCATCAGGACCACCACTCCAGGGAGATCCTGTTTCTCACCCCCATCATGACCACCACTCCAGGGAGATCCTGTCTTCCCACCCCCATCAGGACCACCACTCCAGGGAGATCCTGTCTTCCCACCCCCATCAGGACCACCACTCCAGGGAGATCCTCTCACCCCCATCATGACCACCACTCCAGGGAGATCCTGTCTTCCCACCCCCATCAGGACCACCACTCCAGGGAGATCCTGTCTTCTCACCCCCATCAGGACCACCACTCCAGGGAGATCCTGTCTTCCCACCCCCATCAGGACCACCACTCCAGGGAGATCCTGTCTCTCACCCCCATCATGACCACCACTCCAGGGAGATCCTGTCTTCCCACCCCCATCAGGACCACCACTCCAGGGAGATCCTGTTTCTCACCCCCATCATGACCACCACTCCAGGGAGATCCTGTCTTCCCACCCCCATCAGGACCACCACTCCAGGGAGATCCTGTCTCTCACCCCCATCATGACCACCACTCCAGGGAGATCCTGTCTTCCCACCCCCATCAGGACCACCACTCCAGGGAGATCCTGTCTTCTCACCCCCATCATGACCACCACTCCAGGGAGATCCTGTCTTCCCATCCCCATCAGGACTACCACTCCAGGGAGATCCTGTCTTCCCACCCCCATCATGACCACCACTCCAGGGAGATCCTGTCTTCCCACCCCCATCAGGACCACCACTCCAGGGAGATCCTGTCTTCCCACCCCCATCAGGACCACCACTCCAGGGAGATCCTGTTTCTCACCCCCATCAGGACCACCACTCCAGGGAGATCCTGTCTTTTCACCTCCCATCAGGACCACCACTCCAGGGAGATCCTGTCTTCTCACCCCCATCATGACCACCACTCCAGGGAGATCCTGTTTCTCACCCCCATCAGGACCACCACTCCAGGGAGATCCTGTCTTCTCACCCCCATCAGGACCACCACTCCAGGGAGATCCTGTTTCTCACCCCCATCATGACCACCACTCCAGGGAGATCCTGTCTTCCCACCCCCATCAGGACCACCACTCCAGGGAGATCCTGTCTCTCACCCCCATCAGGACCACCACTCCAGGGAGATCCTGTCTTCCCACCCCCATCAGGACCACCACTCCAGGGAGATCCTGTTTCTCACCCCCATCATGACCACCACTCCAGGGAGATCCTGTCTTCTCACCCCTATCATGACCACCACTCCAGGGAGATCCTGTTTCTCACCCCCCATCAGGACCACCACTCCAGGGAGATCCTGTCTTCCCATCCCCATCAGGACTACCACTCCAGGGAGATCCTATTTCTCACCCCCATCATGACCACCGCTCCAGGAAAAGCATGTACCTGCTCACACCTGTACGGTTGCAGGACCTAGAGATAATACTTCAATTTGCCTTCACTCTACCTTAAAGTCCCCACATGTTTACACCTTCCTCTGCTCTACCTCCATCCTGTTCTCATCTGCCTCTTTGCTCTGACCAATTTCTCCTCTCTGTGTCCATCTCTCTCTCTCAAGAATAAATTACATGAGGTGCACACTTCTTACAGGTAGAATGCAGTACGTTTTTACACAGGTGCACACCTGTGCTCTCCCCACCCAGTCAAGATGTGGGACACAGCCAGCCCCCAGCAGGCTGCTTTGTAGTCCTTCCCAGCTAATACCCTCCTCCAGTAACCACTACTCTGACCTCTTTCACCACAGGTTAGTTACGACTATCTTTGAACTCCCTATAAATGCAGTCATACAATGGGAACTCTTTTGTGCCTGCACTATTCCACTTTTGCACTTCCTTCCCTCAGCATTGTGTCTGATGTTCATCCGTGTTGCTCCTAACATACCAGTATTTCGCTTGTTCTTTGCTGCCGACCATCCCATTGAATGAATGAATGAATCCACCATGATGTACTGAACTGCTCCCCTGTTGGGGGCAGGACTTGAGCTCCCCCTTTGGGGCGATTGCAAATAAAGCTGCTTTGCATGCTCTGTTCCAGCTCTTCCTGTCCTCTTCACCCATCCCCCTCCTTCACCCCTCGCTTCTCCCCCCCCCCACCCTGGTCTGCACACATGGCCAGAACTCTCCTATCAGAAAAGAAAAGAAAGAGAGAATGTTAAGAAATCTTCCAACTGGAGACCATTTCCCTCTCCTTCCTCTGTTCCCCAGGTTTCCTCCCAGACTCCATCTCTGGGAGTGCTGCTCTGGGCCTGGCCCTGCTGGGGCTGTCTTGACTGCCCCCCTGTCTCTGAGACGCTCTCCCAGCCCTCTTCACTCTCGGTCACAGAGCAGGCATGTCTCCTCCAACAGAACTGGTAATCAAGTGTTCCCCTAAGATACTTTGTCCTCCCATCAGTCTGCAGACCCAATCCTGCCTTCCAAACCCACTGCTGATATCACTAATCCTACCTCCTCCATTGTCTCAGCTGGAAGTAATCCCCACTCCTCCCTCTGAGCCCCTGCCACTTGTCATTGGACCTGTTCTGGTGGCATTTACTGTCTGCCTGCCTGGCATTATTGTTACGTGGAAGTTCATCCCATTAGTTGCCTGGGTCAGAAGTGTCTGGGGGTATGACCTGTGCCTGAGTCATCTCTGATCTGTCCCTCTGCCTTGCACTGTGGCTGGCACTGATAAGGCTTGTCATTGGAGCTGCTCTGATGGCATTTACTGTCTGCCTGCCTGGCATTATTGTTACTTGGGAGTTCGTCCCATTAATTGCCTGGGCCAGGAGTGTCTGGGGATATGGTATGACCTGTGCCTGAGTCATCTCTGATCTGTCCCTCCACCTCCCACTGTGGCTGGCACTGATAAGGCTGGTTATTATGTGAACAATATTATCCATTTACTATGTGCTATTAATAAATTATTAAGTGATTTAGCAATAATCAGTCAGATAAATTAATAATTTATTTAATATAAATCACTTCCTAACTCTACCTATATTATGAAGATTCCACCTCTGAAACGCATCTGAAAAGTTTAAAGCTTTTAAATGTTAAAGAACAGGATGAGGGAGTCTAGTGTGTGTGTGTGTGTGTGTGTGTGTGTGTGTGTGTGTGTGTTCGTCAGAACCGTCAGGTTAGCATGGCCTTAAGTTAGCAAGCATGCAGGGGCCGTTTGGGGCCCCGAGAGGCCAGGCTATTCCCAAGCATTCAGATGGTTTCAGAGATTCTTTAGCCCTGACTCTACCTTACTGAGGATTGGGATACTTAGCAGAGAGCAGAAGGAAGTGTTTGGTGGACCTTCAACAGACCTTGGTGGCTGACCGAAGCTAAGTCAGCCTTGCAGCATTTCCTTGTGATGCCTCACTGTCTACTTTTTTATCCCAATATTTTCCCTACCTGATGACAGCTGGTTCTTCTATTTGATTTCTGTCTGTGCGCCAGGGTGTGATCAAAAGGAACCAACTCCATCCTCCAATTTTCCTCTTAGTCTTGAAATGCAACCAATCCAACCAAACCCATGATTTACCGCAAGTTAGGTGGGTATGACATCACTTTTGGATAGCAAACACTCAAGTTCTGTCACCATAGAATAAGCCTGGAGGACTCTGCCCCCAGCCAGGGAAAGGAAGCCCTGGAGGGGAACACGGCCTTCTTTGTAACCCCCATGCCCAGACATTTCCCTCCCTCCGTGGGATCTCCCTAAGAGGTGGGCTCTAGAATTACCCTCTCCTGTCCCATGAACACTCCCCAAAGGGCAACATTTTGAATTGGCCAGAACTAACCTTTCAGAAGAAAGGCTGGTTCAGTGACTTCTTAGTCTCAAATTTGAATCCAAAAACATTATTTATCTAACGGTCTGAATATCAAACTTGGGTTTCATCCTCAAGGGGGAAAAGATAAGACACCCAAAATCTGCTTGAGAGATACTTTCCAAAATGAGACTTGTCCCTATGAATCACTGACATTTCTGGCAGAGAGGAAAAAAAAAAAAGATGGTTGATTTTTAAAAATATACGGACTTTATTTTTTAGAGCAGCTTTAGTCAAAGTTGAGGAGAAAATACAAAGCTCCCATTTATCCCCTTCCCCCCTGCCGTGCACGCCCTGTCGTCAACATCCCCACCAGAGCGGCACTTTTGTTACAATCAGGGAGCCGACGTGGCACGTGATAATCACCAAAACCCATAGTTTATGTTACAGCTCACTGTTGGTGGTGCACATTCTATGGGTTTGGACAAATGCATAATGACATGCATTCACCATTATAGTAGTTGTAATGCCCTAAAAATTCTCTGCGCTCTATCTATTCACCCCTCCCTGCCCCATCACCTGGCAATCCCTGAGCTTTGGGCTATCTCCACAGTTTTGCCTTTTCCAGAATATCGTATGGTTGGAACCACACAATATTTAGCCTTTTCAGATTAGCTTCGTTCACTCAGTAATATGCATTTAAGATTCCTCAATGTCTCTTTGTGGCTTGTATAGCTCATTTCTTTCAGAGCGGAATACTATTCCGTCATCTGATTTAGCAGTTTATCCGCGCACCTACTAAAGAACACCTTGGTTGCCTCCAAGCACAGGTATCCCCCGCTTTCCAGAAGTTTTGCTTTTATGAAAGACCTACATCAGTACCTGTTTTCACTAACCAAAAGAAATCTGAAGAGAATTTCCACTTATACAAAAACAAAACAAAACAAAAAACAAAAAAGGCAAAAAGCAAAAATAGTGTCCAGCATTTGTTTTGTGATTACAAGATACAGAGGCAGCTGTGCACTGAGCAGTGGGAGTGGCGCCCCCAAGCTTCTTCCCTGGGAACTACACCGAACATCTCAGCATCAAGCCGCCCGCCATAGCTTTGAACTGTGTCTGCGATAAAGCTTCTGTGCTCTATCTCCATTCATTCTGTGCATCCATTAGCAAGATGTGTCCTAAGGTATCAGAAGAGCCAAGAGACGTTATTTGGGGGGGTCTGGGAATGCTCAAAATTTTTCCATACAAATTAATGATAATTGTTTCCTTGCTTTAGGCCATGAGAACTTATGGGAGCTTTCATAGGAATATTCTCATGAGCTTATGAGAGCTTTCATAGGAATATTCTACTTTGCATAGTAAGGGAAGCCATATTGGCAATTACAAAAAAAAAAAAAACCTGTTATAAACATCTGTGTGCAAGTTTTTTTTTGTGGACGTAAGTTTTCAACTCAAGTGGGTAAAATAAAGGCGACTGTGTTTTGAAACAGCCTGACAGATCCCACGTCTGACTCCCACCACATAAACAAAGCCTCACTACAATTTGAAGGGTTCTCTAGGCTGCGGGGATTCTTCTAGGTGCTGGAGGGGAGGAGACAGAGAAGACTAAGGTCTTTCTGCCCTTATTTCATGGTAAGGAAGTAAAGGTCAACCTGCAAACTCACTGAGAAACATGGCGGCATGTAATATGCGCTAAAAGGGAAACTTGACAACGGAGCAGCGGTAGTTAAAAAGCTGTAACAAAGCACACCCATAACAACAGAGAGAGAAAGAATAAGAAAAAGTGGGACCTCGTCTGAAAGTTAGTCCCTGTTTCCGTAGTATTCGGATTTACATTTTAAGAGAAGTCAGTGTCCTTGTGTTCTCCCACCCCTCTCAGTGTCTCCCACTCCCTGTCAGCCCCCTCAGCCCAGTGGGGACATACAGTCAGTCCCCAAAACAGCGCCAACAAAGAGTGGAAATGGCCTGCTGTCCCAACTCACACGGAGGAGGGAATGAACCTCTGTCTAGAAACGAATGTATTGCCTTCTGTACTGGGCTGAATCATGGTCCCAAAAACACATGTACCTGTGTCCTAATCCCTAGAACCTGTGAATGCTGCCTTATTTAGAAAATACTGAAGATGTAATTAAGTGAAGGCTCTTGAGAGGCGATCATCCTGGATGATGGGTCTTAAGTCCAGTGACAAGTATCCCTATGAGAGACACCAGAGGAGGAGACAGTCCGAAGGGGAGGAGGCAATGTGACCACAGAGGCAGAGACGCAGTGATGCGGCCATGAGTCAGGCGAAGCCCACAGCCACCAGAAGCTGGAAGCGGCAAAGCCCAGACTGTTCCCTAGAGCCTCCAGAGGGAGGGTGGCCCTGTGGACGCCTTGCCTTTGGGTTCTGTAGTTCTCTCCAGAACTGTGAGAGAACACATTTCTGCTGTTTTAAGCCACCCAGTTTGAGGTCATTTGTTTTAGCAGCCACAGGAAACTAATCCTCTGAAGGACATGTTTACATTAACAAATACACTGATAGACAATAATTGTGTTAGACACTGTCTGTCTTTTGGGTCATCTAGCGTCTGAATCTTCCCTATGCTTAGAAATGTATCAGATACATCACGAGTGACGTAGTTTCATCTACGTCCAACATTCGGTCTGTGAGGACCTAGGCTTTCACCTTTTGCTGAAGACGTGGGGACTTCTGGAAGTTACCTGCGGTATGCCCTCCCATTAACTGAAAACTCCTTGAACCCATTCCCCATAATGTTTAGGATCCCACAGGTCCTAGATGTGCATTTAGCATTGCTCGATCATAAAAAAGAAAGTCGAAGTGATCTCCATGAATTAAGAGGACCGATGACACTTTTAGAAATATAAACTCCTGGGGTGCTTGGATGGCTCAGTCGGTTAAGCGTCCAACTTTTGATTTTGGCTCAGGTTATGATCTCCCAGTTTGTCAGGCTCCATGCTGGCAGCACGGAGCCTGCTTGGGATTCTGTCTCTCCCTCTCTCTCTGCCCCTCCCCTGCTCTCTCTCTCTCTCTCTCTCTCAAAATAAATAAACAACAAACAAACATTTAAAAATATATAAATTCCTAACAAATCTTTCTCCAGCCCCTCTCTCTCTCTCACATTTATACTCCATACTGCAGGCAGGCTGACCTTTCCAATATGTAAAGATAATGATTCTTAAATATTTTCATGGGCTGTCCAGTGCATCAAGGCCAGAGTTGAAAACCACTTGGAAGAGACGAAACATGGAAGAACTTTCACAATCTGGTTCCAAAGTTCCTTTTAGGCTCGTCTGACATCTTTCCATCCTCAACCCCTATCTCTTACCGGAGGCCTCCTACCCCACAGCCACCCTCAAATTCCGTAGGCCTCACGGACACCATGTTCTTTCGGGCTTCAACTCAAGTCAAACTGGAATACGCACTAACCCCCGGCACGCTGGTCTGCTTACTTCGTGTCCCCGAGAGTCCACTGCCATGTCTGGGGAAGCTTCCTATAGCATGTAGCCCATCTGACTAATCCGTTCCTTGAATCTTCTGTGAGGCCTTTCCCAATTCTCCCAGGCATAAGTGAAACCCACTGAGAAAGTCCTGTTGGCACCTACCATTCCCGGAGACGGGAGAAAAATGTTGTGACCCAGATGGCAGTCACTGGCCTGGACTTCTCTTACTAGAGTTCCTCGTGGCAGTCTGCCATTAGCAGGTGGTGGTGCATCAGTAGGTGAGTTCCTAGGGGCTGGCAGAGGACTCAAGCCCAGCAGCCCTGCCACTCTGGGGGGGGGGAGGGGTTGGCGGGGTGGGGGGTGGGGTGGAATCTCACACCAGCTACTGCCAGAGAGGAAATGAAGACTTTCTGTATGGCCCCACGTCATGCAAAATGGTTTAAAATGGGGTCTATTTTAAATGGGCCATCTGGTATACATTCACATACTAAAAAGGAATAAATACCAAATCACCTCCTATCCTCCTCAGAACATCAAAGTCGTCCTGTCAGTCTTTTCTCCTACCCCTAGATAATGTAAATACCAAAGCCAAGTTCTTTTGTTCTCCTCCTCAGGAATGTTCAGACCAGGAGGCCTCATCATAAGTCTAGAACTACTCTGAAATACTATTTTCATAAGTCGATTACTCTTTTTTCTTGTACACTGTGGCCATTTGCTTATTGCCTCTTCCTGGAAATTAAACCTGATGGTATCCCTGTAATGTGCAAATATCAAATACTTAAGAACTCTGGTATTTGTGCTTAGCATGAGTTTTCTACAGCCTGTTTCTCTACCACACGATAAACAGGAAATACCTCTTAAAGTTCCTGAAAAACTCACTCATGAAAAAAAACAGGGATACCTTGGGCAATCAAGAGCTTGTTTTCTTGTCTGACCTTCGTAAAGAGATGTTTGCCACTGTTGGTATCTTTCCCCTTGGGGAGTCATCTCTTGAAATCAGGAAAAAAACTCAGCTCTTGAGGAGAGCCAGAGAGAAGTCAGATGGCAGCTCATTCTATTTTCTAAATACCCAATTGCACTTTGCATAACATCCTTGATCAAAACGCTTAGGTTACATCTTCGCTTCTCTGGGGCAAACAGTGCTCTGACGAGCCACCGTTCTTTCTTTTGTTTCAAGCACTGTCTATAATCCCTATAACATGGAAGCAAATCCTTTGGGGTGCCTGGGTGGCTCAGTCTTTTGGGCATCTGTTGATTTCAGCTCAGGTCGTGATCTCACAGTACATGGGATGGAGTCTGCGTCAGGCTCTGTGCTGACAGTGCAGAGCCTGCTTGGGATTCTCTGTCTCTTTCCTCTCTCTCTTTTCTCCTCTCTCTCCCTCTCTCTCTCTCTCCTCCACCTGAACATAAATAAATAAAAATTTAAAAAAAGAGAATTGTATCCTTTAGTTCCTGGTCAGACATAATAAGATTTATTCCTCAAATGCTCATGTTCTGATTCGCAAGCTTTAGAAGCAGAAGATTGTGTTCTTTCCCCCACTCCCCCCAGCCTGAAAGGATCTTGCAGAACTTTGGGCCATGAGGAAATTGAAGAATGCTTCCATTATAGCCCAGAATTGTTGATATATTCCAAAACAGCTCAAGTAAATGTCAAGCTTTTCCAACTGAACTGAGAGACACTTAAAAGGGGCATTTAGGGGGAACATGGTAGGAAGCGGTAAATAGCTTTAGGGAAGAGGCAGGGTTATCTTGGATTTATAGGTCTTGCAAATATTTATGCAAGGTGCTAAAAAGTAGCATCTCTCCTTTTTAAAATTATTGGCCAATGTGGGCTTATGCCTTTACTTTGTAAGTAAATATTGCTGCAACATTCTAAACAGATTTATTAGGCCTGTCACCAGCAGCCAAATATTTATGTAAGCTCCATGAGTTGAAAAGGTAGTTTCAGGAGACTATTTTAACCACAGCTTTATAAATGTTTAAGGTAACATCCTGTCTCTTTGAAACTGTCCCACCTAACCATATCATCATATTTATAATAGAAAGACAACGTGTTCAAAGTGATGCATTATTTCCTGCTGTCCAAAGTTAGGCTTCTGTCTTTTCATCACAGCCAAACAGAAAAAAAAAAAAGAAATTATCTTGGAGAGATCCTTCTATGCAATACCTGGGAAGAAGCCACTGCAAATGTTACCGGCGGGAGCAGGGGGAGAGAAAACGTAACTGTCGTTGCAGATGCAAATATGAGCGAGTAATTTTTAATAACGTGATTAGGCCTGGCTTAGAAGACACCCATATATTTAATAGCTGCATTCATTTTTCAATCTACTTTGCTTTAGACGTCCTCAATAACTATTAATGAAGTTTGGTCCCCAAGTCTGGTCTAGTTACCAGAATATACCGTGTAGGGTGTGTGTGTGTGTGTGTGTGTGTGTGTGTGTGTGTGTGTGTGGCTTGCTGAGTGAATTCTAGGCTTTGCTCAGAGCCCGACACGGGTTCTGGGTATGGGGTATGTAGCTCGGATCAGTCTGAGTTGCTGGTGGTCTTCTTGGTCACACCATCAAGACTATGATATGTCAGTCAGGACTCTATCAGTTGCGAATGAAAGAGACCAAACTCACACTAGCTTCCCCAACACAGACCATGCATCGGCTTACACAGTGAAAAGGTCCAGGAAGTACATCTTCAGGCACAGTTAGATTCAGGTGCTCAGAGTTGTTGCTAAAAGCCTTTGCTTGCATTCCTTCGTACCGACTTCACTCTAGGGCAGGCTTTAGCTATCGTGGGGGCCAAGAGAAGAACCAGCAGCTCCAGACTTTTTTCTACCAGCTTAGCAAACTGCAGACAGAAATGTGGTCCAGACTGAGAAACATGGCCCTTCACAAGAATCATAATGACTTCATGTGTCTTCCTTTAGAACCAGAGCTGGCCATTGACGGTTGGGGTCAGCTATGCTGTAAAGACATTGACTGAAAGAGGGGAAGGTGTGATTACTGGAAGCAAATCCAAGTGACGTAGCGAAAGAAAATGAATGACTACTGAAGGAGCAAAAATAACGGATCCCTTTACAGTTATGCATAACCACAAGAGGCTCATTTTCAGAATCTAAAGATGACACCAAAATAAATGTGCTGAGAAGCTATTTGCAAAACCAGTAGTCAGTGACATAGCCAAGACTTTACTTTGTGCAGAAATTCAGAGGATACGGGAGATCAGAAAAATGATTCTTTGGATAGAAGTTTACTAAATTCCCATCACTAGAAAGTTCACCAGCTCTGACCACATTTACTAGCATCCTAGTAGGGATTAGCTTAATTGCAAAGTTAAGGACTAAGACAGTTGCTCCCAGACGTGGGCCTGTTTCACCTGATGTGCTTATGAAAATGCAGATTCCTGGAACCCAGTCCTCTTTGTCATGTCGTCTGGGATAGACTATCTACATTTTCATACCATTCTCCAGTAAATTTTTTAAAAAATTTTTTAATGTATATTCATTTTTAGAGAAAGAAGGAGACACAGAATCCAAAACAGGCTCCAGGCTCTGAGCTGTGAGCAGAGAGCCCGATGAAGAACTCAAACTCACGAACCATGAGATCATGACCTAAGCCAAAGTCAGACACTTAACTGACTGAGCCACCCAGGTGCCCCATATTCTCCAGGAAATTTTAATGAACTGGTTTACATGGTAAAATCCAAGCATTTTAGAGTATGGGGTATGTATTTCCATTTAATTCCATTTGGTATTTGCTTGGCACCTGGTTAGTTAACATCTTGTTGATGTTCTGTCCTCAAGAAACGATAGCCCCATGGTATGACTGAAATACAGAGAGAGTATTTTAGAAAATGGAATTAGTGGGGCGCCTGGGTGGCTCAGTCGGTTAAGTGGCTGACTTCGGCTCAGGTCATGATCTCACGGTCCGTGAGTTCGAGCCCCGTGTCGGGCTCTGTGCTGACGGCTCAGAGCCTGGAGCCTGTTTCAGATTCTGTGTCTCCCTCTCTCTGACCCTCCCCTGTTCATGCTCTGTCTCTCCCTGTCTCAAAAATAAATAAAAATGTTAAAAAAAAAAAAAAGAAAAAAGAAAATGGAATTAGTGTGGTACATTGAATTTACCTCCACAGTCGAATCCTTGCCTTGACTTCATATTGGTGGAGAATTCTTCCCTGCCTCTTTGAGTTACATCATATATCTACTTTGGCCAATAAAACGTGAACGGGCGTAACAGGATACAATTCTCAATCTAGGCCTTAAAAGACCTTCAGTTTCTCCACTTGCCCTCTGTACCTTTGCCAAAGCCCTGAGAGAAGCTTCCCGTAAGTAATCGCCACCTTTCATTCTGGGCCCCAAGTGAACACATTTGGCCCAGAACACATTTAGGAGCAGAACTTCCCCAAAGAAGTCCAGCTGGACCCACAGCCTGAAGCAGAGCCTCCCAAGACAAGCCAAACCTCCATCAGCCAAGCTCACTGATAGATTTATGAGAGAAAACAATGGTCGTTCCAAGTCACGCAGTTTTGGGGTGGTTGACTGCACAGCACTGTTGGAGTAACAGCCCCTAACCCATAGAGTTAGGGGCTCTAAATATCTCTGGAGGAATGGCTTGGTTTGTTTGGGGTTGACTCCCTGCCTGAATTGAAGAAAGCAGTTGCAATCACTAGGAAGGATCTTTCAGGGTGATAGATGGCTCTCGCTTTGTGGGACTCCAGAGGAGATGAAGAGGAAACCTGAGTTCACGGTCAGTACCATCATCATTGACCACAAATATGAGGGCACCTACCGTATGCCAAGTGCTGCGAGGGGAAGAGGTAGAAGTTAGGGCCAATGCTCTGGGAGAGTGATGATCTCACTACAGGACGACACCTCAGTCGAAATTCCATCTGAATATACTGACTTAGAGTGGCCAGATCTCTCTCACAGCCTGTTCATTGAGAAATGAGATCTTCACCGGAGAAAAAAATTCTCCCCGATTCTACCCACCATGCTAGTCTTCACACTCGATAAGATTCCTCAAAGAAGCTTCCAGGAAGCCAGGAGTTGGATGGATTGACTTGCGGTTAGAGAACCCGAGTAGTCCATCCTGACAGACAGCTTCCAGGGTTTCAGGAGAGTAGACCTGAAATCTCACTTGATGTAGCAGCTGTAATCAAAATCCGCTTCCTCTCTCATGCCTCCATTCTTACTCTCTGGTTGAGGCTGCTCCCCAGAACTAGCTACATATTTTGCAGGGTTCTGTACAAAAGGAAAACTTAGGGCCCCTTCAAAAATTGCTCAGAATTTCAAGACAGTGACCTTAGAATATAAAAGTGGGTACGGACCCTTCTGAGCATGTGACCCACTGAGGCTACACAGGTCACACCCGGGAAGCTAGCCCTGCTGTCCCCTGAAGGGTAGCTCCCATAACCCATGTCCAGACAGCACCAGCAGAGGGTTCTGTCCTGGGTGGAATCGGAAGTGGACCCCATAGACTTTCGTTCAGCAAACGCTCGTGGTGCCAATCATCTCCAAACTGCCCATGAGGCAAAGTGGTTAAGTCGAGTGAAGTCCAACCCCACAAAGAAATCGGCTGCCCCCTCCTGCCCAGCCCACCCCCTGGGGGTGAAAGACGACAGTGGGCACAGCAGTGACCGGGAACCGTTCTGCAATCCCAGCACCCCTCCAGCTGGGCCTTTCCCACAGTCATTCTGAAAATATTTGTCTGTGAGCCCCCCAAAGTGCTTCAAATGCAGGTCAGACGTGCCGTGCACTGAGCCCTTGCAGCTGTATTGCCGGGTTGCATAAAAGGAACACAGCCATTTGTTCCACTGCACGCAAGGTCCTGCCCGGGACGCAGGGCAGCATAGAAATGCTGGTGCCCCACTCTGCCAAGGTAAGACAATTGTCCCGATGCCGCAGCAACTCCAGGGGCTCCTGGACTCTGTGGCTGCTCAGCACGTGCAGACATTTGGCAGGCAGACCTTCCTTTGAAGTTCAGGCAAAACTGGGCAAACTTTCATGCCTGGGAACATGTGGCTGTCAGTGGGAGGAAGGGTAGAGTGGGGGCCCCTCCTCTCTTCCCCCAAAGTTGAGGAGTGGGAACTTCTTTTTCCACAGTGAATAGCTTCTGCTATTCAGGCAGATCCCCACAGGCATGTCTACTCCTTTAGCATCCTTGAAAACCTCAGCGCAACACATAAGGTCAAGGTCAAGGTGCCCATTCTGTGCGCCCCTGATTTCTCTTGAAAGAAACAGGAAAGGGGAGGACTTGGCTGGGGGTGGGTACAATCTCGTCAGTGGTTCTCAAAGCGAGGTCCCCAGACCAGCAGCATGGGTAACCCAGAAACCCATTAGAAATGCAAATTTCAGGCCGCATCCCAGATCTACTAAATCAGAAACTCCCAGGACAGGAACGAGGAATCTGGTCTAAGTCACCGGCGCCTTGCCTGAAACCATCACAACACTGATCCTAACGGTAAGCACGTTACCGACTTTCAAAATGCTAATTCAGCGTCTCTATTTGCCAGGTACTGTGCTAAGTGCCTTCACACGCATGATTACCTTACATAAGCGCACCCAGGTTTTGGTATTTTGTTCCAGCAGCCTGAGCTAAGACAATCGAGGATCCCTAAAATAATGCTCCTGGGTCTTTGTGGGACACAATCCGGATGTAGTATGTCCACAGTCGGCATCTGTGTCGGCTTAACACGTATCATATGCACAACTGTGCTGGTCTCTTGGCATCTGTGGCCACGCAAGCCGACCCAGAACCACAACACAGGGGTGTAACTGAAGAGTTCAACCATCTCCTGCTTAATGAGGACAGCTGACTGCACGTGGTTAGAGCTCGGAGCTGAGGCCGCTGGCTGGCCGATGAACGCACAAGTGTAGGTAGTGTGCTACACAAGGGTCAAGTCTTTCGCTAACACCGCAAGGGTCTCTGGCCCAACGAGCAGAGTTTGGTAGTAATTCTTGCTACAAGTTGAAAAAAGAAAAAAAAATATACGTATATATATATATATATATATATATATATATAGAGAGAGAGAGAGAGAGAGAGAGAGAGAGAGAGCGGCATCTTATTGAGAACTTGCTGTGTGCCAAGCCCTGTTCTGAACACCATGGATTTTTGCCCTAACTGCACAGAAAAGGAAACGGGGAGGTGTATCGGTCAATGCATATCTTGTTTGTTCTAGGTCACACGACTAGTAACTGAATCAGGCAGTTTGGCTCCAGAGTCTGGGTCCTTAACCGCAACGGTACCACCTCTCAAATGCAGGCCGAAATGGAGTTTGGCTGCAGAGACAAATGTGCCCTGAGTCCTCCCCACCCCGGCCACCAACAGAAACCTGATCTGAAAGGAGCCGCAGAAGATCGTCTGGTTTGGCCCTCAGCCACGACCCAGAAAAGGAGTTGTTATCAACAGATGAACTAAGCAAGAATCTTCCGTTTAAAACAAAAAAAAATGTCACCCAAGTTTATTTAACCGGGAAGCAGCAGCTGAATCACCAAGCACTGGTTACGTGGGTGCTCAGTTTGGTGGGGGGTCTGCTGGACCATCAATCAGAACAAGCCCAGGTGGCTTAGTGGGGCCTCCTCACTGAGCTCTGTTTGTCCCACCCCAGGCCGGAACGAGCCTGGCTCTGCCATGCAGAACTCCCAGGGCCTGGCACGTTGCTGGTGCTAATGTGATGATGGCCTAGTCCAGGGGGGCAGCTGGGAGGCGTCTTCCAAAACACATCCGCCTCCTGCCCATGGCTTCAGGCAGCTGGACACAAGATGGCTGGCAACTGCCCATCGGACCACCCACCACCAGAAAGACGGGTTTTAAGGAAATGGCTCTTACAGTCATGGCCGGGTTATGGAAACTCCTGCAGTGAGGGGTCAGGTCAGAAATGGACCAAAAGGCCAGCCCTCAGCAGGACTGTGTGTGTAGGGCATCTAAGCCAGATCCTTCTCTTGTTCAACGTGAAGAGAAAAGGCTCATGAGGACCCTGCAGTGGGGTCCTTAAAGCAACCCGCTAGACAAAATGGCCCGTGTTCCCTGGAATTTGGGGAGGCTGATAGTCCCAGCTGAGATGTGTAAACACGAGTGTGGAGCAGAGTGGCAGCTTGCCTGAGAGAGGCTGGAGCTTGCTGAGTTTGGGATGGGGAGGGCAAGGATGCACGCATGTTTCTCAAGCCAGATGTGGCCCCCTAAGGAAAGGAGCTGCTGATAGGTCAACTCTGAAGGGATCTTGCACAAGGAGGCCTCCTGGAGGTCCAACGGAGAGTGAACCAGAAGCCAGAGACTGGGGTGGGGGGTAATTGCGGCCAGCCAAGAGAGATGTTGCCTCAAAGGAGTCACAGATATGAGATCCTCAGTGCTGAGGGTCCCAAGGAACCCAGAGAAAGAGGAGGCTTTGGGGCACGCAGAACACAGAGGGCTTCAATGCTAACCTGCAGTGACAACTTTGCTGTCGTTCCCTAACTCACCGGACCTCCCACCCGACACGCAGACCCCATCCTGAGCCTGAGAGCAAAAACGACACCTAGAAGAGGAGGAGGAGAGGCAACGAGGAAGGGAGAAAAAAAATGGCCATGCCCCTTCCACTGCAGGCACTTGGCCCAAGGCACCTCAGAGCTGGAGGACGACGAGAAAAAGTTCTCACTGGGTTCAGAGTTTTAATGCTGGGTGAGACTGGACTTTAAGATCTGAAATTAACCCAAAAAAGCTATTGGATCTGCCTGAGATTTCACCCAAGGGGCAGCGAAGAACAATTCAAGCCTCAGAGTGTCTGTTAGAAAATGGTAAGAAAAGAAAAGGTGGATCCCAGTTAGAGTTTTTGATGTTCAATTCATTCAATTATACCTATTCATACACTGCACACACATACACACAACTCTCCTTGCATGTATGTTCATAAGTATAAGGCAGACTGGTGTTACCTGATTCCAAGATGGTACCTTATAATAGTTGTAGGAGCAAGTCAGGTCTACAAAGGATGAAGCAAATGCCAAGGATACTTCTTGGATCCTCAGAGAGAGAACACGACCCTACGTCAAGGATTTGTCATTACAAAGTCAACACAATGATATTGTAATAACAGAGTCTAGTGACAGATGGAAGCTGCACTTGTGGGGAGCACAGGATGATGTACAGAGATGTTGAATCACTATTGTTATACACCTGAAACTAATGTATCGTTGTGTGTCAACTATACTTAAATCGATAAGAAAAACTTCTTGAAAATCAACACATGACAGATATACAGAAGACAGTGGGGAGAACATGGTATTCGGGAATAGATGCTCAGGCTGAAAACTCAGTATAGTCACCGAAGGGCCATGCGTCCATTTTATAAATCATTTCTTTACTTTTAGTGGATATTTTGTGGGTGCTCACAATGTCACATGTGTTCTCTTTTCGAATAGTAAGTATTTCCATCACCCAAGTGGAATTTCTTACACCCTCACCTCATAAAATATAATCGGGTTGCCTTCTTTTAAATGTTTATTTATTTTTGAGGTGAGGAGAAGCAGAGGGGCACGGTGACAGAGGATCTGAAGAAACCTCTGATCTGAAGACACCTCTGTGCTGACAGCGGAGAGCCTGTTGCGAGGCTCCAACTCATGAACCATGAGATCATGACCTTAGCCAAAGTCTGATGTCTTAACCCACTGAGCCACCTAAGCAGCACATCAGGGTGCCTTCTTTCTAAAGACGTACCCTTCACACAAAACGTTTTGTGTAGACATAGAACGCTAATTTTCTAGTAGAGTCTCTAGTTGACAAAGTGGAAAGATATCTGTAATGGACGAAAATCCATGTCATTGTCTATGGAGGAGAAACAGAAGAGTAGATCTCGGGGGGGGGGGAGGGATGGGCTGTCCTTCATCCTATTTAGGGATCGCCTTGGAGAAATCTTAACCAACTCTTAATATACTTCATACATTTTAAGTTACACATTTTTAAATAGAACACACAGTCTTAGAAGAAAGGAAAAGCTATCAACTGGACAATATCTCAAACTTAGGAATAATACATAACTTTATGTATTACTTAAGGTACAAACTAAGAGACCCCAACTAAAAAAAGCCTTAAATAAGATGGAAATTTATTTCTCTCTAATGCAAAAGTCCAACGTGAAGCAGGTGGTCCTGATCCGTGAACTCATCCATGCACTTAGAATCTCTACCTTCCTCAATATGTGGCTTCTGTTTCTAGATCTTATAATGCTGCTCCAAATGCCACTGTCACACAAATGCCCCTGCCACACAAGTCTCAGACGTTGCATGCATCACTTCCATTCACATGCCACTGACCCAAACGTGGTCACAAAGCCACAAATGAAAGTGGATGATACAGTCAGTTGCTGGGCACCAATGTATCCAGTGAAACCCAGGGGTTCTATTCCTAATTGAAAAATGAGCGAATGGATACAGGGAGTGGGAGGGAGTGACAGAAGTTTCCTCTATATGCATCATTAATTGCTAGAAAGAAATCAAGCCTGTAATTTCATTGAGCAAACATCTATGGGAAACTTTCTTGTGTAATATTCTATTTCGCTGTGGAGATAATCTTCCAAGAAAAAGGATTTCATTAGTACGATGCTTTTAAAAGGAAAACCCCACCATTTTTAAACAAAATTCACAAGACCATCCCTTACATATTCATTTCTTTGTGGGGAATTATAACAGACAAATCCTTTCTCTTCTCACCTGGCTTCAGTTAAATTAAAATGTTTTGAGGCACCTGAGTGGCTCAGTCAGTTAAGCGTCCGACATCGCCTCAGGTCATGATCTCGCAGTCTGTGAGTTTGAGCCCCGCGTCAGGCTCTGTGCTGATGGCTCAGAGCATGGAGCTTGCTTCAGATTCTGTGTCTCCCTCATCTCTCTGCCCCTCCCCCATTCATGCTCTGTCTCTCTCTCTCTCTTTGTCAAAAATAAATAAACATTAAAAAAAAATTAACACCCGCAGATGATATGGCACTGGGTGAGCTTATGGTGATGGAAAGAGCTGGCATCATATTCACTAGGTGTTAGAAATCAAACCATTTTGGGAGGGAGGGAAGATGGCGGCGTAGGAGGACGCTGGGCTCACTGCGCATCCCGCCAATCACTCAGATTCCACTTACACCTGCCTAAATAACCCAGAAAACAGCCAGAGGATTAACAGAATGGAGTCTCCAGAGCCAAGCGCAGACGAGAGGCCCACGGAAGAGGGTAGGAAGGGCGGCGAGGCGGTGCGCGCTCCACGGACTGGCGGGAGGGAGCCGGGGTGGAGGGGCGGCTCGCCGGCCAAGCAGAGCCCCCGAGTCTGGCTGGCAAAAGCGGAGGGGCCTGACGGACTGTGTTCCGACAGCAAGCGCGACTTAGCGTCTGGGAGGTCATAGGTTAACAGCTCTGCTCGAAAAGCGGGAAGGCTGGAGGACAAAGGGAGGGAGAGCTGCTGAGCCCCCGGATGGCAGAGCTCAGCTTGGCAGGGAACAAAGGCGCTCGCCAGCGCCATCTCCCCCGCCCATCCCCCAGCCAAAATCCCAAAGGGAACCAGTTCCTGCCAGGGAACTTGCTCACTCCGCGCAAACACCCAACTCTGTGCTTCTGCGGAGCCAAACCTCCGGCAGCGGATCTGACTCCCTCCCGCTGCCACAGGGCCCCTCCTGAAGTGGATCACCTAAGGAGAAGCGAGCTAAGCCTGCCCCTCCTGCCCCCGTGCACCTTGCCTACCCACCCCAGCTAATACGCCGGATCCCCAGCACCACAAGCCTGGCAGTGTGCAAGTAGCCCAGACGGGCGACGCCACCCCACAGTGAATCCCGCCCCTAGGAGAGGGGAAGAGAAGGCACACACCAGTCTGACTGTGGCCCCAGCGGTGGGCTGGGGGCAGACATCAGGTCAGACTGAGGCCCCGCCCACCAACTCCAGTTATACACCACAGCACAGGGGAAGTGCCCTGCAGGTCCTCACCACTCCAGGGACTATCCAAAATGACCAAATGGAAGAATTCCCCTCAGAAGAATCTCCAGGAAATAACAACAGCCAATGAGCTGATCAAAAAGGATTTAAATAATATAACAGAAAGTGAATTTAGAATAATAGTCATAAAACTAATCGCTGGGCTTGAAAACAGTATAGAGGACAGCAGAGAATCTCTTGCCACAGAGATCAAGGGACTAAGGAACAGTCACGAGGAGCTGAAAAGCGCTTTAAACGAAATGCAAAACAAAATGGAAACGACGACGGCTCGGATTGAAGAGGCAGAGGAGAGAATAGGTGAACTAGAAGATAAAGTTATGGAAAAAGAGGAAGCTGAGAGAAAGAGAGATAAAAAAATCCAGGAGTATGAGGGAAAAATTAGAGAACTAAGTGATACACTAAAAAGAAATAATATACGCATAATTGGTATCCCAGAGGAGGAAGAGAGAGGTAAAGGTGCTGAAGGGGTACTTGAAGAAATTATAGCTGAGAACTTCCCTGATCTGGGGAAGGAAAAAGGCATTGAAATCCAAGAGGCACAGAGAACTCCCTTCAGACGTAACTTGAATCGATCTTCTGCACGACATATCATAGTGAAACTGGCAAAATACAAGGATAAAGAGAAAATTCTGAAAGCAGCAAGGGATAAACGTGCCCTCACATATAAAGGGAGACCTATAAGGCTCGTGACTGATCTCTCCTTTGAAACTTGGCAGGCCAGAAAGGCTTGGCACGATATCTACAGTGTGCTAAACAGAAAAAATATGCAGCCGAGAATCCTTTATCCAGCAAGTCTGTCATTTAGAATAGAAGGAGAGATAAAGGTCTTCCCAAACAAACAAAAACTGAAGGAATTTGTCACCACTAAACCAGCCCTACAAGAGATCCTAAGGGGGACCCTGTGAGACAAAGTACCAGAGACATCACTACAAGCATAAAACATACAGACATCACAATGACTCTAAACCCATATCTTTCTATAATAACACTGAATGTAAATGGATTAAATGCGCCAACTAAAAGACATAGGGTATCAGAATGGATAAAAAAACAAGACCCATCTATTTGCTGTCTACAAGAGACTCATTTTAGATCTGAGGACACCTTTAGATTGAGAGTGAGGGGATGGAGAACTATTTATCATGCTCCTGGAAGCCAAAAGAAAGCTGGAGTAGCCATACTTATATCAGACAAACTAGACTTTAAATTAAAGGCTGTAACAAGAGATGAAGAAGGGCATTATATAATAATTACAGGGTCTATCCATCAGGAAGAGCTAACAATTATAAATGTCTATGCACCGAATACCGGAGCCCCCAAATATATAAAACAATTACTCATAAACATAAGCAACCTTATTGATAAGAATGTGGTCATTGCAGGGGACTTTAACACCCCACTTACAGAAATGGATAGATCATCTAGACACACGGTCAATAAAGAAACAAGGGCCCTGAATGATACATTGGATCAGATGGACTTGACAGATATATTTAGAACTCTGCATCCCAAAGCAACAGAATATACTTTCTTCTCGAGTGCACGTGGAACATTCTCCAAGATAGATCACATACTGGGTCACAAAACAGCCCTTCATAAGTTTACAAGAATTGAAATTATACCATGCATACTTTCAGACCACAATGCTATGAAGCTTGAAATCAACCACAGGAAAAAGTCTGGAAAACCTCCAAAAGCATGGAGGTTAAAGAGCACCCTACTAACGAATGAGTGGGTCAACCAGGCAATTAGAGAAGAAATTAAAAAATATATGGAAACAAACGAAAATGAAAATACAACAATCCAAACGCTTTGGGACGCAGCAAAGGCAGTCCTGAGAGGAAAATACATTGCAATCCAGGCCTATCTCAAGAAACAAGAAAAATCCCAAATACAAAATCTAACAGCACACCTAAAGGAAATAGAAGCAGAACAGCAAAGGCAGCCTAAACCCAGCAGAAGAAGAGAAATAATAAAGATCAGAGCAGAAATAAACAATATAGAATCTAAAAAGACAGCATGGTATTGGCATAAAAACAGACACACAGACCAATGGAATAGAATAGAAACCCCAGAACTAGACCCACAAACGTATGGCCAACTCATCTTTGACAAAGCAGGAAAGAACATCCAATGGAAAAAAGACAGTCTCTTTAACAAATGGTGCTGGGAGAACTGGACAGCAACATGCAGAAGGTTGAAACTAGACCACTTTCTCACACCATTCACAAAAATAAACTCAAAATGGATAAAGGACCTGAATGTGAGACAGGAAACCATCAAAACCTTAGAGGAGAAAGCAGGAAAAGACCTCTCTGACCTCGGCCGTAGCAATCTCTTACTCGACACATCCCCAAAGGCAAGGGAATTAAAAGCAAAAGTGAATTACTGGGACCTTATGAAGATAAAAAGCTTCTGCACAGCAAAGGAAACAACCAACAAAACTAAAAGGCAACCAACGGAATGGGAAAAGATATTTGCAAATGACATATCGGACAAAGGGCTAGTATCCAAAATCTATAAAGAGCTCACCAAACTCCACACCCGAAAAACAAATAACCCAGTGAAGAAATGGGCAGAAAACATGAATAGACACTTCTGTAAAGAAGACATCCAGATGGCCAACAGGCACATGAAAAGATGTTCAACGTCGCTCCTCATCAGGGAAATACAAATCAAAACCACACTCAGATATCACCTCATGCCAGTCAGAGTGGCCAAAATGAACAAATCGGGAGACTATAGATGCTGGAGAGGATGTGGAGAAACGGGAACCCTCTTGCACTGTTGGTGGGAATGCAAATTGGTGCAGCCGCTCTGGAAAGCAGTGTGGAGGTTCCTCAGAAAATTAAAAATAGACCTACCCTATGACCCAGCAATAGCACTGCTAGGAATTTATCCAAGGGATACAGGAGTACTGATGCATAGAGGCACTTGTACCCCAATGTTTATAGCAGCACTCTCAACAATAGCCAAATTATGGAAAGAGCCTAAATGTCCATCAACTGATGAATGGATAAAGAAACTGTGGTTTATATACACAATGGAATACTATGTGGCAATGAGAAAAAATGAAATATGGCCTTTTGTAGCAACGTGGATGGAACTGGAGAGTGTGATGCTAAGTGAAATAAGCCATACAGAGAAAGACAGATTCCATATGGTTTCACTCTTATGTGGATCTTGAGAAACGTAACAGAAACCCATGGGGGAGGGGAAGGAAAAAAAAAAAAAGAGGTTAGAGTGGGAGAGAGCCAAAGCATAAGAGACTGTTAAAAACTGAGAACAAACTGAGGGTTGATGGGGGGTGGGAGGGAGGGGAGGGTGGGTGATGGGTATTGAGGAGGGCACCTTTTGGGATGAGCACTGGGTGTTGTATGGAAACCAATCTGACAGTAAATTTCATATATTAAAATAAATAAATAAATAAATAAATAAATAAACAAACATTAAAAAATTTTTTTTTTAATTTCAGAATTAAAAAAAATAAATAAAATTACTTTTATTTAAAAAAAAAAAATCAAACCATTTTGGTTTGGAAAGGGGGAAAAATGCCAGGTCGGCATTTGATTGTCATGAGCCTCTTGCTGTGTGTTATTCTCCCCCCATTTTCATACCACACATTTAGTCCTACCCAAAATAGTGACTTCAGAGTCGCCATTTAGAAGTAGAGGGAGCTGGGAGCTGGGAGGCAGAAGCCCTGGGGCTCATAGTGGCTCTGCTGCTAAATAGTTATGTGACCCTGAGGAAATGACACACAGGGACTAGGTATCTGGCTCATGGATCTCATCAGCAAACTGTCACCTGCTGTACACACTCTGCACCAGGTCAATGGAGATAGTTTCCATGATCTCTCACCTCCCTGGGTTCTTCATGATGCTTTATGTATCCCAGCCTCCAGGAACCACAGAGATATGGCTGTAACCTCATCACACACACAAAGCAAACAAATATTTGTGGCATTGGTGCCTGTGGCAGAGACTGTTAATTATCCCCCAGGACCCACTCTCCTGTTCTTCCATTGTAATAGAATCCCTGATTCTCACTTGGGCACAAGACCATCTCCTCTATCCTCCTGGGTAGCTAAGCCACGCAACTAAGCTCTGGCCAATGAGAGGGGAGTGGAAGCAATGCGTGTGACTTCTGAATTATGCCCTGAAAAATAAGAGGCAATGCCCTCCCATTCCCTTTCCCCCTTCCCGCCAGCTGGGAGTAAGCATGCTAGTGAGTCATCTTGGACCGTGCGAATGAGGGCAACACCCAAAACTGGCAGAGACACAAGAAGGGAGAAGCCTGGCACCTTGTATTAGCTGTTTCTCTGTAATAATTCATCCCACAATATAGTGGCTTACATGACAAACATTTGTGATCTCTCAGTTTCTCTGGGGGCAGGAATCTGGCCATGGCTTTGCTGCATCCTCTGGGTCAGGCTCTCTCACAAGGCTGCGGTCAAGGTTTTGTCCAGGGCTGCTGTATCTCAGAGCTTGACCGGGGTGGGATCCGCATCCAAGCTCACTTATGTACTTGTTGGCAGTCATCAGTCCCAGCTGGAGGTTGATCCAAGCCATCACGTAATACGGGCCTCTCCATAGGACAGCTCACAACACGGAAGTTGCCTTCTCCCAGAGTAAGCAAGAGAGAGACAGAACTAGCAAAATGGACGGTGGTCTTTCGTATATCCCAGTCTCAAAACTGACATCCCACCCCTTCTGCCGTGTACTGTTTGTTAGAAGGGAGTCACCGGGTCCACTGGGCCCACACTCAAGGGGATGTGATTACCCAAGGGCATAAAAACCGGGAGGTGAGGATCGTTGGGAGCCATTTTAGAGGTTGCCTCCCATAGATCCTGACACCATGGAGTTGCCCTCTCACTGGTGGTCTGCGTTTGCCACCACCATTATGGGAAATTGAAATAAATACCCATCTGCGTTAAGGTAGCCATGCTTGTGTTTTAATCAATGGTGCCCAATTCGTTTCATCCTTGGAAACATTTCTCCAGGTATCGAGGACCCGCCGTCGTCATTGTCTAAAATAATTGCCCAGCTAACCCCCTTTCTCAGAAAATTTTCTCCTTCCTGCCCTGCTGCCACACCTCTCCTTGCTGGTAACCTCTGTGCCATTTTTGTGATAAAGAACTCTGGTCCCCCCTTGGTAAACAGCTGACCTAAGGTGGGCCAAATCTGTCCCAGAGGCATTTAGAATTGGGTTCCAGAGACCCTGGTCAGTGCCTCTCAAGAACTGGATGCCGTGCGAAGCCAGGGGTGCCTCTGCAGGTACCCGGGAAAGCGAGAAAGCCAGCATGCAGAGAAAGAAGGAAGAGACAGATGAGCAGGGAGAGGTCTTCAGAGTGGGCTCAGCTCATGGCTTCCTGTTCCAGGTCTTGCTGAAGCCTGACTCTTCCCCCCACCCCCCCAACCCCCAGGTGCATGAGATGCCTGTATAACGTGCCAGCAATATGTCCTCACATTCCTCTCCACCTTTGTGTGTGTGTGTGTGTGTGTGTGTGTGTGTGTGTGTGTGTGTGTGTGTGTCATTGAAACCAGTCAAGTGGTTTTCAGGTGTTTGAAATTAAGCAATATTGGACTAGGAAGGGCCCTTCGTTTTCTGCGAGTTTTCAACACCTGACCTTAACGTTGTCTCAACCGGCTCATGACATCCTTGTGTGCTCTCCTATTCCCCTTCCCCTGAAAAGTCTTGCTAACAGTCACGGGGGTGAGGTCAACAGGAAAGAACTGTGCAAGGGCACACGCCTGTGATTTGATTCGCTACTTCGTTGTAGGTCAGGAGATGTTTGAGAGTGTGGGGTGGTACAACAATGGGATGAAGCACCCTCTAGGTGACAAAGGGAGGATTAAAGAAGTCCTCCCTTCTCACCTTAACCCCTTGTGCAATCATGTGCTGCCTGTCTAGACCAAAACTAAGCTCCTTTGCATCCCCGTTACAGAGCTGTTAGAAAGAGCGTTAGTTCATTTTGAGTTCCCTAATGGGACTCTAAAGGCAGTGTCTCCGCTCTGAGACAGTGACTCTCTCCACACATCTCTCCATGTACTACTCTCTGTCTGACTTGTTTACTGTGGAATCCAGGCCAGGGTGCTGGGGATGGGTTGTATTTCTTCAGTGGATTTCCACACTCCCCTTCCTGAGTCACACTCTGCATTCCTTTGATGCCTCCTCTGAGCTGGAGGGTCATTTTGCAGCAGAGCGATTGGCTGCACAGCCCATACAGGGCTTGTACCCAGCCTTGTCCTAGTAGTTGACCCTCTTGTGGGGAAGGAAGCAAAGTGGGATGTGGTAAACAGGAAGACAGCAAGCCCTGCTTGGCTTGGGGAGCAGGAAACATCAGCGACCGTGCTCAGCCCTGTGCCCAGATCACAACCTCCTGAGCTTGTAGCACTTTCCAGGCTGGTTCAGAGATCGTTCCAGCAGCTTGAGATTGTCAACGCAGCAGGAAGAATTTGTCCCGAGACACTGCCTCAAGAATTCCATGGTTTCTGAGTCTGGTGTGGATAGACAGATAAACAGATGGATGAAGAGAGAAGGGAGAGTTGGAGCAGCGAGTGATGAACCTGACCCTCACCACCTGATTTTAACCGCTCCCTGACTCCATCCCACCTCACACTCCTAATCCTTCCTTATAGGCTGTGTGTCTCTACTTCTGCAACTTATACTATACTTGTATCATGAGCTAGAATACAAGCTCCATGAATGCAGGGATCTTTGCTTGCTCCCTGATGAATCCTACGAGCCTGCACAGTGCCTTCACAGTGTTCAATAAATACTTATTGAATGAATAACTCAATTTATATAATTTATTGAATGAATGAGTTTCCCTAAGGATGCTTTCATTGATTTTCTTACTACATTTCTTTTACTATTTTCCTCCTGTTCTCCAAACTGGGATGCCCTCTCCGAGCCCCACCAGTCTTGATCCCATGCATCTCCCAAGGGGGTCAGCTTCAGGACCTCTTCTGCAGTGTGGCCTTGTGGTTAAGAGTCAGGCTTCCAGAGTCTAAATCCCTGCTCTACCCCTGGCTGTGTAAACTTGATTAAATCACACCATCTCTCTAAGCCTCAGCTTCCTTACCCGATGGGGTTACCTTGGGGTTACCACTGGGTGCCTTCCTGCCGTCCTTCCAGCACCCATATTTTATTGAGTCTCTCAACAGAAGGGTCTTCCTGACATGGTGCTTTTCTGTGCTCTTAAACACCCTCCTTGAGTATATATGCAGACCTTTGCATTCCTTGTTACCAAAGAAATAGTGAAGCACACGAGTGAACACCACCAGGAAGGAGGAGTGGGGTGCGATTAGTATCCAGAGGACACATGAGGCATTGTCTGGAAGGGCTTGACGGTGGCCTATGGTGATGCAGAAACATGCAGCCAGAAAACCATTCGCCCAACACAGGCATTTCACGTCATGAGATGCAGCTTCATGCAAGTTTTGGGGGCTGGAGCCTACGAGTAGGAATCCGCTCTCTCCTGCACATCGGAGGCCCCCATCTCAAAGGAAGCCGGTGAGGGAGCAAGAGTTAGGCCCAGACTTGAAGCAGCAAAGCTTTGGCTTCGGAAGAAAAGGACCGGCCCTTTTCTGTTATGGGGATCCCCTGGAAAGTCACTCATGATAAACACTGGTATGTTTCTGCAATCTGGCTCTCAATCCTTCAAAGGTTCCTGAACTGAGGGCAATTAACAGAGCTGGGGAAGCCAAGAAAATGCACTGCGAGTATAAACAGCTTGACAGGACATTTATACAGCAGCGAGCAGAGCAGAGGCCTCCTTCCCATGTGTGGTGGAGGCCAGGAGGGGAGATTGTGAGAGGAAGATGCCCATCTTTTCTCTTCTCTCTGAGATGGGCTTCTTCTGTTGATTAGGAAAGATCCTGGCTGAGTTTCAGGAAAGTGGGATGGCAAGGATACCACTGGATAAAGGAACCTCTGCCTTCTTCCCACGCAGGACCACCAAAGCTCTTTTATAGGAAGGAGAAGAGAAGAAGTCACGGTCTAACTGCCCCCCCCCCCCGTCCTGCCCAGCTTTATGGAGGTATAACTGACAATCCCCAGTCCCTAGTAATCACCCCTGTGCTCTCTGCTTCTATGAATTCGACTCTTAGATTCCACATGGAAGTGAGATCATACAGTGTTTGTCTTTCTGGGTCTGGTTTGTCTCACTTAGCATAATGCCCTCCAGGTTCATCCATGTCACAATGGAAGGACTTCCTTCTTTTTTAAAGCTGAAAAATATTCCATTACGTATGTATGTGTGTATACACACACACACACACACACACACACACACACACACACACATTTATTCATCCATTGAAAGACATTTAGGTTGTTTCCACATCTTGGGTATTATAGGGAATACTGAAATGAACACGGGAGGCCAGATTAATCATCAGGGAACTGCGAATCAAAACCACAACGGGGTATCATCTCACATCTTCCAGGATGGCTGTTCCCAGAAGGACAAAAGAGAACACGTGTTGGTGAGGCTGTGCAGAAAAGGTAAACCCTGTGCACCCTTGGAGGGAATGTACCTTGACAGCGTCTAACTTTTGAAAGCTGAATCAGCCAAACTGAGCTCACTGTATTATCGACTCCACGATCCAATGATTATGGACTCGACCCTCAATATCCTCCTTCCCCGTGTGCAAGATGGAAGGATCCTTATACCCCCAGAAAAGGTTTATAAAGGTCTCTGAGCATATACAGATGAGTCTAGGCCTGAGAGAGACTGCCTAGAGATCCAATAACATCTCTGCCACCTGCCGACTGTCAGCCCCGGGCAATTAACTGATCTCCTAGGTTTGCTTCCTCTGTCTCTGAAATGGGAATAGAGTGAACACTTACCACACTGGGATTGTCCTTCGGAATAATAAAGTAATAAACACCAACCCAGGCTGCCAAATGTTTCCAGTGAAAAATGACTCTTGCGATTCTTATTAAAACATGAAATCTGTGTTCCGTGGTGGAGAGGAAGGGGCCCCATATCAGAGCAGGAGAAGAACTGGCTTTTAGAATCTGAATAGAATGAGGGTCTTGAAGCCACGTTTCTGGCTTCCTATTTGAAAGCAGATTACAACTTTTTAGGGGTGATGAGTACATTCACTAAGCCGGCTACAGAATCGTACTTGTATGTCAAAACGTTAAGTTATATACTTTCAACACGGACAACTTACTGCATTTCCATTGTAACAACAAAGCTGTTTTAAAGATAGAAACAACTAATTTTTAGAACAGCCACAAAAAGAAGATCATGGTGGGGCGCCTGGGTGGCTTGGTCGGTTGGGCGTCCGACTTCGGCTCAGGTCACGATCTCGCGGTCTGTGGGTTCGAGCCCCGCGTCGGGCTCTGTGCTGACAGCTCAGAGCCTGGAGCCTGTTTCAGATTCTGTGTCTCCCTCTCTCTGTGACCCTCCCCCGTTCATGCTCTGTCTCTCTCTGTCTCAAAAATAAATAAACGTTAAAAAAAAAAAATTAAAAAAAAAAAAAGAAGAAGATCATGGTAAGAATGATTTTCAGGCAGATGATTATGCGTGGAGGGGCACGGGGCTAAATGAAACCCCCAGTATGAAACCGCACTGCTCCCACAAGGCTATTCCTTGCAGTTTTCCTAAGCCTCCCCTCTCTCTTCCCCTTCACCCACCTTCTCCACGAAGCCTCCGTGGGCCACGTCACCTCATTGCCCACCCACAGGTGGGATGCCTTACACACACTAGCCGCTCAGATAGCGTCGTGTGTTCTTGTTCTATCATCCAAATCGCTATTTAACTTGATACACGCCTGTGGCAACGTTAAGGTTTTGACAACGACAGTTTTCTTCAAGATAAATTCTGAAGAAGACGCATCTTCTGTGTCTTTGAGCACATCGTGCTTGATAAACATTTCTCTGTTGGCTGATAAAGTTCAGCGGTCTACGCCCTAGGCTTGATCCTCATCACTGTGAACTCCAAGGAATGATCCCCCGTCTTCCATGGGATGGGAACTTTACGGTATCAGACGCTGCTGGACTAAATAGGCCATCAGCCGGGCCCTGACCATCATTCATTTTCATATGAGGAATCTGTTTTAACTCTACTGGTTGTAATAGCCGTTCACATAAAACTAGAAGCTCTCAGACTTGAGAGGCCCAAAGCCTAGTCTGCCTGTAGTGGTGCCTGCAACCTTGTTCCGGCGTTTTCCACGTTTGAACAGCATGGCTCCAAATCCCAGTCACGCTCGGGTCCAGGAATGCAGGGTGCAAGGGTCCCAACTAAAGTAGCAGCCCTGATTCTATTCCATTATCCTAAGCCCTCTCATTTTCTGTTTGTTTGTTTTTAGCCCTGCTGGTAGTCTAATGGAGTCAGATACCACATCTCCCAGAAAAGGAATGACATTTATAACCCCCTTCTGTTGCTGCAAATGGAGAGGTTATCTTGAAATTTCCCCCATCCGCACGCCTGGGGATCTCAGGCGGCTTCTCAGTGCGGTGCCCTTGGAGTCCGCTCCAAGGCTAGTGGTTTCAGCAGCTATGGAGCCTCAGACCTGAGCATAAGGCTCACGGCTGAGAGTTAGCCGGACAGCTCTAAGTACGCTCTTCCTGTTTCAGAGGGTCGCTGGCGAGTTTCTGAAAACCTGCAGCTTATTTATGTCTTTAATGCTGGGCTTCTTGCGCTGCTCATTTCAGGACGTGATATAGCTCTGTTTAATATTAGGCCACTCGTTCCCCCGCCCCCCACCCTTCTGATGAGAAAGGATGGGCTCCACCACGTTTAATGCCTACCAAGGAAGCAGCTGGGGATGGTCGCAGGGGGGTGTCGTCGGGATGCAGCAAGGAGGCCTTTGTTCCTCTGGTGTCTAAGGGAAGACAGAGAGCAGCTTTTCTGGTAGGAGCTACAAATATGGAAATATTTAGGAAGGAATGCTGTTTCCCCAAAAATGGTTGTTGTTGTTGTTGTTGTTGTTTCATTTTTCTTTTAAATAATATTTCATTGCTGGATGAATTGTTGACATTAGGATTTCCTCAACTGGATTCTATGGTGTCAATAGATATTTCTTTTAAAAAAATTTTTTTAATGTTTATTTTTGAGAGAGAGAGAGAGAGGGAGAGACAGAACATGAGCATGGGAGGGGCAGAGAGAGGGAGACACAGAATCTGAAGCAGGCTCCAGGCTCCAAGCTGTCAGCACGGAGCCTGATGTGGGGCTTGAACTCATGTGGGGCTTGAACTCATGAACTGCGAGATCATGACCTGAGTCAAAGTCAGATGCTCAACCAGCGGAGCCACCCGGGTGCCCCGGGATATTTCTTTTAAAAAATGTAGGTAGAGAGTTCTATGATTAAAAAAAAAAAAAAAATGGAAAATAAAGAGCTGGAGAATAAGGGCTCTATAGAGAATACGTGTCTAACCATAGGCACTGGTGAGAGAGGTTTCAGTGGTCTTGGGGGTGGTGGTAACTAAGCCAGGCCTGATTTAGACCAGGTGGAGAAGGGGGTGCATTCCAGGCAAAAGGCATCAACAAATAATAAAATGAAGATGCTCAGGGAGAAAGGAGAGACCTCTGGCTTGGAGATTTGGGGGCAAACGAATTTTTATTGGTCTCATTACAGGAAAGCTGACTCCCTTCTCATTGCTTTCAGGAGACACAGTGAAGAGACACAAGCTGCCCGCTGTGATGACCCTGTCCTGCTGTGGCGATCCTGTCTCCAAGAGCTCACACTTGCACATGCAAACACGTGCACACACGCAATCTCACGTGGGTGTGTGTTGTGGGGTGGGTGGCCTGCCTTGATTTTGTCTAGGTGCCCTCACCGCCATGTGGTCAGGGAAAGGAACCCCTCATCCTAGTCCTGGTTCCAGAAGGTGAATACCGGTCAGTTTCAGCAAATTATAGTCATTCTTTCCCCCTTTCCATGGGCTGGTTTGGGCATGACCATCTAACCCGTCTGACAAATGGAACCTGAGGGGTAGTCCTTCGTAGCTTCTGGAACAGTTTTTCTTCAGAGTAAGAAGAGACAGACACATAGACAGACACACCTCTCTTCTTCGCTGGATATAGTTTCCTCATGACATGTCAGAACCATTGCAACCAGCACCCAACTTGGCAGGGTTGAAGCAGAGGTGTGGTGACATTCTGTGAATGGCAGGGCAATAGGATGTAAATAACCCGGATCCTTGAAGACATCATCAATTGGCCCAGTTAACCTTGTAAGTACTTTCTCTCTGGACTGTGTATTCAATGAGATAATAAAGCCCATTCTGCCTTGGCCACTCCAGGTTGAGTCTTGACTTCCTCGCAACTAGACATTTCGTGGTGTTTTTCCCCTTAACAGAACACATCTAACAACATGACCCAATAGGCTCCCGCCCAGTTCCTTGGCCAAACTTTTCATTTACCCGGACCAGAGTACAAAGTTTGGCCTCCCTGGCTGCCCCTGGTCGATGCCTTTTCTCCAATTGCTCCACTTCCTCCCCTTTGGGGGTGTCCCTGCCCCCACCCCACCTCCTCCACTATGGTTTCCCGAGTAGGGATTGACAGTCTGCAGCATGGATTTTGGATCAGACGGAGCCGAGCGTTAGTCCTGGCTCTACCACACGGTCATCGTGGCCTTCATACAAACAATTTATCCTCTCTGAGCTTTAGTTTTGTCATTTTTAAAACAGGAATAATAATATCTCATTCGATGCATGTATTTTAAGAATTCAACGAGACCATAACGAAAAGTGCTTCATGGTATCTGATATGCAGGAAATGCCTGTAAGTCATAGTCTTAACCATGATAAGAGTGATTATTTTTTCATCAGAATTGATCGCTGCTTTGGATTGACCAAGGCTACCCGACTCAGACTGGGTTGTTTAAACAGAAGTAGGGTACCGTTGGTGTTGTTACCTGATGCAGTCTAGCCTCAAGAACAGGCAATGATAACTAACATCGGCACATCACCTTATAACCTGATGTTTTACTAAACATACTTAAATGTTTGTTTACTCTCAAAAAGGACCCTTGAAATGCTCATACTATCTCCATTTTACTGAAGCAATTGGGATTGAGAGGGACTAGGTAAGTGGCTTAGGCTCACATAATTTGGGATTGAAACCCAAATCTGCCCCAAATACACGCTCTTCCCACCACCCTACCTCACATTCATGTCCATGCTACTACAGTGTGCTTTCAGCTTGTAAAATTTTGTGGCTGGCCTCTAGGACTTCTTAGATTGGTTGATTTCTTTCTGTTTAGTAACTTGCATGTCAATATCCCTCCTTTCTGGAAGCAGTTCCTGTTGGGGGGTGGGGGGGAAGGGGAGGAGAATAATGGCAAACAGCCCAGCGTTCTAGCATCCTCTACAGAAGACTGCGTTCGCTGCTGCACTTTGTATAAGCAGCTCCTGTTTTTGGCACTAAATTGTGTATTCACACTACTTCTTAGCCTTTTTTTGTTTGCCTGGGGGGTGCAACTCTGTGATAAGGAGTCTCTAATGAGGCTTATGTGACTAGGAGTGAACATGTGCTATGAAAATTGCTTACCGTCTACTGAGTGTCAAGAGGGTCTACTGGGTGGCTGTCAAGAGATGCTCATTCGAACAGAAAATGAGAGGGAGAGAGAGAGGAAGGAAAATTTCTATTTAGGGAAAATAGGGATGGGTTAGAAAGTAAAGAAGAAAATCTTTTAGAAATTCAGTGACAAAGAAACAGCTCAGTTTAATGCTTGGCTTAATGGCTCGAGAATGTTTATCAAAGGCAGTTTTTCCTGGTATTCTTGTAGATGATCATCTAAATTGTAGGTAACTACCCATGTTTTTTTGTTATCACTTGTTACCTTCGTTCTCTTCTAGGGCCCACCACAGTCAACCCAAGGCAGGTACTTAAACATGAAGGGCTGAGTTTCTTCAGATAGTCTGTTGTGTTTTGTAGTATTTGAATAGGGACTTGAGGGTGATCACTGGCCAGGGATTTTTAGAATGAGCTGCTCTAGTTCTGAGTGGGAGGTTGAACTAAATTACCATCTGAACCCTTTCCAGATCCAAGATTTTCCTGTGTAAGCTGTTGGCTGTTGAGTTCTTCTAATGTTCTGTGTGCCTAGAGTAGCACTCTACTTGTACAGCTCTTGAGTTCGTTTTACTTGCGTAAAGCTTAGAGTAAGAATATGACCACTCAGAGATACATTAGCCTTTAGGGAATATCTGGTCTGGGTTTCACCAGAGGCAAAAATTTGAGTTCAAGTGTTTTATTTATGGGGTGACCATGGGAAGTACTGATAGAGAGGCGGAGAAGTGGAACAGGACAGGGAAGGAAGGCATGAAGAGTGCATTTCTGAGCCAGTTGCCAGGGTGGGCAACTGGAATCGAATCCTCCTAGGAGCTGTGGGAGATAGTATAGAATATGCCTCAGACTTAACCCAGCTAACTAAGAGGGACTAGAAAGCTGGGAAGTTTGCCCGCCAAAAACACCCCCTTCCCCAGTCTGTCACTTAGTCGAGGGTGGCTCCCAAGGGTATTAACTCTGGTATTTCTGACCCATGCACAAGTTTGAATCTGCAATCAGATAAAAATTCTACAGGAATAGAGCTCCAGATGTTCACAGCAAGCAGCCTGGGGTGGGTAGAGGTGAATGCCAAGGCTATGTGGGCAGAGCACCAACACTGCATGCTAGAAGATCGTTTATTTGTAGTTCCCAACTTTTGAAATTTCTTTCTTCTGATTACAGGCCCTGGTCTTTTTCATGACCTTCAGAAGTGGAGAAAGGGGAAAGGAAGGGGGAATAGCTTTGCATTTCACCCCCACAGCTGTTTCTGGTGCCGTAGCTCTAGCCAGCTCCTCAACATTGGGATGTACCTTAGAGGCATATGATCAAAACACCATGGCTCATAAAGTGTTTGTAGCTCGAGGGAACTTAGATTAGGCATGTGAATTAGTGAAACATTAATATGGAGTATTGAATATGCTGTTTCAAAAATATTTCATTGTAGAATGTCTGAATGGGTCATTGCTTCTTTAACACATTAGAACAACCCATTGTTGTACTGTGAATATGTTGTTGTTTTTTCCCTCCTCAATCAGACAAGCCCTTTGAGGCTTGTCTCAAGGACAAGCCCATGAGGGAACCCATAATGTTGGGTGTAGGATGTTGCATAAATATTTACCAAAAAATAAATTATTATTATGCCCCAGATATGAAGTACATACTAGAAAGAGGGCTTGTATTATGAGGACAATCCCTCCTGATGAAGAAGCCAGGCTCAACATGGTTAAGATAAATAGTAAGGAGCTGAAAGAAATTCCCTGGGAAATTTCTTTCCCCTGACAGAAAGATTATAAGATCCTGCTGGGGATTTCAATTAATGATGTTGAATTGAAAGCATGCTTTAATGTCTACTCCCTCCTGAAATTCCTCTTAAATAGTAGTAAAAGGATGAAAAAAGGCATAAGCACATAAAGACAAAGAATTCCAGAGAGGATACAATAGAAACAAAATTTTGGAAATTAAAAAGCAGATAGATGCATGAGTAGTGACTGATTAGTGCACTCAAGAAAAATAAACCCTAAGTGAGGGAAGTGGAGACACAATTTATAGTGAAGAACCCACAAGTCTTAGGAATTGGCGAATCAGTCACTTCTAGAAGTTGGGGGAGGGTAAGGCCAACACAGGTGGTATTGAAGGAAAATCTGTTTAAGAAGCAATTAGACCCTTTGTGTCCTTTCCGCTATCCCATGGAGCCACATGGCCAACTCTCCCCGACTCTGAAAGAAGGTTGGGGGTTTATCTGGAAAAGGTAAAGCATAGTCTCTAGACTAGGGGACACCAGCCACAGCTGAGGGTGGAGATGATATGTAAAAAAAAAATAAATAAACAAACAAAAAATTACCAAATGAACATGTCCTGAATGTTAAACTCAACCGTTTGTCTTCTGCTATTTGGCTCACAAAACACTGGAAATCAGGTTTATGGAAACCAGGTTTATATCCTTCATGCAGAACATTAGCAGATCCTTCTCTGTGAAATCTGATTAACTCACAAGAAATGAGCTAGGGGTGACTGGGTGGCTCAGTAGGTTAAGCATCTGATTCTTGATTTTGGCTCTGGTCATGATCTCGTGGTTTATGAGTTCGAGCCCCACATCAGGCTTGGGCTGACAGTGTGGAGCCTGCCTGGGATTCTCTCTTTCTCCTTCTCTCCCTGCCCCTCCGCCGCTTGCACTCTCTCTCTCTCTCTCTCTCTCTCTTTCCCAAAATAAATATTTTTTAAAAAAGGAAAACAGCTAAGGTTAGGGTTCCCCAGAAAATGGCCCATCCAGCTCACCCTACCATGAAGCCCACAGCTGATAACGCCAATGACTTGGAGTTTCCACTCAGCTTTTAAGTGTCCTACTCTGAAATATGAGCATTCAGCCAGGCAGACATATGGTGGGAATGCCTCAATTTTAAAAGATTAGGGGAGAAAAAAATCAATAAACAGAGGAAAACAACTGGGAAACAGAGACTATGAAGGCAGGGGAAAATACTGGGGGGAAACCCTATTTATTAGTCTCTTAACAGAAACAAGAAGAATATGAAAAAGAATCAAGGGACAATTAATTTTTTAAGTTTATTTATTTATTTTGAGAGAGACAGAGACAGTGCAAGTTGGAGAGGGGCAGAGAGACAGGAAATGAGAGAGAGAGAATCCCAATCAGGCTTTGCGATGCTAACGCAGAGCCGGACACAGGGCTTGAAACTGAGAGATCACGACGTGAGCCGAAACTAACGGTTGGACGCTTAACTGACTGAGCCACCCAGGTGCCCTGAATCAAGGCACAATTCAAAGAAGAGGTCTCAAAAATTAAAAATAAGATAGCAAAAAGAAAGAAAAAAAAAAAAGATAAATGAAGAACGAATTGAAGAAAAGAAGGAAAATAGGAGAGGACAGATAAGATATCAAAGAACAATTCCAGAAGCTTCAACATCTGAATAAAAAGAGTTCCAGAGATGATGAAGTTATCAACAAAATAATAGGAGAAAATTCCCCGAACTGCAGCATGTGAGTTTTCTGAAGTGAAAGACCGTCTTTGTGACTTTCAGAACACATGTTTAGAAGACATTGTTGGTGTCTTCTTTAGACCCCTGTACTGGGCCAGCACATCCACCAGCTGTGAGTGTTGGCTTCTCGAGGCTCATAGCCCCCTTCTCTGGGGAACTTCTCTCAACCAGGTGGCAGCTGTATCTCCTGGGAGCTTCCACCCAGGACTCCAGCTTCTGCACGGGAGAGCTCACACCACATAACTGACTGAAAGGTTTGAAAGATCAATGGCCTTGCCTCCAAAGGGAGACCAAGTATGTGGCACAACTTGTGCTCGATGGTATCGGGCCAAAGCTAGACTCCAGTTGAGACCACACCCTTAGCTCTTTCCCCAGCCCCATCCTCTTTTCTTCATTTACCTTGTCCCTCAATTAATCACATGCACTCAAAACCTGCCTCAGTCTGTTTCTAGGAAACCCTATCTAAAGTGATAGGAAACAAAGAGAGAATTCTAAAAGCTTCCAGAGAGAAAAAGCAGGCTTCACACAAAGGATCAAGAACTACAAGGGCATCAGCTTTCTCAATACTGGAAGCCAGAAGACAACGGAGTCATCCCTTAAAGACGCTGAAGAAAAACGATTACTAACACAGGATTCAATGTTGAGTAGCTGAGATAAATGAAGGGAAAGAGGAAATCAAAGACATTTTCAGAATTGAAGATCTCAAAAATGCAACTTCCTTTGCATCTTTCTTAGAAATATTTCACCAAAACAAAGAAGTAATCCAAGGAAGAGGCAGACATAGGATATAGGAAATAGGAGACCCCCCCCCAAAAAAAGAGAGGTAAAGAGAATATCCAGGAAAATGATGAAGGGAGATCCAAGATGACAGCTGTGAATAGGCCTACCGGTTGGGCTTCCGGAGAAATCCCTTTGGAACATACAAAATTGATAGAATATCTAAGAGATGTGAAGATATTGAGTTACACAATGGAGGGAGAATTGAGGAATACAGTGGTGACAAGGGCACAGACACCAAGCAAATGTAAACACAAAACCATCATTAACTAGAAGGACCACAAAAATTTGTGCCAGGAAAGTCATCATACATGACTTGGGTATAAATAGGACTTGTAAAGTCATCTGCTGCTACATATCAATATTACCCAAATTATGATATACTGAGAAGGCAGGGGACAAAAAAAGTTTACGTGTGGCATAGTTTAGAGGGGTGGGAAAGAGGGGCAAACAAGCCACTGAAGAGCTCTGGTCATCTTCCAGAGTTGGAAGTCAATAGATCATGTTTCACACTGAAAAATCCAGAAGTTACAGTAGAGCCATGTTAAGGATATGAAGGGAAGGACCACAAGAAAGGCTAAGAGGGTTGCCAGTGGGAGCTTGGAGGACAGATAAATGGGTGGGAAAGGCTACTCTGTCTTCTGAACACGTTATAGATGGATTTGACTCTTTAAATGATGTGCAGTATAACTTTGATTGTTAAAACTGCAGGAAAAAATGTAAATGCCTCCAGGGACAGATACCAGAAGAGACCAACTAGACTGTGGAATAAAACGCTGTGAGGAGGGCAAGTTTTGATCAGGTGCTGGCTGGGAGCCCAGGTGGGGGAAAACTTTTTTCTCGAGGGAACTCAGTAGCTGGAGAGAAAAAGCTGACTACAAACCAGAGGGAGGAGGTGGAGTAAGGAAGCATAAAGACGAAAAGCACCCTGGCCCCAGGGTCAGAGCTGGAGCTTGCTAGTTGGGTGGAAATTGAGAAGAGGCCAGAAGATTTGGGGTTTCAGCAACGTGTGAACTGATTAGAACTTGTGAACCAAATTAGAAGTCACTATTTGCTTGTTTTCAGCACAAAACCCCTTACCCCTCCACTCATGGCGGGCGCCTCCAGAGGGGGTTTTCACACAGGCTCACAAATCTGCCAGCTGCACACGACACACCTAGGCTACCGTGTTTTTTCTTTCTGACCCCTTCACCCTCTTTGCCCAGGTTTTCTGGAGGGTCATCCTGTTACTGAGACTTGCTCAGCACTAAACATGGAGGCCTATGTCTCTTTCACACTTGATCAGATAGTCTAAATAGTGAGAGCAATGCTGATTGTCACGTCCTCTAACGGGAGGTATATGTAAAAGCACGAATGCTAACTTCAACCCTAAGTTTCGAAGGCACCTTTTTTTTTTTTTTTGTTTTCCTAGGAGGTGGCCAAGGAAGTTATCCCAAAGGTGACAGATGTGAGACACCCCGTGGGGAAGGCTCATGTCTAGTGGTGCATCACAAGAGAGTACTCAGGAGAGAAGAGAATCGTCTAGCTGACCAACACTTTTCCAATTCAAATAAGACCACTGGCTAAAAATTCTTATATACGTATGTGTGTGTGTGTGTATATACACACTTACATACATATACCTATATAATCATTGGATTAACCAGAGGAATTTACTAGAAGATTCACTGAAGTGGTGAATTCCCCTACTTTCTACACATTCCAAGGCTAGATTTCTTTTGTCTTAAATTATCTGCACCTTACAACGAGGCAAGCATAGCAAAGATGCAAAGAGAAGTATATTCCCACAGATTTCTAAATCTGTCATTATACTTCTCATGAGAGCTGATATCCATGGATTACTCAATGCAAACAGCAGATGCTGATATAAACCAGCAGACCCAGACCCCTGCCTGCCTTGGAATCTTTCTACCCCAAGTAGAAGGGAGTGGTTGGGCCGGCAAGAACAGGAATGAGAAAAAAAAAAACCCAGTGAAACCAACAGGCTGCCTGGCTTCATGCACAAAGAGCAAATGAAGAGCTCTGGTCAGGGAGCTTCCACATGACCTGTGTGGCCAGGGCAGCTCATCAAGATTGATAGCCAGTGGATTCCACAGCCAACATTAAATTACCAAATGACACCAGAGAGGTCCAGTCTCCTCTTTCCCCTCAAGTAACCCCACCAACCTCCATGCAAACTCCCTAATCCCCTTCACCCACCCCCATTTATGTTTCTACCCTCTGATGGCAGCCCCATCTCACTCATTGCCCTAATCTGACAAGAGATCGAAGATGTCAAATACTTTCCATCTCTTTCACCCCAGGCTACTTTTGTAGCAGTCCACTTAAACACCTCTCCCACGAACAAGCCAGCCCTGGGCAAGAGAAAGTTATAAGACTTCATAGAGAAAGGGATCTGCCCTTCACTTTGTCCAACCACTAAATGGGGTCAAGAAAGATTCTTAAGCATGAGATCCAAGGTCACAGGGGAGATACCAACTATAAAAGCGGGGTTGAAATGGAGCCTTGGAGGCACCCTTGGGGCCGGCCTTATAAAACCATATAAGGGTTAGTCCTGAGAAAGTCCTTTCCTCCATGCCCCTGGATTGGTTTCCTTTGTAAAGAGTAAGTGAAAATAACAAGACATCGCGTGATTGAGAAAATGAGAGCAAACTGTTTCTGGGCCTATACAGAGAGGATGCATATTCATAGGGACTGGAGGGGGGGGAGATGTTAGAGAAATGACCACCCTTATTAAAATAAAACACAAACCCTCCAAGGTTTAGCACCGGAAGCAAAAGTACCAGGAGAGGAAGGTGAAATGACCTAGTGGCCCCCGCTAGTGTTATTAAGTATAGTGTGAAGGTTAGAACTCATGTTCCAGAATGTGACAGATTTAGATTCAAATCCCAACTCCCTTACCTCAGAGGTTTATAGGGTTATTTGGAAAATTATTGACATCCCCAGAGCCTCAGCTTCATCATTAGTAAAATTAGTTGATAATCATGTCCCTTACAGAGCTGTAGTGCGGAGGTCATGACATGTTCTCACTGTGTCAGCATATAGCAACTGGCCACTCGATGTCAGCGGCATTATTAGGACAGGATCACCTTCTCCTTAGGGTTCGATCACTATTGATGACGCCATTGCCACACTAATTCCCAGGAGGGTGGCGATTCTTCCTCGTTTAGTGATTTCTAGTGTTTCTTTTTTATCTGTGAACATATATGGATACACAGAAGTATATTTGCAAAGTTGCAATCTCATTAACAAGTGGGAGAGCCAGGATTTGAAACTGGGCTGACTCCTGAACCCTCATGAAGAAGGCTCTGAGGAGAGAGCGCCAAACCACAGGGATATTATGTTCAGAATACCCAAGTGCCAACCATACAACAGGAGAGGAGATATCCATTCCCTTCTCCCTGCCTTTCTATTCACTTCCTCCCCCCGCCCCCACCACCTCCAGACAAAGAAGGGCTTTTTGCTAACGTGATTGGAGACAGACCAAGACATTGAACACATGCTGATTAGTAGCCACTGTTGGCACACTATCTTTCTTCCACCCTCTTGCTCCAGCTCTCTCCCTTCTAACAGCCCAAGTGGACGAGGCAAACTACGGCCTCCTTCCTCCGTGAGTCTGGACAAAGGGCAGAAAGAATGTCCGTGGCTGGAGATGTAAAATGAGACAGGGAGCTTTTCTAAACTGACTTTTTTGGATGGACTGTGATCACGTTCAGAAGATCCGCCATCAAGGGCAGATTTGGCCTGGCTACTCCTGATACAGGCCGACGGGCAATAAGTCCAATTAGTACATGATTTGGATAAGTCCTAAAATTCCAAATCGACGTTCTGGCCCTCCGGGTGGTGCCATAAAGCCTGGGGCTGCAGAAACTAGAACTACTGATACAAACAGAAATGCTTATCCTGAATCGTCCTTCTACCGAAAGTACCTATCTATAGTGGTCGATTTTGTGTGTTATCTAGACTGGGTCACAAGGGCCCAGCTATGTGGCTAAACATCACGTCTGGGTGTGTCTGTGAGGCTGTTTCCCTAATGAGATCAATATGTGAATCAGTGGACTGAGTAACGTGGATCACCCTCCCCAGGGTGGGTGGGCATCAGCCAAGCCTTGGAGGGTCCAAATAGAATTAAAACACGAAGGAGAGGGGCGCCTGGGTGTCTCAGTCGGTTAAGCATCTGACTTCAGCTCAGGTCATGATCTCGTGGTCCGTGAGTTCGAGCCCCACGTCGGGCTGTGTGCTGACCACTCAGAGCCTGGAACCTGTTTCGGATTCTGTGTCTCCCTCTCTCTCTGACCCTCCCCCGTTCATGCTCTGTCTCCTTCTGTCTCAAAAATAAATAAACATTAAAAAAAAATTTTTAAACACGAAGGAGAGAGGATCTGCTCTCTGCCTGACTCCTTGGGCTGGAGAATTGGTCTCCTACTGCTCTGGACTAGGACTCACACCTGGTTCTCAGATCTTCAGCTTCAGACTGGAGCTATACCACCAGCTTTCCTGGGCTTCCAGCTTGCAGAAGGTGGATGATAGGACTTGTCAGCCTTCATAATCACATGAGCCAATTCCTTATAATAAACATATATACATAGATGCACAGAGATATATCCTATTGGTTATTTTTTTCCTCTGGAGAACCCTAATACATCATCTGATCTTTAACTCCTCTGAAACCACATCCTATCCTAATTCCATCTCTTTAATGCCTCGAAGAACACACTGGGTGTTGACTAATGTCTTTTGCACACGGACTGACTTTACTTGCTGCCCTTTATGGACTTCTGTGATAGGATCATATTTGCAAAGAGTATTACATAGATAAACATGTTCATAAACATGAAGGATGGGGGCGCCTGGGTGGCACAGTCGGTTGAGCGTCCGACTTCAGCTCAGGTCACGATCTCGCGGTCCGTGAGTTCGAGCCCCGCATCGGGCTCTGGGCTGATGGCTCGGAGCCTGGAGCCTGCTTCCGATTCTGTGTCTCCCTCTCTCTCTCCCCCTCCCCCGTTCATGCTCTGTCTCTCTCTGTCTCAAAAATAAATAAACGTTAAAAAAAAAAAAAAAAAACATGAAGGATGTTACCTTGTGAATCAAAATTAATTCCAAGTGACTTGGAAAGTCAATGTCAAAAGTTCAAACCACCTACCAATGAAGAAAATATAATATCACAATTCTAACATAGGGATACTTGTCTAAGCAGAGACGGATAATAGAATAAATAGTAAGGGAAGAGATTGACTGGTTTCATTGCATTTTAGAATTTAGAACTACAGTTTTCAAAGAATTTTAAAGACCAGGATAAACAATTGTTGAAAGTACGTTTGAGAAAGAGTTAAAAATTTTTTTTTCAAGCTGGAGCTGATAAAAATAGAAATCCAAATCCCTAGATACTGGTAAAGAAAATTAGATAGACAAAATTTCTCAAAAGAAGGTGAGGGGTGCCTGGGTAGCTCAGTCAGTTAAGCATCAGGCTTCAGCTCAGGTTATGATCTCACGGTTCGTGAGTTCGAGGCCCGCATTGGGCTCTCTGCTGTCAGTGCAGAGTCTGCTTTGGATCCCCTGTCTCCCTCTCTCTCTGTCCTTCCCCCCACCCCCCACCCCCGCTGGTGCTCTCCCTTCCTTTCAAAAATAAAATAAACATTAAAAAAAAGTGAGAGTTCACATAAAAACCTGTTTGCAAATATTTATAACCACTTTATTCATAATTGTCCAAAGAGGAAATAACCCAAATGTCCATCAACTGACAAATGCATAAACAAATTATGACACATTTGTGTAATAGAGTACCACTCTGCTAAAAAAAGGAACATACCACTGATATATGTAACAATACAGCTAAATCTAAAGATCATTATGCTAACTGATAGAAGCCAAACACAAGAGAATCATACATATGATATGATTCCATTTATATGACATTCTGGAAAAAGAAAAACTATAAGAACAGAAAACATATTTGAGGATGCCAGGGGCTGGGGAAATAGGGAGGTGATTGACTACAAAGAGAACTTTTCAGGGTGAAGGAAATATTTTATATCTTGACTAAGGTGGTGGTTACATGATTATAAACATTTATCAAAACCATATACCTAAAAATGATGAATTTTACTGTATATAAATTCTACTTCAGCAAACTTCAGTTAGACCATGTTTTACATTACTAGTAATCAAATAAATGAAAGTTAACATAAAAAAGGGTCATTTTTAAGTTTAGCGATTTACAAATATAATTGACAATATCCAATTCTGGGTAAGTTTCAAAGAATTTGGTATTCTCTTTTTTTTTTAACGTTTATTTATTTTTGAGACAGAGAGAGACAGAGCATGAACGGGGGAGGGGCAGAGAGAGAGGGAGACACAGAATCTGAAGCAGGCTCCAGGCTCTGAGCCATCAGCCCAGAGCCCAACGCAGGGCTCGAACTCACGGACCGCGAGATCGTGACCTGAGCTGAAGTCGGCCGCCTAACCGACTGAGCCACCCAGGGGCCCCTTGATATTCTCATATAGTCATGTTGGTGGTGTGAATTGGAAAGACCCTTTTGGAAATCGCTTTTTTTTAAGATTTTATTTTTAAATAATCTCTACACTCAACTTAGGGCTTGAATTCACAACCCTGAGATCAAGAGTCATATGCTCCAACTGACTGAACCAGCCAGGTGCCCCTGGAAATCATTCTTGAAATGCGTATCAAGAGTCACAAAATTGTCACCCTTTGACCTAGAAATACCATTTATGGGAATCCATGCCAAAGAAATTCTGGAAAAAATGGCTAGAAAACAATGATGTTCATAGAAGAATTATAGATTATTAAAATTTTTTAAGCTTATTTATTTCAGAAAGAGAGAGCTTGCACACACAAGTGGGGGAGGGGCAGAGAGAGAGAGGGAAAGAGAGACTCCCACGTTCAGCTCAGCACAGAGCCCAATGTGGGGCTCAATCTCACGTATGCAAGATCGTGACTTGAGCTGATATGAAGAGTTGGACACTTAACCAACTGAGCCACCCCCGTGCCCCAAATTATTAATAATTTTAAATAATTAGAGGATTTCCATTCCTAAGAGTGGAAGAATGGTTAGTTGAATTATTGCGGGAAATATTATGCAATAATTCACAAATGGTTGTTGTAAAGTCTATGTAGCCACACATACATGAGGAAGTATGTTTATATAATGTCACTAAAGAAAGCCAAATACAGACTTATGTGTGCACTCTGGAAAGGTAGAAAGTGTAGTGGTTAAGAGCATAAATTTCAAAACCCAGCTTCCTGGGTTCATGTCCCAATACTGTCACCTTTGGCTGTGATCTTGCCAGCTTAACCTCTCAGATGCTTAATTTCCTCACTTGTAAAATAGGAAAAATAATAGTGGCTTCTCATAGGTGTTTTCAAGGGTTAAATGAGTTATACGTCACATAAAACTCTTACTAAACCACTTGGTACTAAGTAAGCACTTTTAAATTTTGCTGTACTGTTTTATCCCTACAAACGCAGAAGGGTTGGACGAAAATAGTACAAGAGTATTATTCTGGTGTATGTGGTTATGGAATTATTAGGATGGTTGCCATTGTGGTCATTTTTGTCTACTTTTTACACTTTCACATTTTAAGAAGTCATTTTGATTTTTAAAGGCTTGCATAGATCTCACTACAGATTTGTATTCAGATTTCACTGAATGGACAGTTTTGTAGATTTTTGGTTTTTTGGGGGTTTTTGGTTTTTTTGTTTTTTTGTTTTTTTTTTTTTTGCTTTCTTGTTAATGGATTTCCAAGTGACGGTGTGACTAAAGAGCTAGCAGGGTATGCATACCAATGATTCACGTAGATCCCAGTGAAAGAGACACTCTGGAACAATAGGAAAACACCATAAAATGGCTTGAAAGCAATCATATCCATGGATATGCTAATTACAGATTATTAACTGTTAAACAATTAGAAGGTGCTCAATTTCCAATAGCAGGGGAATGATGAATTAAAATAACAGCTACAAAAGAGACTGTTATCAACAATTTAAATTGTGGTTATAAAGGTTCTATAACCGTATATACACATGGAAACGTGGAGAAGAAAACACTCGTGAGAAAACTATTTCTGTGTCTTGAAAACAAAGCTTACAGTACAGGAGTGAGAGATGGGGTTCCCTCTCCTGGGTGTCCATTCTTCTCACTTTCTTGGTGTTTCCCACTCTGGCATAGGGAGTAGCTAGGGTCTTCCAAAGCAGCCAGCACCATGGCTTTGCTTTCTGTCTTTAGAGCTGGCTTTCACAGAAGATATATGCTGGGTGGCACTCACACAAAGCCTTTTCACACGAAAGGTTGGTGGCTACCCCAGCACCTTCTCCATGTGTGTTCCGGGCAGCCCCACCGGCCAAGCCCAGACTCGAAACAAATCTGGGAGAATTTATGCTGACACTTGGTTCCACATCTGGAAATGCTGAGGGTCAGTCCTGATTCCTAGCGTTGTGGTCGTTCTCTTCTTGAGCAGAACTTCGACAGGCAAGCACTCTTGTTTACAGATGCCCAGGGCGTTCCAGAAACTGACTTTCTTTGAATGGGTCTCAATGCTTAGGCCACACGATTACGTTTTCTGGTGTTTGTGGTTAGAAAATTCCAGACCTGTGTAGATCTAATACCTGTTAGGTTTGGGCCATGAGGAGACATATATTAAATAAAACTCTTCAGATTAAACATACTATTTGAAAATATTTTTTCTCCAAAGACTTCATGCATCTTTTAAGAATTGCTTACATTTGGGAGTTTAGATCCCGTGCCTGAGACCTTTCTGAGGGGAAAATGTTAAAAAGAAACAACTGGACATTTTTGCAAAGTTAGTAGAACAATGGAAAATAGAAGTTAAAGGAAGTTTTTTTTTTAATGTCTATTTTTATTTCTGAGAGACAGAGAAAGAGAGCGAGCAAAGGAGGGGCAGAGAGAGGGAGACTGAGGATCCAATGCGAGGTGAAACACTGACAGCATAGAGCCCAATGTGGGGCTCGAACTCATGAACCATGAGATCATGACCTGAGCTGAAGTCAGACGCTAAGCCCATGAACCACCCAGGCGCCCCTAAGGAAGTTTTTATCATTTTATTTTATATAAAAGAAAATGATCAGCCAAAGAAAACAGAAGTGTCTACTTCATGATTTAAAAAGAACTATGTCTATATTTTTCCCTATCTTTTGCTTCATAGTTTATATAACTTGTCTTATGGTAAATGAAAAAAAAAAAACACATTTATTTATTCTTTGACCTAGACGGAGGAAAAGGAATTCAGTGGGAATATATTAAGACCATGAAGTACTTTGTCAATCAATAGACTCCTATTCAAAAGTGCTATGCTATAATCCACCTCCTTAGTTTTCAATGCCATAGTTATTTATAGGGCCATTTGCAGCCTCAACTCTGCTAAAACCATTTCTGGGAGGGCTCTCAGCCCATATCCTAAGCACAACCCTGCTCCATCGGGCCTCTGCACAGGTGTTTCTTCATATGGATCCTGACTCAGTCGTGTGTGAGAGACAGAGTGAGTGAGTGTGTGTGTTAGTAGTGGTGAGGCTTACTCCTAACCTGGGTTTTTTGGGGGAACATCTTAGTATCTCAGATGCTAAGCCACATTTTGCATCAGTGCAAAATGTGGCTTCAATGATGGAATAGCGCAAAGTGATTCTCTTCATTACTCTGCCACTTAGATGGTCCTGACCCTGGAGGCAAGACAAACCCACCACTCACTGTCCACCAAAGTGGGAAGCTGGTGTCGATTTGATTCACCATGGCCAACGAAATTAGACCACCCCTGAGAAGAGCCCGTGCAGGTTGTGCAGGGTCAAGAGATCCACATCGGATATAGACATCCAGGCTTCATATTCCTTGACCTGGTAGTATTCAGGAAAGCTTTGAAAACCTGCTTTTGCCTAAAGTGCATCTGACAGTACGCAAGTAAACACGCTGTAAACCTGCACATCTGACCCGCGCCTAGTACTGCAAAGAAGCAACCTAACAGATTCAAAACCTGGACTCTGGACTCTGACCGCCTGGATTGGACTCTGCTCTGCCACTTATTACCTGGGTAACCTTGAGCAAGTTACTTAATCTCTCTGCTTATTTGTCTGTAAAAGAGAGATGTTAATTGTACTTATCTCACAGGGTTCTTAGGAGGTCCACATTTGCAAAGTGCTTAAACCAATGCCTGGTAAGGGTTGTATAAGTGTGCACCGAATAAAATGAATAGATTTGCAGAAATTATTTCGTTCCTGCTTTCACCTGTTTTCACCCAGGGATTCTGCGTGACTTAAAAATAGCAGAACTTTTCTTGCTTGTCCAAGATTGTTTATCCTTTATTTTCAAATTAAATTTATTTGGGTGGGAATAACTTTGCCATTAGAAGCAGAAACATCGGGGGTGCCTGGGTGGCTCAGTCGTTTAAGTGTCCGACTTCGGCTCAGGTCGTGATCTCACAGCTTGTGAGTTCAAGCCCTGAGTCAGGCTCTGTGCTTTCAGCTCGGAGCCTGGAGCCTGCTTCAGTTTCTGTGCCTCCCTCTCTCTCTGCCCCAACCCACTCACATTCTGTCTCTCTCTGTCTCTCAAAAACAAATAAACATTAAAAAAATTTTTTTTTAAATAAAAAGAAGCAGAAACATTGGATAGAGACCATGCATTCACTGAATGATGAATCTGGGTTAAGATAGGAATTCAACACTACACTAACTATATAATAAGGACTTGAGAAAGTTTCTTAACTTCCCTGAACTCAATATAGTCGTTAGTAAATTGGCACTAATATGAAACTTCCAGAGCTGTTATGAATAGAAGTTATTATGGAAAGTACTTGGCATGTAGTCTAGTAGAAAAAAAAGTTCTCTTCCTGATAAAATCCAGGCTTTATCTTTTTGCTTTAACCTCCCCGCATTCGACTAGTTCTTTTACAATTTTTGACAGCCTGGCTCAATGATTCATAGTAAATTTGAAGGTGGTCTTCTGATGTAAACAGTTGAAACTTTCTATCCTTTGGGTGCTGTTACTAGTAATATTATTCATAAGTACTCTGTATCTGTTCACTTCATCTGAATCACCCTTCCGATGACACTGGTGAAATACGAAGAGCTGGTGAAAATTACACGGATCAGTAAGAATATTTTGAGAAAGTACATTTCAGGGGAAATACTACAGATCTGGTTTGTTTCTCTTTAAGACCTATCAACAAATGTGTCTCAGGATTCTCTCACACTTCTGTTGTTTTCAGAACTTCACGCCATTAGGCAGATGTCACGGGGAGCTGCTTGCCTTTTTCAAAAGGATTTGGGGTGGGGGGAGGGGAGCTTTTTAAGAGACATTGTCTAAATCATTTTTTCAATTAAAATTTAAATTTAAATGTGTCAAAATTACCCATGATTTTCAGCTGCTCAACATTTGTCTCACACGTGTTCTTTCTTAACACAGATTATTTTTTTTCTTCCCAATGTCAAGTTTAAGACCCCAAATCCTCCTTTAAAATCTATTAAAATATTGAGCAAGTTACTCTCCATGGGGTTTGCTGGAGCAGGGGTGCCTGTATTTGTTTTTACAAAGGAACGGCTGTTCCTCTGGTCCTGTTACTTCACTCTGTGAATATTTCCCTGGTGGAATCACCAAACAGACAAACTGTGTCTCCTGGAGAGAAGAATCCAATGGCTGTTAGTGTGTTTGCCACATCGTGTTTCTGTCGCAGATACACATGCAAATCACAAGCTTCTGGGCTCCTGGGACCACTCTGTCCCAGAGTCACTCTCAGCCTTGGAGATAAGCATGTCCTCTCTTGAAGCCCCTTGCAATCAGTCCTGTGCTACACAAAGCTCTCACGAGAAAATGAAATGGTTTCTGTGGACAAGTAGGCTAGGAGAACCTCTGGAGAAGAGTTTAAAATGTGTTAGAAATTGTCATCCTCCTTGGGGCACCAGGGTGGCTCTGTCAGTTGAGCATCTGAGTTCGGCTCAAGTCATGATCTCATGGTTCGTGAGTTCGAGCCCCGCGTCGGGCTCTGTGCTGCCAGCTCAGAGCCTGGAGCCTGCTTCAGATTCTGTGTCTCCCTCTCTCTCTGCCCCTCCCCCGCTCATGCTCCGTCTCCCTCTCTCTCCTTCAAAAATAAATAAAAACATTTTAAAAAATTAAAAAAAAAAGAAAGAGGGGCACCTGGGTGGCTCGGTCGGTTAATCGTCCAACTTCGGCTCAGGTCATGATCTCACGGTCCGTGAGTTCAAGCCCCGTGTCGGGCTCTGTACTGACAGCTCAGAGCCTGGAGCCTGTTTCAGATTCTGTGTCTCCCTCTCTCTCTGCTCCTTCCCTGTTCATGCTCTGTCTCTGTCTCAAAAATAAATAAACGTTAAAAAAAATTTTTTTAAATAAATAAATAAATAAAAAGAAAGAAATTGTCCTCCCTCAGAGTCACAACACACCTTAGCATATTAAATTTGCCTTACATTTCTTAGAAAAGAAATTACTTACTACTTATTAGAAACAAATACCTTCACCTCATGCTACCTAGAATTGTTTAACATGGGATCCCATTTTTCAACATTGCATACTGAAAGCCTGAGAACTTGGGGTTCCATGCAAGATAGTCTGAGAAACACTGTTTTGCATTAAAGAATGCTATGACTCCCAAAGCTAGCGGGTGTCAAGCGAATGTGCCAGGAAGTAGCCAGCAGTGCCCATTTTCCCATCGTTATTATAACCCCTCTCCGCTTCCCGGGTGCTGGTGTAGAGAGTCCTACTCCTAAGCCCTGTGCCACGACGGCTTAAGAATGAATATGCAACAACAGAATATCATGCAGCCTTTAAAAAGAAGGAAATCCTGCCTTCGTGACAACATAGATGAACCTTGCGGACACTGTGCTAAGTAAAACCAGCCTGACGCAGAAGGACAAATACTTCTGACATGCATCTGAAAGAACAGGACTCACTGAAGCAGAGAGCAGAGTGGCGGTTGCCGGGGGCCGGGAGGGAAAATGAAGAGTTGCTGTTCAATGAGGATAAAGTTTCCATCACGCAAGGCGACGAAGTTGTAGATGTCAGCAGTACAGCACTGTGCCTGTAGTGAACGATGTTGTATTGTGCACGTCAAAATTTGTTAAGAGGGTAGATCTCCTGTCGAGGGTTCTACGGGCAAACAAACAAAACCAAAGAAGCATGCAAAAGAAAAGTCCACGGCTAATAGATGTCTATGGCCTGATTGTGGTAACAATGTCACGTGCATACGCATACGCCCAAACTCGTCGAATGGTAGTTTGTGCAGCTACTTGGGTGTCAATTACACCCCAAGAAAGCTGTTTGTAAAGAAAGTGTGCGTGTAGATGAGTATGAGTGTGTGTGTGGGCACGCTCATGTGTGTGCCTGTTCGTGTTCTGAAACCAAGTGGATGATCCAGGATTACCTATCACTCAGCAGCGTTTACTTCTCATCTCCACCTCGTTAGCACAGATCGTCGAGAGAAGTTAGATAGCTGGAGACCGGAAATGGCACAAAATGGGCACATGGCTCAAGTTGGAAGAAAGACACTCCAACAAATGGGTCCTGGGGATCTGTGAGCCCCAAGGCTCTCCTGACGGAAGTGCTGCATTCTCCACTGTGCGGATTTGGTGAGGCTCCCCATTTGTCTTTACCTCCCTCTATCTCTTTTCCTCTGCAGAAACAGGACTCATTAAGAATGCAAGCTAATTTAAGCCTCGTTCAACAGCTCCCGTCTCTCTTGAAACGAAGTCGAGCCTACTTCAGAATGTTCCATGAGGCTCAGTGAGATCTGACTCTTGCCTTCCCTCAGATTTCAACTTTTCCTTCCTCCTATATTAGGATCCTGTCACTTGTCACTTTTGCCCCACTTCCCACACTATACTTTCTCTCATTCCTTCTGCCTCAAACTCTCTAGCCAGCTCTCTCCACCAAATTCTCTCCAACCCTGACCCTGAACACAGCCGGGTGCCTAGCTGATTCCCCCTCATTGCTTATGTCACAGTCTAGACATCATTTCTTCCAAAAAACCTTCCCTGACCCTTCCATAAAGCTGGGTTGGCTGACCCTTCTCTGGCCTGCCTGAGCAATTCTACTACCCATTTCAGAGTGTTTCCTATCTATTGATCTGTACCCCCAGTTGGACTGTAAACTCCACAGGGGCAGAAACTCTCCATATTTCTCACCACTGTATTCCCAGGCCGAGCTCAGAACCTCTAACATGGCAGCCGTTCAATAAATACATGCTGAATGAATGAATCAGTCGGCCAGCAGATCAGTCTCAGCCTCGTGGCAAAGTAGAACAGTAAGATTCTATCACTGGATTCCCAAATCTCACGCTCTCATTTCTGGATATTTCGAATGAACGGCATATTATGATCCAACTACACAGTTTTTCTGAAGTTATCTTCCTCCAGCATGTGGAAGGTGTGGGGCCCAGGGGGCAGGGGGCTCCCTGTAATTGACAAAAGTGGAGTACGACCTCATATTGCCTGCTCTTCTATATTTGAGAAGGTCAACCAATTAGGTGATGCTTCCTCCCCGTCACAGTTTAATTGCGCCTCTACTCAGCCTTGCTGGAAAACCTGCTTCCCGTTTGCATGACAAATCATGCATGTTAGGGCTCTGAGAATCTTGCTTATATTTTTTAGTCGCATTGCATAATAAAAGACAGATACACATGGTCACACACAGGCTCAACAACACCCTTTTATCCACTGTTCTTTTGCAAACTGCAGTCTCACCCAGCTGCCAAATTCATATTCTAATAGGATGACCAGAAACTATTTCCCTAACGCAATAATGAATCAGTCTGTGTCACACAGGACTGTTCACCGCAACGCCCTTCCTGGTTGGAAAGCAAAACTTGTAAGCTGGATGGTTTCAGAGAAACAAATTGCTTCTGGCTGCAGAATAAGATGACTGTATAGTTGACCAAAACACACACACACACACACACACACACACACACACACACACACACACAAAAACACCCCTAGGAGATGAATTACTTGAAATTAGGAGGCCTACATTCCTGGGGCCAGATAGTAAAACTATTTCACCCCCCTTAAGACATGATGCTAGAGTTAGTCAGACATTTCCAGGATTTGTGCTTTGTGGAAAAATATGTTGACCCCATTGCAGAAAATTGCCTTAAGAGGGACATGTTGCAAGTATATCCATTGCAGACTAAAGCTTTTGAATAATATTAAGGGGAAGTTGTCTCCACAACCCCTGCAACCATTTCCATGGTAGAATTATGAAAAGAGTTTTAAGGCAATCGGGGGGTGGGAGGGGTGGCTCAGGAATAGAATTGTAAAATGACTTTTTGTCCAATGGCTGCAGAGTAATCCATGACCATATGCTTTACCCTTTACAATTCTGTGAGTTGTCTAAATCCCAGCAAGGTAATAATGTACTTTGTTCTGCAGTATCAGTTGCCAAGCTGTCAAAGCTCATTCTTTGTTCTCTGTGCCGCTGGTGTGTATTAGAAGTTAAGAGATGTCAAAGAATATGGCGAACGAGTTGTACGCAATGCCGGTATATTAGTTAAGATAATACTAGCTGCTGAAACAAATAAACTCAAAAATCTCGGTGACTTTAATACAGTGGAAGTTTGTAAAGACCAATCAGCTGAGAGCGAGGCTGTGGGGAGACTCCATGAAGTCATTCAGAGACCTAGGTTGATGGAGGCTCTACCTTTAACCTACGCTTTCCAAAGTCACGCTGGGCATTGACATCCAGTTGTCCTATGGATGAAGACAGAATATGAAAAATCCTGTGGGAGGTTTCCATGGACCAAGACTAGAAGTGGCGTAAAGCAGTTTTCCCATATAACACAGACATTTGGCCTCAAGCAACTACCAGGGAAACTGAGCAAAGGGTGTGGCTTTGGCCTCGGGAAGAAAACAGGTTTAGGTGAGCACATACCATTCTTGGCCACTGGCCAACACTTTAGTCACCAAATATCCATTTCACCTGTCCTCCCACATCAACAACAAACATTTGGGGTTCCCAAGGGAGAAAACCCAAAGTCCCATCCAAACACTTCAGAGTCCAGGAGCTCCAAGAGGTACAGATTCCTTCCTATCAATCACACCCACATGTGATCCAATCACCTACACACACACACACACACACACACACACACACACACACCCTATGCAGTGGGGAGAGGATATGGAATAACCACAATAAAAATTCCCATTCTTTTTTTTTTTTTTTTTAATTTTTTTTTTCAACGTTTTTTATTTATTTTTGGGACAGAGAGAGACAGAGCATGAATGGGGGAGGGGCAGAGAGAGAGGGAGACACAGAATCGGAAACAGGCTCCAGGCTCCGAGCCATCAGCCCAGAGCCCGACGCGGGGCTCGAACTCACAGACCGCGAGATCGTGACCTGGCTGAAGTCGGACGCTTAACCGACTGCGCCACCCAGGCGCCCCAAAATTCCCATTCTTAAGTAAGAAGCATGGTAATTAATACTCAGTATAATTATCACCTAGCAATGATATTATTTTGCTAGGCAAATACTATGAAAATCTCTATTCTAAATAGGACAATTTTCTTGATTAAATCGTGTTTCTGCTATTTAAGATAAACATTCGAGATCTATTATTCAATCACTCAGGGTCTACCCTTTGGGACGTTCTTCCTTGCCCATCATGACCTCCTTGGCTACATCTGAAACAGTCATGGGAAAGTATGCCCTTCTAGGGGTTTCCCATCTGTCAAAGCTTGTTTCTGAAGGTTCAAATTGAGGGTCCTAAATATTGTTTTAAGCTTCAAATAGAAAAGACTTTTTCAGGCTAGCTTCATGATTCTTTCTTCATATTTATTTGGTAATAAAATTTCTTCAAACCTATAGCATGTTTCTCAATTATCTCCTTCCAGCCAGTTGCATGCATGTCAGTTCTTAGATGTAACTCTCAATCCTGATAGATTTCTTTGCTTTCTTGCCCTCATAACTTTCACTTAATTCAAAGGCAATCAACTGTGGGCCATCCAGATTGGATAGGAAAGCCATATACCTAATCTGATCCTTGCTATAAATCTGAATTTTAATGAGCCATTGTTTCTTAAAGGGTTTCTCCACCTTATTTCCTATTATTTGGCATGTAAAACCAGATGGCTTTTCGAATCTTTCAATACCCAAACCCTGGACTCCTTAGACTCCTTTTTATTTATGCTTTCAAATCAACAAATCCTTATCTGAACTCATCTCTTTCTTCTGATAATTTGGTAAATGCAGCCAGTCACAACCAACACACGCTATTAGCATTCTGTGTCTTCCAAACTTTTTTTCTAAATTTACAGGGCTGGTAGCTACTTGGTCTCTTGCCACATAAGCTCAGACACAGTTTTAACAAATGTGTTTCCCATTGCAATATATGGATGACCATCTTCCAACCTGCAATGTCACTGTCTGCCATCTGACTATTAAAACAATGTCATTTGAGTATTCAGTCCATTTATATTTAGGGTAGTTAATGTTATATTGGGGGTTTTATTTACCATCTTACCATTTATTTCATGTGTAACCCATATTCCCCTTTTCCCTCTTTTTCTGCCCTCTTTTGATTAACCTTTTATTATTCTATTTTTCTTTTATACATTTTACTCCTAATTTAGTGTTTACCTATAGGTTAAAATGTTTCCCTAACTTATTATAATCTAAATTACTGTTTTTACCATTTCTACTTCAGAAAACCTTTAACTCCATTTACACCCTCCCCAAGTTTTACATTCATGTTATCCTGCATTTTAATTCTATACATATATTACGTGATTAATATTCAGTCAATATTCATTCGTATTTATCCACATTTGGATAACAACATTTCTGTTGCTCTTTATTTCTTACAATTCCGGGTTTTCCTCTGTAATCACTTTCCATCTGTCTCAAAAATTCTCCTTAGGATTTGTCTTATTGAGGATTTTCTGGCAATGAATTTTTTCATGTTTCTGGTCTAAATTTTTTTTTTTTATTTTTAAAGAATACTTTTACTAAATATAGAATTCTGGGTTGACAGTTTTTTTTTCTCCTAGCACTAAAAATGTCTTCCCATTATCTTGAAGTCAGTTAGACTAATTTTTGCTCCTTGGAGGATAATGTGTAGGGTTTTTTTTCTAGCTCTTTTTGAGATTTTTCTGTCTTTAATTTTCGACAGTCTTACTGTGATCAATCTAGATGTAGTTTTCTTTGTGTTAATTCTGCTTGGAGTTTGCAAAAATTTCATGAACCTGTAAGTATCTTTTATCAATGTTGGAAATATTCTTTTAGCCTATTATTTCTCCGTCCTCTTCTACTAGGACTCCAATTACACATATGCCCACATATGTCAATGATCTTTACTTCAGTCTCATTCTTTTTTTCCTCTCTGTGTCTCAGTTTGGTTATTTTCAATAAAGCTGTTTTCTAGTTCGCTAATCCCACATTCTGCTGTGCCTAATCTGCTGTTGAGTCTATCTAACGAGTTCTTAATTTCAGGTATTATACTTTGCTCCTAGACTTTGATTTGATTCTTTCTTAGAGATTCCTATTAGTTAGTGACATTCTCTTTCATCATATATTTTCTCTACCTTTGCCTCTGTTTTCTTAAATATAGTAGCTATAGTTATGCTATAGTTCTGGTTAGCTAAGTCCAGTGTTGACCCATTTCTATGATCTATTTTATTGCTTGGTTTTTATTCTTGTCATCCTGTCTTTGGCATGACTAGTGATTTTTTATTTTTTTTTTATTTTTATTTTTTAACGTTTATTTATTTTTGAGACAGAGAGAGACAGAGCATGAATGGGGGAGGGTCAGAGAGACGGAGACACAGAATCTGAAACAGGCTCTGGGCTCTGAGCTGTCAGCACAGGGGCCGGATGCGGGGCTCGAACTCACGGACCGCGAGATCGTGACCTGAGCCGAAGTCGGCGCTCAACCGACTGAGCCACCCAGGCGCCCCGACTAGTGATTTTTTAATGAAGGACATTGCATATAAAAAACTGTAGAGGCTCCAGATGACGGTAAGTTCATTCAAAGAGGATGTACCCTTGTCTTCTCTTGGGTCAATAGATGAGGTGTTATATCACAGCTCTTTTTTGCCCTCATAATTTTAATATACTTCTTGTTTTCCTCTGGCCTTTACGAATTTCCATTGAGAGCCTGGTGTATTACACACAGCCCCTGTCCCTGGCAGGTCCTCACCACTAACTTTTGTCTTGCAAGGTTGGCAAATTCTGATTTTCGAAGGCTTGCTGCCTATGTCTGTGGTCTCCCATCTAGTTTAGCCCTCGAATTACGCAAAAGTCCTGAGGGAAGAGTTTGTCCTGAGCTTGAGGCCTTCAGCTCTCTTCTAAAAGACGCAGCCCTCTTAAAGTACAAACCTGAGATTCTTCCCTGCCAGCCTGAGCTCCGGAATGGCACCTCCTCCTATAGGGTTAAATCTGATGAATAAGTCAGCTCACTTCTCTGAATTGACCCCCTCGGGAGTCTTGGCTGTACAGTTCATATCACACCTTCGTCTCTTTAGGCCTTAAAATTCCCTAGAAGATCCTGGTTAAGATGCATATTCTCAGGCCATGCTCCCCAAATATTCTTAAATGTAGGGCTGGTGACCAGGGTCCAGAAATCTGCCCACGTGATTTGGTACAGCCAGACCAGGGATTTCAGGGCAAGAAATACTGGCCTAGATCCTGGCCTACCACTTCCCCATAGTATCATCTCTCTCTGGGAATTTGCTTCGCACCTTCTGCAACTGCGGCTATCAAGGCGAGCGCTGTGCTAGCTGCCGAGGGGCTTCTGACACCACTCCAGGGGCCCTTCCCAGGAAGGGGTCTGACACCACGTGCCAGCTACTGCTCCAGCAACCACAGCCTTGAACCACCCAACAGAGAGTATGTCACTGCATTCTTTGCTTATCCAGTCGCCATCCCACTGCCCCTGCAGCCAGAAATCTCAGATGATATCTGCCACGTTATGCAAGTTCATGGATACTCCCTTCCTTGGACTGATGGATGTCAACAAACTCTCAACATATTTGTTTCTTCTCCCACCTGAGGCAGAAAACAAAACAACATAAATAAAGCCCCAGTGGAGTTCATCCACAGGCTACCAGCTGATTCTCAACATAGGATTTTTTCTGTCACAGAACAGAATGCTAGAGTATTCTTTTTCTATTTCTGAAGTTTTATTCTAGGTTTCTCCTATGGGTGCCACTGGGAACTGTAGCTTGACCATATGCAAAAACTTGAGCCCCTGTTTGTAGGAAAGAACTGAACCCACACCAGACTTACTGTGGAGGGAGATAACAAAGTACCTTTGTTTGTTACTTGCAGCCCAAAGCATTTCTAATTCATGCAAATGTAAGCACACCACAGTTACCACGATGGAAAACAACATCTTGGACCCACACATCCAGAAGTACAGCACTCTTTCACTTCAGGAAATAATGTGGGAACAATAACTAAGAGTTGGTAATCTCTTTAGTGTAGACCTAATTCCAAAGGACCCAACCTGTCTCTTGCATCCAAGGGCAGTTTCATGGCCATAGACAGGATTACTTGTAATCAGATATCAAACTGTACCAAGCACCATTACCTCCAGATTCCCATGCTGTAGGTAATGGCCTGGGAAGGACCATGGGAAGAATTACAAAATAAGGAAGGCAAACAGAAAGTCTGCTAGAAGTCAAGTGTTTGAGGCCACATGTGTCTCGTTATGGGTCATGACTCATTAGACCAACTGCTGCTCTGCCTTGCCTCATTTTTTCCACAGGAGAATAGAGAATTAGCAGCCAGAGAGCTTCTGGAGAATATCTTCACATCCTTTTTTATGGGATATTTCTTTCTTCTCTTGTATCTTTTCTTTCTTAGCAAGATGCATTTCTGGTTAGCTCAATACTAACTTACCCTGAAATGATAGGGTACTTGGTGCTTCTGAAACTCTCACCTCAGAACGTGACTGTTGGCAAGCAGTGTTCTCAAATAATGCTTGAAAGTTCCAAAATCCAGGCTGCTTTGGAATATTATGGACCTCAGAGGGGCCTTCACAGATAAAGTAAGGCAGAACATTTTTCTAAAGCATCGACTTGAATAATTTAGCTTCAGAACCAACAAGGGACCACCAGAGGGATTTTACTGAGTGCAAGGCTTAAATTCATGTCTACAGTAAGATAATCAGTACCATTTGCTGATTTTTTTTTACTTTATTTGAGGGCCTATTTATTCAAATTATAAATGGCTGGGCTTATTCCCAGTCCCAGATTTAAACTGTTTTTTAATTGAGGTGTAGTTGACATACAATATTATACTAGCATTAAGTGTACAACATAATGATTTGGCAACTATATACATATGAAAAGCTCACCACTTGAAGTGTAGTTACCACCTGTCACGATACAAAAGTTATTATATATTGACTGCATTCCCCATGCTGTACTTTTCATCCCTACGACTTACTTATTTTATAACTGGAAGTTGTACCTCTCAATTCCTTTCACCTATTTTGCCCATCAATCCATCTCCCTACCCTCCGGCATCTACCAGTGTCTGTATCTATGAGTTATTTCTATTTGTTTGTTTGTTTGTTTGTTTGTTTAGATTCCACATATAAATGAAACCATTCAGTATTTGCCTTTCTCTGCCTGACTTACTTCACTTAGCATAACACCCTCTGGGTCCATCCATGTTATCATGAATGCCAAGATCTCATTCTTCTTTACGGCTGAACAACGCTGAACACGTTTTATGTGCCAGGTGCTACGCTAAGCTCTCTATTTGCAAAATCTTTGTAAAGATTGCAATGACCCTCTCAGGGTGGCTCTGCTATCCCCATTTACTGGTGAAAACACTGAGATCTGAAGAATTTGGATTAAATAACTCACCCAAAGTACCCATACAGTGGGCTACGGGTAAATGAAACAACAGCTCAAGCAGAGTGATAAATGGTGATGGACACACAGGACATTTGGGAAGACGATAAAAAGAGACCTTGCCTCAGTTAAAGGGAGCCATGTCTCTTCAGTTTTAGCCCCTTTTGCCGTAAGGAAACAGAAACCCAGTGTTTCCAGGTCTCCAGTCTTCCAGGAGAATGCAGAAATCCAGATTTTTATGTGAAATTGAAATCTTAATTGTTAAACGTTGGCAGCTATTTAAAAAGTTTTTCAGCTCTCTGCAGCCAAACAAAACACAGCTGTGGGCTGGGTTCAGTTTGTAGGCTGCCTGTTTGCAAACTCTGTCCTCTGTCCTGGGCGATTGGCAATCATCTTGGGTTCTTTTGTTCTCTTAGAGAAACATGGCTCCTTCAGCCAGAGGCCAGAGAGCTTTAAATGATCATTAATGGTTTCATACGGAGGCATAGCCATTGCCCACCCACCCACCCTTAGAAATACAAACATGCATGACATTACTCCTGGGAACATTCATGTGTAATTTGTGAAATCATTATCCTGTGTGACTTGAGAGATCTGAGTTGACATGGGGATGCCCAAGGAAGAAGAAGATACAAGAAAGAAAAGGAAAAACGAGTGCCTGGAGAAAGACACTGGAGCACCCTGCTGAGTGCTGCCCACCCCCATTCCTGGCCCCTGTCTGTTTTCACCATTCAGACCCCTGAAGCCCAGCATTCGGAGCCTCAGCCCACCATTCTTCATTTCTGATTTCTCTCCTCTGAGGAGATAAGGACGACCCAAGGCCTCTCGGTATGTTTTACATCAAAGGCCACTGAAGGGTCCTGACAGGCTGGATGTCAGTGCTGTAAATAAACCATTAATCACTCTGCCATTTCATGGACATACTTTTTCCAGAGGGCATGAACTTTCTCCAGGTCACTAATATAAACCACATCTTCCCTGAGCCAACGGGGGAGGCAGAGTGGGGTGTCAGAGCTCAGAGAGTTGGCTCCCTCATCGACATGCCATTATTTTCCTCTTAACCCCCAGGTCATTGCTATAGTCCCAGCAGATTGCAAATGGTCAGTTAGAAGGGAGATGGTCGGAATGAATTAAACAAATGAAGCCACAGTTTCAGAGAACATGTATACCACAGGATAGCTGCTCCTACTCCTCTAAAACTTTCCACCTTTAGATCGAGTACCGAGAAAAAGCCTACAGGAACACAACAGGACACTAATGACTTTGCCATTGGCCCAAAGCAACACGCCTTTGGCAGACCCCTATAGTCCGAGTTCCAAGAATCAGAGCCTAGGGAAAAGGCATAAAATAACTTTCCAGACCAGACTTTCTCCCCTGCACGATGAAGTTAGGCTCACCTGATCAATGGTTCTAACTTGGCCAACATCATCCACTGGAGACCAAGTCTTTGGTGCAGATTCATTCATTCATTCGCCGAGCTTTTCCTCTGGGCAGGCACTGCTCTTGGCCCAGTGAAAAGACAGGTGGGGCCCCTGCTCTCCTGGCATTTACATTTTTGTTGGGGCAGGCAGCCAATAAACAAAGCAGATACGTTAAGATGGCGATAAAGCTATAGAGAGCATAAAACAGGAAGGTGGTATTAACAGTGATGAAGGGGGGCGCCTGGGTGGCGCAGTCGGTTAAGCGTCCGACTTCAGCCAGGTCACGATCTCGCGGTCCGTGAGTTCGAGCCCCGCGTCAGGCTCTGGGCTGATGGCTCGGAACCTGGAGCCTGTTTCCGATTCTGTGTCTCCTTCTCTCTCTGCCCCTCCCCCGTTCATGCTCTGTCTCTCTCTGTCCCAAAAATAAATAAAAAACGTTGAAAAAAAAAATTTAAAAAAAAAAAAAAAAAAAAAAAAAAAAACAGTGATGAAGGAAGGGCTACTTTAGAGCGGAAAGAGGAGAGCTTTTATTCGCTCAGCAACTGAACATGAAAGTAGGCAACGGAGGGTTACCAAAGAAATAAAAGGAGGGGTATTTCTGTTTGAAGGACCTTATATTTAGCTGGAGAGAGGAAGTATGTAAGAGTCCAGAAGACATCATGAATATGCAAAACCTACGTGCAAACCTGGAAGCCCAAAGCTGAGGTGCAAGACACAAGGCGGTGATCAGGACAAGTTCAGGTGAGGTGAATGAGTCTCAATTGTTGGGAATGAATGGCACCTTGACTGTATCAGGGAAAGAACCTTAGGTCCTTCCCACTGAGACGCTGGGAACTGGAATCAGGATTTGGTCCAGGGCTGAGATCCCTCAAGCTGAGGTTGGATGTGGAAGGAGGGGTAGAGAGAGAAATAGTACTGCTTCAGATAAATTCTAAACACCTTACCCCGGTCTGCAAAGCACCGCCTGCCTCCCCACCTCTCTTCCGTCTTCCCCTCACTGCAGCCACACTGGCCTCTCACCCACATTCACCAGGGCTCACGCTTGTTCACGGGGACTTTGCATTTGCTGACTCCTCTGCTCAGAAAGTGCCTCTTTCACATCTGGCATGTGTGGCTCCATCTTGTTAACTAGGTCTTGGCCCAACCATCTCCTCCTCTGCGAGGTCTTTGCTGAGCATCCTTCCCGGAGAGCCCTCCCCCACCCACCATCATCCTAACCCCTTTCCCTCACTTCCGCCGATATGTTGTCTTCAGAGCACTTCAATATCCGACATATTCCGTTCCTTTGTTTACCTGTCTGTTGTCTAGACAGTGAGCACTACGCACTTACAAATACTTGCTGTAGAAAGTAAGTTTGATGGGAGCAGGGAGCTGTGTGTTTTGTTCCCTGCCTTATCCCCATTGCTAAAACTCTGCCTGGAGGGAGCAAAAGTGGGATGGATACTGGTTGGGCTCATTAAATGCCTACTCTGCACCCAAGCACTCTGCTAGTCTCTTTCCGTAATAGTATGACATTCAGCTAGTTCTAGACTTCTGTACTCCTACATTGTTGAATTATTTTATCATGCTGTTGCTGAGGAACGTGATAATGCTTGAGAGCTACTAATTTTAAGGCTTCAAAGTTCGTAATTGTTGTCTGCAGAAAGCATTATTTGACCTATGTATGTCTAAATCAATTTAATAAATTCATTGTAACAGGGAAAAAGTAACATCGTATTTAATCCTCATGAAAACGCTACGTGACAGGCACTCTCAGACCCATTTTACAGATGAGTGAAATGAAGTCCAGAAAAGCTAGCTAACTTCCTCATTATCGCAAAGCTAGTAAGCAGCACCTGAGCCCAAGTCTGTCTAACCCTAAAGTCTACGTCTGCTCCGCTCTTCTACTTTCTCTCTGCGGGGAACAGAGGAAGAGAAATCAGGAACATGAAGCATCCCAACCCTCATGACACAGTTAGGAATCCAAAGAAGGCAGCGCAATTCTCAGGGGAGGACCAGGAACGCCAGGGTTCAAGACGAGCACAGGCGAGGCTAGCATCCCTGTTCACGTTCACCTGCCGGAACAGGGCAGGACCGGGTAAGGAGGTCACCAACAGAAAAAAAAGGTGGTGGCCCCTTCAATACCTAGCTGTGTCAAGAGCTGCACAGTGCAGTGAGCGTCTGACTGTCCCCGGGCTTGGTGCCACCCTCGTGCCGCTCACTCCCCCCGAGCTCCAACGAATTAAGAAGAAGCAAAGAGTGGGGGACAGGCGTGTTCAATGCAGAGTCTGGATCCCCATGGGCATGCAGCCTTGCCTCAAAAGCAGAGAAAGAGAATTTCAGCTGCTCATGATAAATAACCTTGTAAACCAAGGCAGAGCTGGGCCGGCCTCACCTGACTTATCTGAAAGAGGAAGAGCAAACAACCTCACTGCTAGCAGAACTCCAATCCGTGGAAACGGTTCTTGAGAAGGACTCTGAAAGTCGGCGCATCCTGGTGGCAAACAGTGGCACGTCACTTCGCCCTGTCTGCGGAGGCGAAGGTGGTGGCAGGAATGCCCCATGCCCTCTGTGTGTGTGACCCCTGCTGCAGAATCAAACTCGGCTCCCAGGGGACTTTGCTGCCACGAAGTGACCCAGCCGGCACTGGCCCCTGTATTCCGAGCTTGCGGACAACCACCCGCATTACCGGGAAATAAATGTACGAACTGGTCGGACTCCTTGAACAGAAAGAGTGACGATAGCTGCCATGTTCATTATGTACCTGCTATTGCAAGGCAGTTTGTATTATCCTAACTCATCAATACATATTATTATCGTTATTGTTATTTTCATTTTACAGATGAAAACACTGAGGCTCGAAAAGGTTAAGAAAATTGTCCAAAGTCCCAAAAAGTGAAACTGGGATGAAAACTCAGACCCCTCTGATCCCTTAGCCAGCGCTCTTGGTGCCATTACCAGAAATTTCTAACACCGGACCACACCCCTAACACAGCTTCTCCAGTTCATGCAAAATGAGGAACATAAGGGCAATATTGCAAGTTTCATAATGCTATGCCATCTTTAATAAAACAAATGACTGTTTAATAATATATAAGGGAAGGAAAAAAGCATTATAGTAAATGTATATGTTGATTAAAGAAATGAAGGGGCGCCTGGGTGGCTCAGTTGGTTGAGCGTCCGACTTCAGCTCAGGTCGCAATCTCACGGTTAGTGAGTTCGAGCCCCGCGTCAGGCTCTGGGCTGATGGCTCAGAGCCTGGAGCCTGCTTCCGATTCTGTGTCTCCCTCTCTCTCTGCCCCTCCCCCATTCATGCTCTGTCTCTCTCTGTCTCAAAAATAAATAAACATTAAAAAAAATTTTAAAAAAAAAAGAAATGAAAATATATGGTTATTTCAAAATTGTTCGTGTATGATAAAGATATGTGCGATAATTAAAGAAATAAAGGGATACGTTGGTGTGAGATTCCATCATAACTGGAACACTGCATTTATTCTGAGTTCATGTCAACCAGTTCTGGGTGTTTGACTCTTTTAGAGAATTAAAGATGACAGTGGCTTTTAAAAAAGCCCTTAGTTGGCGAAAATAAAAACTGATCATCCTCTCGGAACTCTTTGCAGTTTTTCATTTACTATTTGAAAACTCCAAATGTTTGAGAACCAATGCACCCTGCACCGTGGTGTCCCCACTCCTGCTGACAAAGGTCACAGACTGGAGGCTGGTGAGTCAAATTCAGCCCACAGAGGATTGTGAAGGATTGAAGGGGATTGTGGTTTGGCCACAAAGGATTGTAAAATTTTAGCTGAAAATTAACTGGCAATATTTTAAATGCAAGAATTTATACACAACCTTGGATTTCTGGCTTCTCTTTAAAATTGAGAAGATCTAGGAAGAAAACCCTGCCCTTTGAGACAACACGGATGGATCTTGAGGGCATGACGCTAAGGGAAATAAGTCAGAGAAGGACAAATACTGTATGATCTCACTCATACGTGGACTCTAAGGGGGGAAAAAAAAGCTGGATTCAAAGAAACAGGTTGCAGAATGCTGGTTGCCAGGGGGGCAGGGGTGTGTGTGTGTGTGTGTGTGTGTGTGTGAGGGTCAGGGATAAAGGGAAGATGTTCGTCAAAGGACATAAACGTCCGGTTATAAGAGGAATACATTCTGGGGCTCTAATATTCAGCATGATAACTATAATTAACAATATTGTATTATATATTTGAAAGGTGCTGAGAGAATAGATCTTAAATATTCTCACCACAAAATAATAATAATTAAATGTAATTACACGAAGAAATGGATGTGTTAACAAACGTCAGGGAATCATTTTGCAGTACCTTCATACATTAAACAATCATGTGGGACCGCTTAAACTTCCGTAATGTCAATTGTCTCCCCAAAAAGCTAGAAAAAGTAAAATCAAATTCCAGAGATCTGGCTACCCCAGGGCCTATCTTCCCTCGGAGAAAGTAGAGCTTTCACCAAGCCCAGAAAGTAGCCACTCCCTGTTGGAGAGGCATGCGTCAAGGTGTTCGTATTGCCAGCCCCTTCCCGTTGTGTGATACCTCCATAGATCTCTCGGGTAATGGCCCCCCGGGGGGTTCATGCCTCTCCACATCCTTGCCCTGTCATCGTTATCTTCCACAACCCCAGGACTCTGGGCTTGCCTGTCGACCTAGCAAATGTAAACACAAGCAGAAGCCTGCAAAGTGATTGCACTAGGAAGCTTATCTTCTCTGGCTGCTGGGGACCTTGAGGCCACCCCATGCACAAACCAGGCTAGCCTGCGGGGAAGGTCATGAGGAGGAGAACCGAAGCACTCTGCCCAGCAACCCAGGATTACCCCGGACAGGGAGGCCATTCTAGGCTACCTAGCCCGACCTGAGCTGGCAACTGAGTGCGGCCACATAAATGAGCCCAGGTGACACCAGAGGAGAAACTGGCCAGCTGAGCCCACCCCGGATCCTACTATTAAGTGCGCGTTGTTTTAAGCCACTAAATGTTGAGGGGTTTTGTTATGCTGATCGCACACCCTTGGTCTTACTCACGTATCTCAGCTCCTGGATTATGGAAGCGTGTAAGCCTGTGACTCCTGCCTTAAGACACTGCAGACCTTTGCACATCCATATGCACACATACGCTCACTCCCACACGTATGCATACCTATGTAGGCACTTGATTATTAAGTGAGAGCAGGAAATGTAAATTGTTCGCTCTAGCCCCTAGAACAGCACCTGGCACACGGGTGACCCTTAAGAAATATCTTTTGAATGAGGGAAAGAATTCACAGATGTCTCCCCAAGTAACTTAAGAGGGAGCCTAGAGGTGGTCACTACCCCTAGGACTTTGGCACTAGAGGAATGTCCAGGATAATCTCTGGGTAGCGTTAAGGATCGCTAAACACCCATTCCAGCCAGGCCACTGGCCTCCCAGACACCCTGCGGTATCTGCTAAACGAGTTTCGGAAAATCAGCACATGTGAGCCTACTCAACGGGGATTGAGGTTTGACAAGACCGATAATGGCGACCTATTTGTCATTTGCGCTTAGTTTTCCACGGGTGTTGACAGAGGTCTAAATGGCAAGGGGACTTTCCTACGAAGGCTGAAGGAAATATGATGTAGCTGTGGGTGTCAGCCTAAGAACAGCCAAAACAAGAGCTGGATCTTATTTATCTACCGAGTGAATTGTGACTGTTATTTTTCAAGGGATTAAAAAAAAATGAATGCCATGTGGACGAAAACACTGGCTACCCTGAACGCCCTGGGATGAACACACATCATTCTTGTTTCACGAGCAGAGATGTTCACCAGAGTAAACGGTCTCCTGCCCTTTGCCATTCCATCTCCTTGCTCATTCTCTTTCCTCTCTCAAAAATAAGAGGATGTTCATTAAATTAATCACAGATTCCCTTCTGGGGAGATGCACAGCAAGCTGGAAACTGTAACAGTTGGAGAAGTGGGAAGCAATTCAGAATCACAAAGTTGGGAGCCCTAGGTGTAAGTATAGTAGCCTGCTTCTTAATTACTCTGTGACTGAGCCAGCCAGTCTGTCTAGACCCCAGTTTGCTCGCCTGCAGGACGGTGGAAATAATTTCTGCTCTGCCAGCTCCATAGGGGTTTTGAGATTAGAGGAGATGATGGGAGTGAAAATGTCAGTCCAATGTTAATGATTATAGAATAAAAATGCCAGTGATCTGTAGGCACAAACACAAGAAAAGAAATAACGTGTGCGCAAGGCCCCCGTCCCACGGCACTAGGGCTGAGCTGACGGTAAGCAGCGCGCAGTGGGGGACAGGGGGCACCAGCCCCAAACCATCAAGGTAGGAGACAGAGAGGACTCAGGATCAGATAAACAAGGTGAAATCAGAAACAGACGGATGTGGGAGGTAGTAGGATAGGGAGGAGAGGTGTTCAACCACAGAGACGCTGGGGCTCGGCCATGTAGGGCACAGGGTTTGGAGGGGACAGCAGCTGGTTTTGCCTGCCCAGACTTTGTTCCTCCTTCCTGCCTTCCCTGTAAGGAGCTCCCCAATCCTTTGCTCCATGTGCCATGCCCACAGCCTGACCAACAGCCCTCCCTGTGAAAGGAGCTTCTCTTTGCTAGGAATGAAATCTTTGCCAGAGTGACACAAGGACAGGAAGGTTCTAGAGAGAATACAGTCCTTCAAAGGACCTTTAAAAACCCATTCATGAGTCCAGCTACTGAAATCTTCCAGGCGTTCTAGTCCTTTCTGAAGCCTAATTGGCCATATTAGTCGACCCTTCTTGATTCTTTGAGCCACCCAGAATCCTTCCAATATCTTCCCTTTTTCTTTTCCTTTTTTCTTTTCTTCTCTTTTTCTTAACCAGAATCCATTTCCATGCTTATAAATACACAAACAAAAAATGCAAACCATCAAGGTATCTACCTAAGTTCTAGGCTCACAGACAGGGGAGGAATGTCTTACACACCGATGTTCTTGGTGGTGTCAACCTTCTCCTCACCCTGTCCCACCCTGCTTGCTCCTCTGGGTTTTCTGACACAACCTGAGGAACCTGTGAGCCTCTGAACAGGGAAGTATGGGAAAGGAAGGAGCGTAGGACACATTCAAGACTTAAAAGCAAAGCTGCTACCAGAATACGAGAACAAAACTGGGGTGAGCGGTGACTCCTTCCCATATCGTCATTAGAGTGCCATGACTAATTTTACCTTTCACAATCTCAAGAGAGTCTGAGGAGAGCCACAGTGAAAGAAATGAGGCAGGATAGTGCTTGGCTAAGGGACTGCCAGGGCTCAGGGCAAGCCTCGTTCTGCCTTTTGTAGGCAGGGTGACCTTGGAAAAGTTACTTAACCTCTGTTCCACTTTTACCCCCTCTATAAGATGAAGACGATAACTACAGGTTCCTGTCTCATAGAGTGGTTAACAAGGATAAAACAGTTTGGTACTTGAACCTAAAATCATGCTTGGTATCTTTCAAGCATATGTATAAGCTATATACAACCTCATATATAGGGTTTGTTAAAATAAATCATAAATGGTTCCCTTAAGAAAATGTCGGAAGACTGAGGTCTAGGCTAGAGAGGAAAAGTCTCAAAAAAAAAAACCCATAAACTCTCAATAACAAATATGAACTTTGCTGAGCTAATTACATGCCATTTGACACTGAGGAAAGGATCAAAGGAAATCAGCAAGCAGGGCCCTTGTGTCATGGTTGTTTGGGGTCAGTTATAGCAATTGGCCCTTATTTATTTTGTCTAAAGAGAGGAGGATAAGCCTCCCCCATTGAGTCCTCTGCTCAGTGAAGACGGGTGGCAGCACGAGAGCCAGAGAAAGGGAACGCAGAAGGTGACCGTCAATGGTGATCCGAGAGGACGAGTGACCACGAGGGCTAGACGAGCTCTTGGCATCAGCTCCGACTTAATTGTCCCTACCTAGCTGGACCTACTTGGGGTTCGAGCTGTCAGCAGTTATTTGTTGCGTCTCCCTCTGGTCATTTTCCCTGACCCGCTTGCTAAAAGCTGGTCAGGCGGAGAATCTTTGTCTCCATTGACCTCAGTGCTCAAGTGGCAGGGCTGGGGGTGCTCTGCAGGTGGTAGGAACCTCCAGAGGGCTTCCGTTACTCCCCCTTTGTCTACACTGCGTCTCCAGAACCATCCATTTCCCAGCCCCGCTGGCCGTGGCCCGCACACCCGGTCAGTCCCCAGTCCTTCCCGTATTCCTCTCTCAAAGCCTCTTCCATTTGCTCTGCATGCACATTCCAATGCACATTCCCTGGTCTTTGGTAGGATTAGTTTAAGACCTTCATAGACTCTAAGCATTCTTACTGTTGAAGGCCCCACCCCCACATCAAAGAAGACATCCTAAACTGTGGCTGCGTCCATCATCAAAGAGAATTTCCATGTAATAAAAGGTGGATTGAGTTGCAGTTGACATATGATTACTTTTAACAGACCTTTTTAAAAATTTTTTTCAATGCTTATGTATTTTTGAGAGAGAGAGAGCACGAGTGGGGGAGGGGCAGAGAAAGAGGGAGACACAGAATCCGAAGCAGGCTCCAGGCTCTGAGCCGTCAGCACAGAGCCCGACGCGGGGCTCGAACTCACAAACGGGGACATCATGACCTGCGCCGAAGTTGGACATTTAACCGACTGAGCCCCTTGATAGATATTTAGTTAAACATTTTAATTACAATTTTGTAGCTTTCTTTGTATATTTTAGAAGGGACTCCTCAACATAAAATTTTTGCTGGCCTTTGAAAATCTCGTAGGTCCTAGATATTGTGCCTGCAGTGGATAGTAGCTAGAAAGCGATCCAATCTCCCACACACTGAGAAATTAAGCAGTGCATTTGGAAATAGAAAGTTGGGCTTCCTATGAGATTGTGCTGATCACAGACTGAAGAAAATGTGTAAGGCACAGAACACAACTGATAAGCTAAAGATCACACATCTGACGCTGTAAGTACCATCATAGATTAAATATTATTAATCCTAATAGCCACCCCTTGTTAAGTATTTACTGTTTACTGGAGGCTTTGCATACATCATCTCAGCTAAACTTAGAGCCTTAATAGATATGATCCATATTTTATTAATGAGACAATGAAGACGGATGGGGTAATGAGAAGTACATTTAAATTTGACCCTACGTCCAACTGACTTCAAAGGACATATTTTCTGTGTCACCATGCTGTCTGGCACTTTCTTATATTAACTACAATTATTGGACTAGGTAGGGCCATATGTACCTGTGATGGTTAATTTTAGTCCCAACTTGCCTGGGTCATGAAGTACCCAGATATTTGGTTAAACATTATTCTGGGTGTTTCTGTGAGGATGTTTTTCTTATTTTTTTTTAATTCAATTTATTTGAACAAAAACATTCCCCCCATTTCTCCCCTCCCCCTCCTCCCCACCCCCGCCTGATAGCCACCAATCTATTCTTTGTATCTATGAGCTTGTGTGTGTGTGTGTGTGTGTGTGTGAAATCATATGGTATTTGTCTTTCTCTGCTTTCTCTGACCTCTTTCACTTAGCATAATGCCCTTAAGACCCATCCATGGTGTCACAAATGGCAAGATTGCAATTTTTTAAGACTGAATAATATTTACATTGTATGTGTGGGGGGGGGGTGATCTTTTTTATCCATTCATTCATCCATGGACACTTAGGTTGTTACCATATGTTGGCTTTGTAAATAATGCTGCTATGATCATAAGAGTGCATATATCTTTTCTCATTAATGTTTTTTTCTTCAGATAAACAGCCAAAAGTGGAATTGCCAGATCAGATGCTAGTTCTATGTTTAATTTTTTGATGAATCTCCATCCTGTTTTCTACGGTGGCTTCACCGATTCACCTTCCCACCAACAATAAACAAAGGTTCACTTTTCTCCACCTCTGTGCCAACACTTGTTTTTTCCAGTCTTCTAGCCATTTTTGTGGGTGTGGAGTGATATCTCATTGTAGTATTGACTAGCACTTTCTAATTGTTAATGATATTGAGCATTTTTCATGTGTCGGTTGGCCATCTGTATAGCTTAGTCTGATCTTCTACCTATTTTTTAATCAGACTATTTTTTTTTTGTTGTTGTTGTTGTTTGTTTTTTTGTTTTTGCTATGGAGTTGTATGAATTCTTTCTGTTTAGGATATTAGTCCCTTATCAGATATATGATTTGCAATTATTGTGTCCCATTCCGTGGTCACCTTTTCATTTGTTGATGGTTTCCTTTGCTATGCAGAAGCTTCCTAGTTTAACGTAGTCCCATTATTTATTTTTGCTTTTGTTGCCCTTACCTTTGGAGTCAGGTTGAAAACCATCATTGCCAACACCACTGTCAAAGAGCTTACAGCCTGTTTCCCTCTAGGAGTTCTAGGTCTTACATTCAAGTCTTTAATGCGTTTTGAGTTAATTTAGGGGCATGGTGTAAGACCATGGTCTAGTTTCACTGTTTTGCATGTGGTGGTCCAATTTTTCCAACACCATTTGTTGAAGAGACTATACTTTCTTCATTGCATATCCTTGGCTCTATTGTCATAAATTAACCATATACATGTGGGTTTATTTCTGGGTTCTCTGTTCTGTTCCACTGATATATGTGTCTGCTTTTATGCTGGTACCATAATATTTTAATTACTGAAGATTCATAATCTAGTCTGAAATCAGGGAGCATGATTCCTCCAGCTTTGCTCTTTCTCAATACTGTTTTCTCTATTTGGGGTCTTTTAGGGTGCCATTCAAATTTTAGGATTTTTTTCTTTTTTTGCTTCTATTTCCATGAAAAGTGCCATTGAAATTTTGATGGGGATTGCATGGAATCTGTAGATTGCTTCGGGTAGTTTGGGCATTTTAACAATATTAATTATTCCAATCCATGAACATTGTAGATCTATTTAATTTCTTCAATTTCTTTCATTAATATCTTATAGCTTTCAATATACAGGTCTTTCGCCACTTTGGTTAAATTTATTCCTAGGTACTTCATTCTTTTTGATACAGTTGTAAATGGGACTGTTTTCTTAATTTATCCTTCTGATATTAGTGTGCAGAAATGCAACGGATTTTTGTGTACTGATTTCTGTATCCTGCAACTTAACTGAATTCACTTATTAGTTCAAACATTTTTTTTTGAGGAAGTCTGTAGGGTTTTCTATATATAATATGTCATCTGCAAATAGTGTGAGTTTTACTTCTTCTTTTCCAATTTGGATGTTTGGGTTTATTTTGTTTTTTGTTTTGTTTTGTTTTTTTGCTTAATTGCTGTGGCTAGGACTTCTAATATTATGCTGAATAAAAGTGTGAGATTAGGCATTGTTGTCTTGTTCTCGTCTTGGAGAAAAAGCTTTTACATTTTCATGGTTGAGTATGATGCTAGCTGTGAGTTTGTCATATGTGGCCTTTATATGTTGAGATATGTTCCCTCTGTATCTGCTTTGTTGCGTTTTTATCATAAATGGATGTTGAATTTTGTCAGATGCTCTTTCTGCGTCTAGTGAGATGGCCATATGATGTTTGCCCTTCATTGTGTTAATGTGATGTATCACGCTGACTGATTTGTGAATATTGAATCATTCTCACATCCCTGGATCCGCTTGATCATGGTTTATGATCACATCCCCTCACATCCGCTTGATCATGGTTTATGATCCTTTTAATGTACTTCTGAATTCAATTTGCTATATTTTGTTGAGGATTTTTGCATCTCTGTTCATCAAGGATATTGGCCTATAATTTCTTTTTCCTGTGGTGTCCTTGTCTGGCTTTGGTATCAGGGTAATGCTGGCCTCATAAAATGAATTTGGAAGAGTTTCTTCCTCTTCTATTTTTTGGAAGTGTTTGAGAAGGATTGGTTTGAATTCTTCTTTGACTGTTTGGCAGAATTCACCAGTGAAGCCATCTGGTCTGGGACTTTTATTTGTTGGGAGATTTTTGTTACAGATTCAGTCTCCTTACTAGTCATCAGTCCTCAGGTTTTCTATTTCCTCATGATTCAGCTTTGGTGGATTGTTTGTTTCTAGGAATCTATCCATTTCTTCTGGGTTGTCCAATTTTTTTAGCCTATAATTGTTCATAATAGTCTTTTATGATCTTTTATATCTCTATGGTATCAGTTGTTACATTTCCTTTTTCATTTTATTTGCATCCTTTTTTTTTCTTGGTGAGTCTAGCTAAAAACTTGTCAATTATGTTTAGCTTTTCAAATAATCAACTCTTAGTTTCATTTCTTTTTTGTCTTTTTGATCTCTATTTTATTTATTTCTGGTGTAATCTTTGTTGCTTCTTTCCTTCTAGTAACTTTGCTCTTTTTCTAGTTCCTTGAGATATAAAGGCAGGTTGTTTAAGACTTTTTTTTTGGTTCTTAACATAGGCATTTATCACTATAACCTTTCCTCTCAGAACTGCTTTCGTTGCACCCCATAAACTTTGCTATGTTACATTTCCATTTTTATTTGTCTCAAAGTGCTTTTTTTCTATTTCTTTTGATCTCTTCTTTGGCCTTTTGGTTGTTCAGTAGCATGTTGCTTAGTCTCCACATATTTGTGACTTTTCCAATTTTCTTTGTGTAATTAATTTCTAGTTTCATACCACTGTGGTCAGAAAAGATGCTTGATGTGATTTCCATTCTCTTAAGTTTATTAAGACTGCAGTCTTAACATATGATCTGTCCTGGAGCACTTCCATGTGCACTTGAGAAGAAAGTATATTCTGTTGTTTTGGGATGAAATGTACTGTAAATATCCATTAAGCTCATCTGGTCCAATGTGTCATTTAAGGCCAATGATTCAGGCACCGTATGTGTTTAAATTACATTTAAAGTGATTATTGGGGCGCCTGGGTGGCGCAGTCGGTTAAGCGTCCGACTTCAGCCAGGTCACAATCTCGCGGTCTGTGAGTTCGAGCCCCGCGTCAGGCTCTGGGCCGATGGCTCGGAGCCTGGAGCCTGTTTCCGATTCTGTGTCTCCCTCTCTCTCTGCCCCTCCCCCGTTCATGCTCTGTCTCTCTCTGTCCCAAAAATAAATAAAAAACGTTGAAAAAAAATTTAAAAAAAAAAAAAAATAAAGTGATTATTGAACAGTATGCGCTATTGCCCTTTTGTTAATTATTTTCTGGCTGTTTTTTGTAGTTCCTTTCGGTTCTTTTCATCTCTCGCTCTCTTCCTTTGTGGTTTAATGACTTTCTTTAGCGATATGTTTACATTCCTTTCTCTTTATCTTTTGTGTATTTACTATAATTTTTTGTTTTGTGGTTACCATGAGGTTTACGTATAACAACTTAGATCTATAATAATCTATAAGTTGATAACTTAAGTTTGATCCTAGTGTACAACTCAACATTATTCTTACCTTTCCACCCAGTGTTTTATGTTTTTGATGTCATATTTTACATCTTTTTTACCTTGTATATCCCTTAACTAATTATCGTAATCAATTATTTTTACTACTTTTGTCTTTTAACCTTCATACTAGCTCTATGTGATTAATCCACTGCCTTTGCCATGTATTTACTTTTCCAGTGAGATTTATTCTTTCATATGTGTTCTTATTACTAATTAGTACCTTTTCCTTTTAGCTTAAAAATATTCCTTTCACAATTCTTATAAGGCTGATTTAGTGGTGATGAACTCCTTTAGCTTTTGCTTGTCTAGAAAACTTTTTCTCTCTTCTTCACTTTTGAATAACTTTGCCACGTAGAGTATTCTTGGTTGGAAGCGCCTTTTTTTTTTCTTTCAGCACTTTGAATATATCATGCTACTCCCTTCTGGTCTGCCAAGCTTCTGCTGAAAAATCTGCTGGTAGTCTTATGGGGGGTTCCCTTGTATGTAACAAGTTGCTTTGTTCTTGATGATTTTATTTTATTTTTTTAATTTTTAATGTTTATTTTTGAGAGAGAGAGAGAGAGACAGAGTGTAAGCAGGGAAAGGACAGAGCGAGAGACACAGAATCCAAAGGAGGCTCCAGGCTCTGAGCTGTCAGCACAGAGCCCAATGTGGGACTCCAACCCACAAACCGTGAGATCATGACCTAAGCCAAAATCGACACTTAACCAACAGAGCCACCCAGGCACCCCTGTTCTCACTGATTTTAATAGTCTTTCCTTGTCTTTAACATTTGACATTTTAATTATAACGTGTCTTCATGAGGGTCTCTTCGCATTCCTCTTATTTGGAGCTCCCTGGGATTCCTGGATCTGGATGTCTGTTTCCTTTCTCAGGCTAGGGAATTTTTTCAGCCATTATTTCTCCAAGTAAGGTTTTTCTCCCTTTCTTTCTCTCTTCTCCTCCTGGGAGCCCTGTGATGCAAACATTAGTTCATTTCATGTTGCCCTATAAGCTATCTTCACTTTTCTTCATTCTTTTTGCCTCTTGCCTATCTGATTGAGTTCCACTGCCTTTGTCTTCAAGCTGACAGATGCTTTCTTCTGCTCATCTAGTCTGATGCTGAGATTCTATAGTGTATATTTTTAGTTCAGCTACTGTATTCTTCAGCTCTGTGACTTCTACTTGGTACTTTCTTATATTTTCTATTTTGTTGTTGTTGTGGTTGTTGTTGTTGTTGTTGTTGTTGTTGTTGTTGTTGTTGAAATCCTCCCTATGGTCATCCATTCTTATTCCGAGATCAGTAAGCATCTTTATGACCATTACTTTGAACTCTTTATCAGGTAAATTACTTATCTCTGTTTCATCAAGGTTTTTTCCTGAGGTTTTATCATGTTCTTTCACTTGGAACATATTCTCTGTTTCTTCATTTTGTTTGACTCTGTGTTGGCTTCTGTATAGGAAATGTAACAACCACCTCTCCCAGTCTTGAAGGCGTGGCCTCATGTAGGAGATGACCCTTCTTCAACTCTGCCTCAGCTCTTGGCTGTCTCTCAAGCCTCTGTGCTTATCCAGCAACATATTATATTTTAAATAGCTCCCAGTAGTTGAGGACTGCCAAGACCTGTCAGGGTCCCAAAAGGGAGGATCTCAGCATTTAGATTCAGGCTGACTGAAAGCCAGACCCTCAGGCATCAGCTTTTAAAAGTATGCAAATAAAAACAGTCCTCTGGGCATGAATATGCCCACTGATCCCCAGAGCCAGGCCATCTGGACGTGTCTTCTGAGTGGCAGTTGCAGAAATTAGATCTCCAGATAAATATGGAAGTTCTTTTCTAGATGATACTGGGAAGTTGGAGCAAAGCAGAGGGAGAGTGCCAAGATAGCATCCACAACCTATGTTCCTTGACAGCAGCTCCATAGGCCACTAAAGTGTGCCAAACCCAAAGCTTGTACCCTCTGGCTGATGTTCCAGAGGGAGCCAAGAAGGCTTCTTCACAGAAAGACTGCACAGTGTCCTGTAGGTGGTAGCCTGCCAAGAACCATCTCTTTGATTGCCATAGGCCTGTAGGGCCCAGGTGTGTAAGCCTTCAATAGCCACCAGAGACAAGTGATCAAGGGGCTTCCCCCTGGGGCAAACGATTAGCTAATAGGCCTACTTCACGGAAAGATGGGAGTTCTTGAGCCCCTCGCTGCTTGCTGTGCCCTGAGGGTTGTAGCTATTTAAGAACTCTTTGTCCATGGGTTACAATCCTTGGGACCCACAAGCATAAACCCTACTGGCCAACAGAGTCTGGTGATGTAGAGGTGTCCCCCTGACACCAGCTGCAAAAAATGAGGATGCCAGACTAGTGTATGAGCTCCTTTCTGGGTAACACTGAGTATTATAATCCCATGTGACCAGGAGCACAAGCTCCTCTGGTCTCCAGAACCACCCGATCAAGAGGTGTCTCCTTGGAGGCAGCCATAAGAATTGGAGCACCAGATGCATACAAAGTCTCCCCACCAAGAAACACTGATGCTCTGGAGAATGGCTAAGAAAGTGTGAAGATAGCACTCAAGACTCCATCCCTGGGAGAGTGTGTTCCAGCAGGTTCCTAGATATGAGTGTTAAATGAGATGCCTGCCCTTCAGGCCGATGCTTTAATATAAGGCAAGTCTCCTTCACTTTAAGTCTGGGCATGATTGGCTGCCTCTAAGCTGGGCCTGGGGCAGGCGAGTCTGACGTTGTGAGCTCTCTAAGAGAGACTTCTTAGATTGCTAGAGTCCGGTGGGTCTCAGGATATGAGCCCTGTGGGTTCTCAAAGCCTGGTGTTCAGGAGGTTTATCTAAGTGTACGTCTCAAAAGTTGGGATGCTTAATGTGGGGTATGAACCCCTCACTTCTCAGAGAGAGGCTCCAGGTTCCAAGTTCCTTCCCAGTCATGGGACACCATCCCAGGGGTAGGGTTTATGATGACAGTGTGTCCAGGATCTCCTACCCACTTCAATATGGTTTTCTTCTTGTTCACCTAATGGGTAGTCATCACTCAGCCAGTCTTTGAGGGCTTTTTTAAGGGACAATTGTTCCATGTGTAGTTGTAATCTCAGCGTGTCTGTGCGAAGAGGTGTGTTCAGGATCTTCCTATGGTGCCATCTTGAACCAGACGACTATTGAGGGTGTTTTTGCATGAATGTAACATTTAAATCAATGATCTGAATAAAGCAGACTGCCCTTCCTGGTACGTACTGGATAGCTAGTTTGTGCAAGCACATCCTGAATGTCCTGCTCATCCCTCTCTTGAGAATATAGAGATCCTCTCCTCCCTCCCTATTCCCACCATGCAGAATGTACAGAAAAATGTGTTGTTCAGCATGTAAGGTTGGGTGCTCTGGGAGGGGCCAACCCAGAGCATCTCCCTTGTAACAAGAATGTCCAGAGAGGAGGCCTTCATCTCCTTGGAATGCTGGCTGTGCAAGGAAGGGAAAGGCTACAGAGAGTTGCCACGCTAAGCTGCTATACTATAAGAGCTTGCTGCCTGTCGATCCAAGAATCAGGTGCTTTGTCCAGTCAGCTGCTCCTGGATTCCCTGGACGTAAATCCCTCCAATAAACCTCAATCACTCTCTCTGTTTTTTCTTCAATCTTGCCGGGCCATCACCCACCCTTGGCTTAGAGTCTGGTGTGCAGCTATACACTAACATGGGTGGGCCTCATCTAATCAGTCAAAGGCCTAAAGAGAACAAAAAGACTGATCCTCTCCTGAATGAAAGGGAATTCATCTTGCCTGACTGCCTTTGAGCTGGGGTATCGGGTGTTTTCTGCCTTCAGACTTGTACCAAAACACTGGCTCTTCTTGAGTCTTAATCCCACTGGCTTTTGGACTGGATTCACACCATTGTCTTTTCCGATTCTCTGGCCTTCAAACTACTCTCAGGTCTCCAACCTGCCAATGGGCAATCTTGGAATCTATTAGCCCCCATGATCACATGAGCCAACTCCTTATAATAAATCTTTTTTTTTAATGGATTCTCTTTCTCTGAAGAATCCTAATACATTACCCTCAAGCTTTTATTCTCTCTACATGGTATGTTCTACTGTGGGACTTCTGCAAAGACCCTGTCAGGAAGCAGTATGCAGAAGGCAAGATTTCCAATGTCAACTCCTTTATACCTTTTAGGGGAAAAACTGAGGCATTAACCCTGGTTTTATTATTTTATTTTTATGTTAAAAAAAAGAGAGATACCCAGGCCAAATTTTAGCTGACAAGATTAGAAGAGTTTCTACCTAACCCAGCAGAAGTTTGAAAAAACACAGTAGTAAAGGTGGAGAAGGGGGTGATTATGTCTCTTATTTTGGAGTTTGGGTCTGCTTTGAGACTTGTTGTTTTTATGTTTGTTGTTCAGAGAGTTGGATCCTATGGGGTCCTATGGGATTATAAACAGGGCAACTACCACTGCTGGGCAGGATTCCTCTATAAACATCCTTAACTGCCTAAAGCCCATTGCCAAAATCAAATAGAATATATGTATAATAATTATGAAATCAATTAACTGAATTGCAGTGGAACAGTTGACATATTATTGCTTTTTATAGATACTTAATTAAATATATTTAATCGTGGCCATAGTTTACATAGTTTAGGTACACAGTTTAGGGTTAGAGGAACTAGCTCAGTATGTATATAATGCAGAGACCTGGCCTTTGCAATTTCACATTTAATCTCAAAAAAAAAAAAAAAAACAACCCCAAGGGTTAAATCCACCTTTACCACCTGGGTGGAGGGGGAGGCAGTATTATATACTCCACAGGGGACAAAGGATTCTAGTGTTCATTCCCAGGTGGTAGCTCTGGTTTAGCACCTAAGGTGGCACAGCTTGGTCTAGTGACCAGAGTTACGTTCCTAGTTTTTCTACTCTGAGACAAAACTAAACGAAACTAAACTAAAGGCAAAGGGGGACCTGGGTGGCTCAGTTGGTTGAGTGTCCAACTCTTGGTTCCAGCTCAGGTCATGATCCCAGGGCTGTGGGATTGAGCCTTGTGTCAGGCTCTACACTGAGCATCCAGCCTGCTTAAGATTCTGTCCCTCTCTTCCTCTGCCCCTCTCCCCTGCTTGCATTCTCTCTCCCTCTCTCTCTCTTTCAAAACAAAAACAAAAACAAAAAACCCCACCTAAACAAAAGGCAAAGGAAGGAGAAGTCAGCTTGCCCAAAGTCACCCATGTGATAATGAGCGGGAGCAGGAAGAGGACCATTTTACCAACTCCTGCTACAGGTGAAGGACCTTACGTACATGCGTATAGTAGTCCTAATCCTTACAACAATCTATGAGGCACATAGAATCCTCCTTCTCTTATGGCTGAGGAAACTGAGGTTCAGAAAAATTGATTAATTTGACCTAGTCACATAGTTGCTAGCAGTTGAGAAGAGATTTGAACTCAAACCTGTTTAACTCCAAAGTCTTTATGGCATACTGATGGTAGAGATTTTTTTTTTTCTTTTGAACGCTGCTTTATACTAATAAATGAGATGGATAAACTAACCTGGCTGACTGTCCAGCAGCCAACCTCTCTTCCTTGGAGCTCTGGATTACATTACCCCAGAGTTACTGTTCAGTGAGAAGCATTTTTTTATAACCTTCTGTTTTTGACTCTGTCATGGTAGTTACCCTAGGCTGACACAATGCAGTTCTCATTGGTCTAATTGTCGGGGAGCCTTGAAATTACCCTCCTCTCCAAACCCATGTTCCATGGCCCCCAAATTGAAGACGGCTGCTCTAACTCCCACTCATGTCTTTCCAGTGCTGACTCCACCATTTCTGGCTGGGAAAAGCTATGTTTTTAAACAAACTTTTGCATTCTAACTGCCTCTGCCTTGCCCTGTCTGATCAGCCCAAGCTATGGCCACAGTTGTGTATAATTAGTTAACTTCACTCATTGCTTCTTGTGTTTATGGTTCTCTGACCAATTCTACATGACAAATGGCTATCCAAAGCCATGGGCTTGACCTCAGATGACCCTGCATTTGATTGTCTTTATCCCAGTGCACGGGTCAGCACTCAGAGTCTCCCATAGCTCTTGCTCAGCTAGTAATTGATTTCCATGCGAATTCATGGGCCAGCTGGCAGAACTGGGCCATTGGGTATGTTGACAGCACAGGCAGGAGGCAGCCTATGGCAGCCACTATTTTAGAGAAGCCTCACCAGTATATTCATGTCAAAAAAGTCATGTACTTAAGGGGTCTTGCCCACCCAGTGCCAGAAAGTTATGATGACTACTAAAAAAGGATTCCTATCCCAAGGTCCTCAGACTTCTCCTAAAAGCAGGAATTCAATGAACAATTCTCAAACCACAAGACAGGAGTTTCCCCTTTTGTTTGGTTTCTGTGCTGGCTGATGCCAATCAACTGTCAACAAATGAGGAATAGTGTCTAGGTCACACTTCTGTTTTCTATCTAGTGGTCTGTTTATTTATGCATCATTAATACCTTCACTTTAAGAGTTGTTAATGTTTCAAAGACAATGTTTGTTCAAGCTCAGTAAAGTGCAGTGAAGAAGGAAAGGCCCTAGATAAGAATTAGGAAGAGCTGGGGTGCCTGGATGGCTCAGTCAGTTAAGCGTCCAACTCTTGACATCCACTCAGGTCATGAACTCACAGTTCGTGAGTTCAAGCCCCACATCAGGCTCCATGCTGACAGTGCAGAACCTTCTTGGGATTCTCTCTCTCTCTCTCTCTCTCTCTCTATCTCTATCTCTATCTCCTTCTCTGCCCTTCCCCCACTTTCTCTCTCTCTCTCTCAAAATAAATAAACTTAAAAAAAAAGTGTGAAGATGTTTCTCACTGGATGTGTACCTCTGCAGTTATTTTACCTCAGGACATGGTTTCTTCATTTGTAAAATGAGGAGGAGGAGGAGGAGGAGGAGGAGGAGATGAGAAATTAAAAAAAAAGGGGGGAGAGGGAGGGAAGGGAGAATGAGAGAGAGAGAGAAAGCAGTTTGACTAGATAAATTATTTCAAAATTCCCCTCCAGCTTCCTGTGTCATGTATTTCAAAGCTGTAATAAACATTTAGAACTGTTATGTCCTCTTAATGAATTGAGTCCTTTATCATTTTATCAACCAACTTCCTTTATCATTGGGAATATTCTTTGTTCTGAAATCTATTGGCTATTAATACAACTATTCCAGTTTTCTTCTGCTTGGTGTTAATATGGTATATCTTTACTTTTAATCTATTTTTTCTTCATATTTAAAGTACATTTTTTGTAGTCGGCATATAATTATATGGCTCATTTCTCCCTTCCCCACCTTTAAACAGTTGTTGCCATTCATTATTCTTTTACTTATGTCACAATCCCCACCCAACATTGGTGTTTTTCAAACAGTCAGTTGTCTTTTTAAGATATTTAAATAAGAAAAAAGTTCCTACATATTTACCAATGTGGCTACCATTTCCAGTGCTCTTCATTCTTTTGTATAGATCCCTTTTCTTTCTGGTATCATTCCTTCCACCTGAAGGAGTTCCTTTGACATTTCTTATAGTGCTAAGGACACAGGTGATGAATTCTTTCAGCTTTTGTAATTCTTTAAGAGTCCGTGTTTCATCTTTGTTTTTGAAAGATTTTTTTGCTAGGTATAGAATTCTGGGTTGGCAGGGTCTTCCTTTTTCCTTTCAGTAATTTAAAGATATTGCTTCATTATCTTCTCCTTTGCAATGTTTCTGATAAGATATCTGCTGTCACTCCCACCTTTGCTCCTTAGTACATATTTCTTTTTCCCTTGGCTATGTTTAATATTTTTTCTTTAAGGCTGGTTTTAGTTAATTTGATTCTGATATCTTTTGGTACAGTTTTCATCATGTTTCTTATGCTTGGGGTTTATTGAGAGTCTTATATCTGTGGGTTGTCATCAAATTTGGAAATTCTTGAGCCAATATTTCTTCAAATATCTTCCCCCCCCCTTCTCCTTTGGGAACTCCAATTACATATATATTAGGCCATTTAAATCTTTCCCACAGCTCACTGATGATTTTTTTATTTTTAAAATTCTTTTATCTTTCAGTGTTTCACTGCCAACAGTTTCTGTTGCTATGTCTTCAAGTTCACAAATATTTTCTTCTGCAATATCAAATCTGTTGTTACTCCCAGTGATTTTTTTTTATCATGCATTATAGTTTTCATTTCTAAATATTCTGTATGGATTTTTCTTATTCATGTTCCTACTTAACTTTTCAACATACATTTATGGTTATAATTACTACTTCAGTACCATTATCTGTTCATTCTAACATCTGTGTTAGTTCTGGGTCAATTGCAATTAATTTTTTTCTCTCCATTAGAGGCCATATTCTTCTGCTTCTTTGTAAGGTGGTAATTGTGGAATGATCCCAGACACTGCAAATTTTTACTTTGGTTGCTGAATATTCTTATATTCCTATACATACCTTGAGCTTTGTTCTGGAGCACAGTCAAATCAGTAAGAAAGAGTTTGATCTTTTGGGCTCTTGCTTTTGAGATTAGTTAATTGTGGCGGAGAAGTACTCATTTTAGGACTAAGTATTTCCTACTGTTAAGGCAAGACTCTTCTGTATACTAAAGAACACACAAAAATGAAAAACAAGGAAACAATACAGTTTTAAAAAGAGAAAAACATGTGGACAGATCTGTGTGTATGTGTGAGTGTGTGTGTGTACACATGAATGGTAAATAAGTAGATAAAAATGTGCATAATGTCATTAGTTATTAGCGAAGTGCAAATTAATACCATGATAAGATGACACTACAAATGTATTAGAATGACTAAAATTTTAAAACCTGGCTATGTCAAGTGTTGGTAAGGATATGGAGGAACAAGAATTCTCATATGCTGCTAGGGGATGTAAAAGGGTACAGCCACTTGGCCAAACAGTTTGGCAGTTTCTTAAAATGTTAACCAGACACCTAGAATAGCATAAGATATAGCCATTCCACTCCTAGCTAATTACCAAGAGAAAGGAATGAGTGTATATGTCCCACAAAGACTTATACATGAACGTTCACAGCCATTTTATTTGTGAGAGCCCAAAATTGGAAACAAATGTCCATCCACAGGTGAATAAATAAATCGTGCTTAGCCATTTAAATACTATTCATTGAAATACTATTGTTGAAATACTATCCAACAATAAAAAGAAATAAACCATAAATACACTCTACAACTTGAACGGACTTCAAAATAATTGTGCTGAGTTAAAAAAAAAAAAAACAGACAAAATAAGAGTACAACCTGTATGATTCCATTTAGATCATATTCAAAAATACATAAACTACTGTACTGTAAAAGAAAAGAGATCTATATTTCCCTGAGGGCCTGGGGTGGGAGGAAGGGGGAAGTCTGCAGGAAGAGGGAAGAATTGCAAAGGAGCATAAGGAAACTTTGGGAAGTGATGACATGCTTATTCTCTTGATTGTGATGATAATTTTATAGGTGTATGCAAATGGCAAAATGCACCAAGCTGTATAATTTAAATATGTGCAGGTTACTGTATTTCAGTTATACCCTAAAAAAACTTTTTCTTTTTTAAAGAATACAAGAGTTGATTTAAAGTAGGCTGTCACTGCTCACCAAACTCCACACCCGAAAAACAAATAATCCAGTGAAGAAATGGGCAGAAAACATGAATAGACACTTCTCTAAAGAAGACATCCGGATGGCCAACAGGCACATGAAAAGATGCTCAACGTTGCTCCTCATCAGGGAAATACAAATCAAAACCACACTCAGATATCACCTCATGCCAAAGTGGCCAAAATGAACAAGTCAGGAGACTACAGATGCTGGAGAGGATGTGGAGAAACAGGAAGCCTCTTGCACTGTTGGTGGGAATGCAAACTGGTGCAGCCACTCTGGAAAACAGTGTGGAGGTTCCTCAAAAAATTAAAAATAGACCTACCCTATGACCCAGCAATAGCACTGCTAGGAATTTACCCAAGGGATACAGGAGTACTGATGCATAGGGGCCCTTGTATCCCAATGTTTATAGCAGCACTTTCAACAATAGCCAAATTATGGAAAGAGCCTAAATGTCCATCAACTGATGAATGGATAAAGAAATTGTGGTTTATATACACAATGGAATACTACGTGGCAATGAGAAAGAATGCAATATGGCCCTTTGTAGCAACGTGGATGGAACTGGAGAGTGTGGTGCTAAGTGAAATAAGCCATACAGAGAAAGACAGATACCATATGTTTTCACTCTTATGTGGATCCTGAGAAACTTAACAGGAACCCATGGGGGAGGGGAAGGAAAAAAAAAAGAGAGAGGTTAGAGTGGGAGAGAGCCAAACATAAGAGACTCTTGGAAAATGAGAACAAACTGAGGGCTGATGGGGGTGGGAGGGAGGGGAGGGTGGGTGATGGGTATTGAAGAGGGCACCTTTTGGGATGAGCACTGGCTGTTGTATGGAAACTAATTCGACAATAAATTTCATATATTTAAAAAATAAATAAATAAAGTAGGCTCTCACTGACCAAATTCAGGACAATTTGTGCATGAAAAGAAATAATGATGGCAATGGACAGAATAAGGAAAATAATCCATGAGTCCATAGACCCTAAGAAAGAGAGGAAAAGAAAGAGAAAAAGGAGTGGAGAGCAAACATGAAGGGGCTCTCTTTACAAAAGAATGCCAGCCAATAAATATAGAAGGAATGATAAAATTAGAAAATCACTACCAACTCCAAATTAATAATCGACTCCAGTAAAGACAGATAATTGATGCTAAATACTATAAAAGCAGATCCATAAATACTAGCCGACTCTTTGAGATACGATTAAATTACACTCAACACACACTGTTCTTGAGGCATCTGGGTGGCTGTTTGTTAAGCGTCGGACTCTTGGCTTCAGCTCAGGTCATGATCTCCCGGTTTGTGAGATCTGTGCTGACGGTGCAGAGCCTGCTTGGGGTTCTCTCTCTCCCTCTCACCCCACCTCTTCTCCACTTGCCCATGCTCTTTTTCTGTCTCTCAAAATAAATAAACTTAAAAAAAAACATACACCGTTCTTAAAAGCAGAAAAGTACATCTATTACTTCGGGAAGTTTCTACCACAAGATGGTTAACAAAAGAGGGAAAGCTGATGTCAAGGGAGAAGGTAGAGATGCTAATGGTTGAGTGGGTACACCCAACCAGTTAAGTTCAGGGATGTGTCTTGGTCAAGGACGGCTCTGCTTTAGGTGTTCCTCAAATAGTTTATCTCGGTTTGTAATTATAGATTTGTTAGTATAATTATTTGATTCATGACCAAACTCCCCCCACTAGACTATAAGTACCCGGAGAGAAAGGACCTGGTCTTTCTGGACTCACCAGAATTTCCCAGGGTGACCGTTGTATGGTAGGAGTTTGCTAACTACTTCTGAAAGGAGTAAGTGAATGAGTGAGCGAGTCAATGAATGAATGAGGACAGCAGAGTTGACCCTTTTTTAACTGAACTGCCCTGTGTTAAAGCTACCTGTTGGCTGCACTTGTAAGCACCATGAGGGCAGAAGCCTGGCCTGTCCTTGTCACTACTTTAGCCACAGCACACAGAATAGTGCTTGACACATAGTATGCACTCAATAAATATCTGCTGAACTAACGAATTAGAACAGCTGTCTCCATCAGCTGTTCTATAACAACTGATAGTAGTATAGTCTATAACTATAAACGTTGTGAGGGCAAAGACAATTTTTGTAATCTTCCCAGTGACAAGCACAGAGACCTACACATAGTAGGGGCTCAATGAATATGTGAGAAGCAGCAAACAAATGGCTGATGAATACATGAATCCCACCCACATTTCCTTACTAAACAGTGAACATAGCAAACATTCCAAGGAGAAGCAGCTCAGAGAAGGCTGCATGGGAAGGATTGTTGAGAAATGGTTCTGGAGCAGTGGACGGAAGGCCAAGTTGGTGGGAGCTAGATTGCAAGGAGGGGAACAGACCCCATGGTCCCTTTCCTTCGAGTGCCTTAGGGTTGGACTCATTCTGACTTTGCCCGGAAAATGTCACCCACTAACTCCCACGACTGCCCCAAAATGTCCACAGCCAGTGTTTCCTGTTTGGTGGCCAGGCTGGCTGAGCCTTTGGCCAAAGACCTTCCCGAGGAGGACTTTCTGGAGTCGGGGCAGGCAGTGGGGGTCACCTTCACTTAGTACATGAAAGAAAAGGGTCCAGAGAACAAAGGCCAGAGAACAGGACATCAATAACCCGGGATTACATTTGAAGCTCTGGATCTGAAAGTGGTTTTGTTTAAGCAGCAACCAAATTTAAAGAACAAAAAGAAAACAAAGCAGAAGACACCAGGCTAAACTTTTTGCTAATAAACTTCTCATTAAAGGGAGCATTACATTCTGAAACTGAGCTTTGCCTGGGAGAATGACAAAAACTGTCCTGTTCAGATGCTCTGCAGTTTTGTTTGGGACGCACAGTGCCGCCTGCCATTTAGGTGTCAAAGGTCATTACAGCAAATGCTGCTAGGGTGGAAGTTTCTCTGAAGTCAGGGCTACAGACAAAGGCCCACTTCTTCAAGTGACACTTCCGACAAATCAAATTCCAGCCTGGTGACAGCATTGTTTACCTAGAGTTTGCGGTACTAGATTTGAACTGATCCAAATTCTGAAGTTCAGAGCTTCCAACAACAAGGGAAGACAGTCCACTGCTATGTTCCGGCCCCAGCCGGGAGCCCGTGGGAGAGCCCTGACAGACTAAGGAAAACTCCAGTTTGATTCAGAGCTGATTACTAAGCCATCCAAAGAGAGCCCTGGCTCCTACTCCATCAGGTCATTGAAAAGAAAAAGAAGTGCTTTAGTTTCTCGCTGCCCAAATTGTGAATTTTGAACCAGCACCATTGGCATTACTTGAGAATTTTTAGAAATGCAAAATCTTCGGCGCCCTAGATCAGGCAATGATTTTTTTTTTTTTTAGATATAACACCACAAGCACAAGCTACAAAAGGAAAAATAGATAAAGGGAGGCATCACCAAGTTTGGGCTTCAGAAGGCACTACCAAGAAAGTAAAAACAGCCTCTAAACTGAGAGAAAATATGTGCAAATCCTCTCTTTGAAAAAAAAAAAATCTAGCATCCAGAATGTATACGGAACACTTACAGCTCAACCATAAAAAGAGCACCCATTTTACAATGTGCCCAGGAGGGGCACCTGGCTGGCTCAGTTAGTAGAGTGAGCAACTCTTAATCTCGGGGTCATGAGTATGAGCCCCACAGTGGGTGCAGAGATTAGGCTTTTTTAAAGCTGATGTTATTTTATTTTTTTTTTATTTAATTTTGAGACAGAGAGAGACAGAGCATGAACAGGGGAGGGACAGAGAGAGAGGGAGACACAGAATCGGAAGCAGGCTCCAGGCTCTGAGCCATCAGCCCAGAGCCCGACACGGGGCTCGAACTCACGTACCGTGAGATCGTGACCGGAGCTGAAGTCGGACGCTTAACCAACTGAGCCACCCAGGCGCCCCAAAGCTAATGTTATTTTAATAATGACTTGTAGCTGTACTTTTTGCTAAAAATGCATTTAAAATGTGCCAAGGCTTTAAATAGACATTTCTCTAAAGAACATGTATAAATGGCCAAATTAGTACGTGAAAAAGATGCTCACCATTATGAGTCATTAGAGAAATGCAAGTCAAAACCACAATGAAATACCGTTTAACGCCACTAGAATGGCTACAGTACAGGGGTGCCTGGGCGATTCAGTCGGTTAAGTGTCCGCCTCTTGATTTCTCCCTGGGTCATGATCTCACGTTTTGTGAGATCAAGCCCTGCACTGGGCTCTGCACTGATGGCGTGGAGCATGCTTGGGATTCTCCCTCCCTCTCTCCCTGCCTCTCCCCTGCTTGTGCTCCCTCACTCTCAAAATAAATAAATAAACTTTTTTAAAAAAACAGACAATAACAAGAGTTGGTGACAATGAAAAACTGGACCTCTCATATACCTGGTGGGAATGTAACATAGGGTAGCAATTTTGAAAACCAGTTTAGGAGTTCCTCAAAAACGGCTAACACAGAACCGATTCAGCAATTCTACTCCTAGGTATCTAGCCACTAGAATTGAAAACATGTCCACACAAAACTTGTACAGAATGGTTCGTACCAACATTGTTTATAATAGACAAAAAATGGAAGTAACCCATTTGTTCATCAATTGATGGATGGTTACACAAAATGTGGTATATACCTACAGTGGAATCAGCCATCAAAAGGAAAAAGAAATCAAAACTACAGTGAGAAATTACCTCATACTGGTCAGAATGGCTACAGTCAACAATACAAGAAACAGCAGACGTGGGCGAGGATGTGGAAAAAAAGGAACCCTTGTACACTGTTGGTAGGAATGCAAAGTGGTACAGCCACCAAGGAAAACGGTATGGAGGCTCCTCAAAAAATTAAAAATAGAACTACCGATAATCCAGTAATTGCACTACTGGGCATTTACTCAAAAAATACCAAAACGTGAACTCAAAGGGATAGATGCACCCCTATGTTTACGGCAGCATTATTTACAATAGCCAAATTATGAAAGCAGCCCAAGTGTCCATCGACAGACCAATGGATAAAGAAGATATGGCAGATATGTACAATGGAATATTATTCAGCCATAAAAAAGAATGAAATCTTGCCATTTGCAACAACATGGTTGGAAGCTAGTATCTAAGCAAAATAGAGTAGAGTAGTATCTAAGCAAAATAAGTCAATCAGAGAAAGACAAATACCATATGGTTTCATATGTGGAATTTAAGAAACAAAACAAACGAACAAAGAAAAAAGAGACAAACCAAGAAACAGAGTCTTAACTATAGAGAACTGATAGTCACTAGAGGAGAGGTGAGTGGGGGGATGGGTAAAATAGGTGATGGGGATTAAGGAGCGCATTTATCATGACGAGCACTGGGTGATGTATGAAATTGTTGAATCGCTATACTGTATGCCGTGAAACTAATATTACACTATGCTAACTATACTGGAAGCAAAATTAAAAACTTAATTTTTAAGAAGGGGAAAAAAAAAGGAATGATGTACTGATACGTGCCACAATATGCGTGAACCTTGAAAAACATCATGCTTAGTGAAAGAAACTTGACACAAAGGCCACAAGTTGGACCATCCGATGTATACGAAATGTCCCAAACTGACAAATCCATGGAGATAAGAAGTGATTTTAGAGTTTGTCAGGCTAGGGGGAGGGGAATCAAGGAATGACTGCCATTGGTCACAAGGTTTCTTTGGGGGGTGATAAAGGTTCTGAAGTTAGATGGTGGTGATAGTTGCGTAACCTTGCGAATATATTAAAAATCACTGAATTGTGCGCTTTAAAATGGTGAATTTTACGGTCGGTTAATTGTATCACACACACCAGAAAAACCTGGCCTCCATCCAGACTCCTTGTCTCAACATCTGCATTTGAATGAGATCCTCAGTTAATATGAATGCACATTAAGTTTTGAAAAGCATCAATCTAACACACCGGTCTTTTTTTCCTTTTTTTTTTTAAGTTCATTTATTTATTTTTGAAAGAGACAGAGAGAGAGAGAGAGAGCACAAGCAGGGGAGGGGCTGAGCAGAGGGGGACGGAGGATCCGAAGCGGGCTCCGTGCTGACGGCAGAGAGCCCGATGCGGGGCTTGAACCCACGAACTGTGAGATTAAAGTCATACGCTTCACCGACTGAGCCACCCAGGTGCCCCTGACATACCAGTTGTCATACAATTGCATACGTGGCCGAAATTTGGAATCAGTTGGGGAGCTTCTAAACCTGCTCCCTTGGGTATCTTTCTGTGTCTTGTCCACCAACTCACCAACAAGTTCGTGGAATGTCTTGCATGGACCTCATACCCCTTGAGTCAGACCTCCATGCAAGATGCCTCTTGGCTCTCAAAAACACATACTGCTTGACAGAAGAGCAGAGACTCTGGGCCATTCGAATCACAGCGGTGCCACTAACAAGTCGTGAGACCTCAGACAAATGACTTAACCTCTCATGACTCAGTTTTCCTACTTGTAAAATGGGGATAATAATAGCACCTACTGCATCAAGTCGCTGAAAGGAATAAGTTCCTTAATAAAAGCATTTGGAATAAAACCTGTTATACGTAAGACTATATATATATATATATATATATATATATATACATACACACACACATGTATTAGATATTATTATTACATAAGCAAATATTCTTTTATAATGTGCATCAGTTACGATACGTTGCATATCATTATATGACGGTAGCAAGTATTAAACCCAGATGACATGCCCAGCACTATGCTGTTTTAACTTCTCTAATGTAGTTCTCATAGTGATTCTAAGAGACAGCAAATTCATCCAGCAAATATTGATGAAGCATGCTTCATTATGCTTCATTGATGAAGCATGAGCATGTGTCAACTCTGTGCCTGACTCCGGTGAGAAATTAAAGCCCAGGTACCTTAGTTCAGGCCGCTATAACAAAACATCACAGGCCGAGTGGCTCATAATTAACAGACATCTGCTTCTCACAGTTCTGGAGGCTGGAAAGTCTACGATCAAGGTGCTGGGGTCTAGTGAGGGCCGCTTCCTGCTTCATAGACAGCCATCTGCTCACTGTATCCTCATATGGTTGAAGAGGTTGAGGGGGCCCACTGGGGTCTCTTTTATAAGGACACTAATTTCATCATGAGGACCCCACCCGCATGACCTCCTGACCTCCCCAAGGTCCCACCTCCCCAAACCATCACGTTGGGGATTGGGTTTCAACGTAAGAATTTTAGGGGGCCATAAACATTCAGTCCATGGCACCAAGGAAGTTAGGTGACCTGCCCATAGTCCCAGAGCTAGTGACGAGGGAACCCCAGTCTGACTCCAGAATCTGGCTCTGGCCAACCACCTTCTGTGGCCTACCTTCAAAAGGGTACAAACTGGTAGGAGAAATACAAATCAAGCGGCCAGCTAGGTGCAGGTACATGGGGGAAGGGGGTCTGGGATTTCCCTGTATGAGTATTTGGGGTGGCCCTTTGGACCAAGACATCTGGTCACCTGAGAGTGGGACATGTGTGCAGCCCAGCCTAGCAGGGGTTGGCGTTCTGGGGGAGGGAGAACTGGTCTGCTGGGATCATTCTGGGGCCTTCAGAACCTTTAGCCCTGGCACAAGGTGGGAGCACTGCCAGAGCGTGAAGCGAGCCTGAAGGCTTCTCCATGGGCCCAGCAGCGTCCCATGCTCCGGAAGGCCTTACCTCATCCACGGCACAGCGGCAGCCCATGGTCAGTGCGGGCCCAGCTCACAGGCTCACAGCAGAAAGCTCATCGCCAGCTTTCTTGGCCCCTCAGCCACCAAAGCCACAAATCCTTACATAACCACCAACTTCCCCATTGGTTGGTCTGCGTCTTTTTCAGGGACTGTGTGTTTTAAAGTGGCTGAGTGAAGAAAAGAGAAACTTAGCCAAAATCCAAAAGGACTGTAAATGAGTGTCCCATGTCCCCGCAGAGTCCCCCCACTCAACTCCAAATTCCTTCACCCCGTCAGACATTCTCTGTGCCCAATTCCAAAAGCCTGAAAAATAAAGTCCCTCGCAAGCTCTAACTCTTGCCATTATTCAAACACAAACAATGTTTAAATAAGCACTGTTAGGGTATATTCGGATTTCAAAGGGGACTTGACCCCATCCAGATGTTATTGCTTATATGACTGTCTTCGCCCAGAGTAACAGTGCGGACTGCCCAGTGTCTGAGGCATTTTTCTGTAACTCCCCACGTGGCTGTTCTCTTTCCAAAAAAATAATTAAAGAAAAGAAAGGAAAAAGAAAGCAAAAGACCGTTTCCGATGTCAAACACTAGCTCATTTCAGAACTGTGACTTTTCTCCTTGCTAAACTTTTTCCTCACTTACTCTACCCAACTAGAGTCTCTCTCCTTAATGGAATTACCCTCCATTAAGATGCTAACCTGTTTCAGAGAGGAGAGAAAAAGCGGATATCTGAGTAAATGGACTCAGAAAGAACCAGACATTGTGAAGAATTCACGCATGTGCGTGTGTGTATGAGCATGTGTGTGTGTGTGTGTGTGTGTGTGTGTGTGTGCATGCACGTGATTGTCCGTGTATGCGTTAGGTCTGGTCAGCAGAAAAGAGGTAGGAATATCACTCCCAGAATGACATTCATGACAGTGTTTTCACAAAGCAAAGAGCCACCAGTCCAGCTGCTTAATTAGATCATAATCCCGTGTGGTTTTAATTTACTCTTGACTTGAAGAGTTTGGGATGGGCACCAGGATCGTGGCAGTCACTGTGACATGGGCCTCTGTGTGTATCTCTTTTTTAAAGTTGGTTACGACCTTCATAAAAATAAATAAATAAAAATCTTCAAATAAGCACTAACCAATCCACCACCTCAAGGTAGCGACTCTTTTCGTGTTGTTAAACACATTACCTGAACAGGCTCTATCTGGTCCGATTCCAGAGCACAGCCAGGCCTGGTCCGCCCTGGGAAAGGGGGGCACGGGCAGCAGTCTGGTGGCAAACTCGTGGAGTAAAAAAATACCTGGGTTCATAGCCCGGATCCATCACTTACCAGCTCTTTTCACCGGGACAAGTCATGTTACTTCTGTGAACCTAAGTTTTCTCTTCTCTAAAGGGAGCATAACACACCTAACTGGCAGGGATGATTGGCGGTAACTCGCAAAAAGTGTAGTCATTTGTACAATGTATCACTTCCCCTAGTTAGCGGTTCAGATAGGTAGTCGATTTGCTGTCTTTTCTGGTTTCATCCAGCCATGTTGTTTCAGCACACGTGCGGTTTCTCCACCAACGTCTGGGCTTTTGGGTAGCATTCTCGCAATACAGATCGAACGGCTAAAACAAATTTTCTTTCTGACAGTAATGGAAAGCACATTCATGGTTCCGACAGCGGAGCAGCTGCACAGATGAATAAGAGCAACAACAATGACAACAATGACATTCCTTACGCGTCAAGCTGAGCGCTTTCATGCCTTATTCCAGAATTTCTCAACCTCAGCACTATTGAGCTGCTGGGCCAGATCCTTCTTTGTCGTGGGGCTGTCCCATGCACGACAGGCTGCGTGGCAGCCTCCCCGGCCCCTGCCCACCAGATGCCTGTTGCAAACCTCTCCACCCCACCCACCTCGCCTCACTTGTGCCATCTCCCAAAAAATGTCTCTAGGTGTTGCCATATGTACACTGGAGCACGAGATCATCCCCCATGGAGAACCGCTGCCTTAGCGTGTTTACTGTTGACAACAAACAGGGATGCCCGGGTGGCTCAGTCATTTAAGCGTTAGACGTTGGCTCAGTTCATGATCTCACAGTTCATGGGTTCGAGCCCCATATCAGGCTCTGCACTGCCAGCTCAGAGCCTGTGGCAGATCATCCGTCTTGCTCTCTCTGCCCCTCCCCTGCTTTCACACGTGTGCGCTCTCGCTCTCTCTCTCTCTCTCTCAAAAATAAACATTTAGAGGTGCCAGGATGGCTCAGTCAGTTAAGTGTTCAACTCTTGATCTCGGGTCGGGTCAGGATCTCACGGTTTTGTGTGCTCGAGCCCCACATCAGGCTCTGTGCTGACCTAGCACAGAACCTGCTTAGGATTCTCTCTCTCACTTTCTCTCTGCCCCTCCCCTGCTCTCACTCTCTCTGTCTCTCTCAAAACAAACAAACAAACACTTAAATACAGAGAACAAACTGTGGGTGATGGGCATTGAGGAGGGCACTTGTTGGGACGAGCACTGGCTGTTGTATGTAAGCGATGAATTATGGGAACCTGCTTCCAAGGCCAAGAGCACACTGTATACATTGAACGTTAGCTAACGTGACAGTAAATTATATTTTAAAAATAATAATTAAAAATAAAATATAGTGATCCAAAAAAAATAAACCCTTAAAAATATATTCACAGCGAAGGGGGGAGGTAAGAACAACGGTCATTGCCATCTTACAAGTGAGGAGGCTGAGGAAGCAGGTAAGTGACTTAACGGAGGTGGGAACCGGTCCCACCTGAGACCATTCTGCCTCCCGTGGGCCCTCGGGGCTGGAGAAGTGCTGCTTGGACCCTCTCTTGTCTCATTTACAGAATCCTGAGGAGGGAAGAGAAGGGAAGGACGACAGAGGGCAGGGAGAGCAGACATCGTTGTTTTCAGGGAAGGAGACAACTGCTTCCTGGGTCACGGCCTTCCCACAGCACACTGGGGAAGCGGACTCGTCCTACTCATCTTGGGCAGCCAGTGAGGCAGGGAGAGACCAGGTAGAGTGGCGTCCTGGGAGCCGTGGAGAGAAAGTACTTCAGGAGAGAGTCCTCACCTGTGTCAACTGCTACTCAATCCGTGATTTAAGGAAACTTAGCTCAGAGGACTGGCCAGTGAGGGGGCCCTGGTAGGACTTCCAAAAGAGCTGGTCAAGAGGGTCAAACTATTCGTAGTAACATATCATGAATTCATGCATGTGCTTTATTTTTATTTTTCTTGATGTTTAATTTTGAGAGAGAGAGAGAGAGAGAGAGAGAGCGCGCACGCGCAAGTGGGGGAGGGGCAGAGAGCTAGGGGGACAGAGGATCCGAAGCAGACTCTGCCCTGACCGAGCCGATACAGGGCTTGAACTCCCGAACTGTGAGATGGTGACCTGAGCTGAAGTCGGAAGGTTAACCAACTGAGCCACAGCGCTTTATTTTTCGATAAGATATTGCACATGAAATATGCACATTTACCACCATTAAAAGCACTTCTGGTTCAAATTGTGCCGTAAAATAGAGAGCAGCAGCTTATGATGAATTTCTGCAAAGAGAACCATGGGTTCCGGGCTCTCCTCCTCTGTGACAAGTTTGAGAACCTTGCAACGGTGACGTAGATGATGAGGGAGACAGTCACCTGAGGGAAGAGGCTCAGGTAACTGCGCTCTGCTTCCTCATGTGAAGAGCGACACAGCCACCACTAGAACCAGAAATCAGAACCGGACGCCCCCGTAAGAGAGCTGCTGGTAGACAATTCAAACTCAGGACCGCCCTGGAAAATTCTGAATGGGAGGCAGCCGGGCCCCACTTTCCCAGAAACGAGAGGGAAGAACTCTTAACTCAAGCCAATTATAAGACACAATATACCGCTAAAGTGCTTGGCTTTGCCTTATTAAATTGTGAGGTAACTTCCTTTCGGACTGCACGATTAAACTTGGAATCGCAAGGACTTTATGGGCTTTGTGATACAGACTATTCCTTGTAACAAACGATGGCCTAAAAATGAGTTTTAGGCAGAAAGTCACATGGAAAACCATGGACCTTGGGCCCACTGCGGTTTGCCCCCTAGAACACAGTGACCTGGTTACCATTACCATCAGTACCTTCACAGGGTCCCAGATACTCCCTGGGAGTGGCAGGTAATTGCCTTTGGGTTTTCTGGACCAAAATTTTGACGCTGGAAATCTCCGTTACTCCCCCAAACGGAAAAGTAACTGTTTCTCTGAGGAAAGAAAGGCAACCTTTCAAATGAGATTTTCTTTGTTGCTCTCACTTCACCGACTCTGCTTCTGGTTGGAGAAGCCTGAGGTAGAGGACACCGGGGGAGCCAATTCCCCGGAATTTCCTGTCCGTTCTCCAGCTTTCTCTCCATCATCACCTTCTCCACCAAAGCACAGCCCAACTCTTCCCTCTTCCAATTTTGTTTCCAGCACCTTCAGAGGGGTGTATGGTTTACGAGGTGCTGTGGCATGCTGGGAGGGTTTCCCACAAGTCAGGAGGCCTCGGCCACTTCCTTTGACTGAGGCTGCCAACATACTCAAAGTGAAGACAAGAGCAAAAGAAAGTTACAAAAATCGTGGGACGTATGCTTCGCTAACTCCTGCTTTTAACACACATGTGCCAATGCAACTAATGCAAGGCAATATTTCACGGATATTATATGTCCACGTGGGTGTATAGTCTTTAAAAATCTAAATTTGAGACTATGTGTGAAGATGAGGCCAAAAGGCTTCCTTGCCTCCTGCCCCCACACCAGTCCTGCTACCCACCCCGTCCTGCTCACATCTATAGGATGCTTGTTCTTCACAATAACCTTGTATACGGAGGAAGAATGTGTATTATTCATATTTTCCCACTTGATAATGAAGGACGCTAAAGCCTGGAAGGTTGAATGAATTTCCCATGATTGCAAAGTTGAGTGGCCGAGCAAGGAACCAAACCTCGCTCCATGTATTTCAAATTCAGAGTTTTCTCTACTAGGACACCATACGTCACCCCTTCTAAAGTACTTTCTTTCCCCCCAAATAATGAGAACGGGCTATGGTTCTCATTTTTAGATACATGCAGATAACACCTAGAGATGCGTACTTCAAGAATAAACAGGTGCCAGAGGCGTCTGGGTGGCTCAATCAGTTCGGCGTCCGATTTTGGCTCAGGTCACGATCTCACAGCTTGTGGGTTCGAGCCCCATGTCAGACTCTGTGCTGACAGCTCGGAGCCTGGAGTCGGCTTCGGATTCTGTGTCTCCCTCTCTTTCTGCCCCTCCCCCGCTTATGCTCTATCTCTGTCTCTCAAAAATAAACAAACATTAAAAAAAAAAAAAGAATAAACATGTGCTAACCGGCATGGTCCTGGAGGACACTCAACCAGAGGTAGAAGAGGTGAACAGACTGAAACTCAAGCCTGGGACTACAGCTCCTCCAAGGCCAGCAAATTTTCTGTTCTGTACCTCAAACACTCTATACTTTGGGTGTAGTGTCTCTCAGGTCATCTGAGTTCAGGAAGAATTCACCCATCTAGCCAACGTTTAGTGTTGACCATGTGCCAAGTACGGGACAACAGGCTGGAGACTAAGGTGGCTCACAGATTCTCTCTGACCTGTAGGCACTCCAGGCTCATGGAAGAGAAAGGAAGAGACAGCAGCTACCAGCACGAAGCATTAGCCCATGGGGCAACCATTTCACACTGAGTCCAACAGTCAGATTAAATGTCCAACAATAAGAAAATGTCAGAATAAATAAATTATCCATAAGTTGGGATTCTATGCAAACATTTGTAGAATTGTATATCATTCATTCATTCATTCATTTGGAGAGAGAAACATGAGTAGGGGAAGGGCAGAAAGCAAGGGAAAGAGAGAGAATCCCAAGCAGGCTCCCCACTGCCAGCACAGAGCCCGACGCGGGGCTTGAACTCATGAAACTGCGAGATCACGACCTGAGCCAAAACCAAGAGTTGGATGCTTAACCAACTGAGCTGCCCAGGCACACCCAGGCATTCCAACTGAGATCGAATTGACGTATTGTATTAGTTTCAGGTGTCGAACATAATGACTGGATATTTGTATATATTGCCAAATGATCACTGCAATAAGGCTAGTTAACATCCATGACCATAGGTAGCTACAAATTTTTTTCTTGTGATGAGAACTTAAGATGTGCTCCCTTAGCTACATCCAAATAGACAATAGAGTATTATCAACTATAGTCACCAGCCTGTATGTGGCATGCCCAGAACCTACGTATGTTGTAATTTGAGGTTTGTGCCTTTTGACTACCTTCACCCATTCTCGCAACCCCACAATTGTAAGTATTTAACAAGATAAGCCAAAAGTCTTTTTAAGTGAATAACACAGGTTAAAAATGGTACCTAGAACATGTTCTCTCTGCAGATCTATAACACAGACATACAGATTCCTAAATACAGAAGGAAATGCATCAAAATATTAGCAGAGATTGTCTCTGAGTGGGGGGATTATGCATGGTCTCAGTGGGCTTTTATTTAAGCTTGTCTGTGCTTTCAGATTTAATAAGTAACATGTTTTACTTTTGTAATACACAAAAACCCAGTGAAGGTCATTTTGGCTATGTCTACAAAGAATGCCACAAGTCACGGAGGAAAGTTTATTGTAATGTCCAGCACAAAAAAAATCAGTAGGGAAACTGTGTAAACAGTATGCTTCTCTACTTCATATTAAAAAATAATAATAAAGTCGGGGGAGGGGAGGAACCTTGAGGGACTCACAGGCAACACGCTGAAATGTGACCAATGTTGTCCTTGGAGAGTGATTTCTTTATTGTTCTTGCCTTGTTTCAAGTTTTCTTCAGTCAGCATGAAAAGCTTAATGTGCGCGGAGATTAAACAGTGAGTAATGAGGCAGATACAACCTGCAGTACAAGAGTGAGGACAAGGGAAGGTTGGATGCTTGTGCTTTGGGGAAGTACAATCGGCCACCCAAGAGGGAGAGGGTTTTGGCCTCTGACTCCCACAAAAAGTGGATTTTTCCACTCAGAGGAGATTTAAATGCCCTCCCCATTACCAGAGCACACCAAAAATGCTATTCTAAAATTATCTTGGCAGAGGTGAGTGGCCTAAGAATGCAAAGATACAAAACGAGTCAGCGAGGGCAGGGGGACAGCTGTAGCAACAAGAGCCATTTCTAGTTAGCCACTAAGGCGGGAAAACAGCGCTGAGCAAAGCAAAGCGAGAGAGACCAAGGCTTCCAGAAAAACATGCTGACTAGAACATAGTTCTTGAAGGGACACCCGGTTGGTTCAATCGATGGAGGGTCCGACTCTTGGTTTCGGCTCAGGTCACGATCTCAGAGTTTTGTGAGTTCGAGCCCCGTGTCGGGCTGCGTGCTGACCGTGTGGAGCCTGCTTGGGATTCTCTCTCTGCTCCCTCCCGTCTCGTGCACACACGTGCACACTCTCTCTCGCTCTCAAAATAAATAAACAAACTTAACAACAACAACAACGAACTTAGTTCTTGAAGACTGTATTCTCAACAAAAGTTCTTAAACGCTCTAGCGTGAGTATTTAAAGCCCTGTTGTTAGATGAACCCATCCAAAGGCTACTCTCTGGGATCTACCAGTGCGTCCGCAAAGCCAACAGATTAACCCGGGCTGGCCCAGAACCAGCTTTTTGGAGGGTCATTTTGTTCCCTTGCAAGGGGCCAATTTTAAATTTCAATGATTTTCAACAAAAGTTTGCCAGCTTTATAAAGGTCTTGAATGAAAGTGCCCCTTCAGGAGTAGTTGGTTAGAGTTGCTGCTGTACTTAGGGGCAGGTTACTTGACAATTATGGGCAAAATTCTAATGACAAAGTGGACAAAAACCAAATAATAATAAGGGCTACCATCTATTAAGTTTTTGTTTTGTGCCAAGCCCTTTCTATACATTATCTCATTTTATTCCCAAAACAACCCAATGAGGTAAATAATAATACAAACTCTATTTTACAGACAAACCGAGGCTTTAAAAGATTAGATCATTTGGGCTTCTGGTTTGGCACTTATTCAAATCAATTTTTGCTCAAATCAATTCTTTTTTATTTTTTTAAAAGGTTTTTTTTTTAATTTTTCTAATGTCTATTTATTCTTGAGACAGAGACAGAGCGTGAACAGGGGAGGGGCAGAGAGAGAGGGAGACACAGAATCGGAAACAGGCTCCAGGCTCTGAGCTGTCAGCACAGAGCCCGACGCAGGGCTCGAACCCACGGACCGCGAGATCATGACCTGAGCCAAAGTCGGACGCTCAACCGACTGAGCCACCCAGGCGCCCTGCTCAAATCAATTCTTAACATTAAAAACAATTAGGTAACTTGCCCAAGTTACTCAACTAATAAGTGAGAAAACTGGAACTTGGGTTCAAATCTCTGTGACCCCATAGTTTAACCACTAAACCATGCTATAAGGAATTTTAAAATCTGTAACCCCTTATAATGTTTAGTTTTAAGATTATTTCTGTCTGGGGGTGCCTGACTCAGTTGAGTGTCAGACTCTTGATGTCCACTCAGGTAGTGGTCCCAGGGTCACGGGATCGAGCCCTACATCAGGCTCTGTGCTGAGCATGAAGCCTACTTGGGATTCCTTCTCTCTTTCCCTTTGCCTGTGTTCCCCCGACCCCCACTCATGCTCTCTGTCTCTAAAATTAAAAAAAAAATTTTTTTTAACTTATTTAAAAAAATTTTTTTAGGTTTATTTATTTTAAGAGAGACAAAGACAGCGTGAGTGGGGGAGGGGCAGAGAGAGGGGGAGAAGAAAGAGAATCCCAAGCAGGCTCTGCGCTATCAGCATGGAGCCCAATGTGGGGCTCGAACTCATGCACCGTGAGATCATGACCTGAGTCGAAACCAAGAGTCAGACGCTTAACCGACTGAGCCACCCAGGCACCCCCCAAAAAAATTTTTTAAGATTATTTCTATCTGGATATACCACATTATACGTGATTTCCTTTTTGTCATTGGAAAAAAAGATTCTAAATCAATACCAAAAAAAATGTCACCTATTGTACATTAAAGAGTATGAGGTTTTAAGGCACATACTAAGCGCGTTACAAAAATCAACTCATTTAAATCGTTGAAACAACCATCCAACATTCTATGGTTACCCCCATTTACAGCTGAGAAAACGGAGGCACACAGGAGTTAGATAACATCAAAATCATGCAGGAAAAGGCAGAGCTCAGAGCTGGGATTTGAACCTAGGTCTGGCTGACTCTCGAGTCCGGGATCTTAATACATACCTTGCAGCCAGTTTTATATAGCTAAGATGCCCATGAACAGGGATGTAAGTGAAGACAAGACGCACCGAGTGCGTGGTGAAAATGTTTTCCCATCCCATCCTTAAAGTGAGTGCTTTACAGGCAATGAGTCACTGGTTCGCTAATATCCATCTATCTTTCCAAAACCTAGAATAGGGGGAAGGCCCGTACGCAAGACGTTGGCGTGTGCACGCGCGCACGTGTGTCTGTGTGTATTTTAACAACTTGTCAGGTTGAAGGCATGCGCAAAGCACTATGGTGTTGTCGCCAAATCCTGTTTCTCCCTCACTGAAGCGTCTTCCAAAAAAACTCCACTTGTCCATCGGTTCCATTAAAAAAAAAAACTTTTTTGCCTTGTACTGTTGGTGTCTCTGGGAAGATAAAAAAGTAAAGAGAAATGAAAGTCAAAGATCCCAAGTTTCACCTCATTGAGGTGAAGAAGCAAAGCTTCCCTGAACTTAGCTCTCAGAGAGCAAGCGATTCCTCAGGAGGAGAAAAGGCCAGAGCCCAGCCGGAGGAGAGAACGGTCACTGGCCAACGGAACTCTATCTACTCGGGAAGTCCTCTGTCATGTGCCTGAGCAGTTTGGAGACCTAGGCTGAATCCCAAGGGATCACATCGGCCATTCAGTTTACGGGACCAAGAACTGTCAGAAAATCTTCCCACACTTACTCTTTAATTTCTGTTACCTCGGTGATTCATTCATACCGTAACAAGCCTTACATTGAGTTCTCTGAGAAAACCAACAAAAAAAAAATTATAAAACCATAGTATTTAAAAAAATTTTTTTTAACATTTATTTATTTTTGAGACAGAGAGAGACAGAGCATGAACGGGGGAGGGGCAGAGAGAGAGGGAGACACAGAATCCGAAGCAGGCTCCAGTCTCTGAGCGGCCAGCACAGAGCCCGACGCGGGGCTCGAACTCACGGACCGCAAGGTCATGACCTGAGCCGAAGTCGGCTGCTCAACTGACTGAGCCACCCAGGCGCCCCAAAACCATAGTATTTTAAAGCAGGCAAGACCTGCTTTGTCATCTCAAGACCATCTAACCCATTTGAATATCAAAAAGTTGAACTGAACAGAGAATACTCACTACTGACAAAGATATAAGGAGACACACACACACACACACACACACACACACACTGTTGGAGGGAACTTGAACGTGAATTGTGGCACCGTTTTGAAAATGAACCTGGCTGTATCTTTTAAAATTTAAAACTTACATTTTCTCTCATCTAGCATTTCTACTTCTGGAAATCCATCCTCTAAAAAATGAAGTTACACCGTATGTAAGTATGAATGTGTGACACCTATGTTATGGAATATAAAGCAACATTTCAAAAAGAATGAGAGATGAGAGAAGTCCACATTTATTGATCTAGAAAAATGTCCACAATGCATTTATTAAATGAGAAAAACAAGCTGTCTGGGGCGCCTGGGGGCTCAGTTGGTTAAGCGTCTGACTTCGGCTCAGGTCATGATCTCAAGGCTCATGAGTTTGAGCCCCGTGTCGGGCTCTGTGCTGACAGCTCAGAGCCTCCAGCCTGCTTTATCTCCCTTTCTCTCTACCCCTCCCCCACTCATGCTCCATCTGTCTCTCTCTCTCTCAAAAATAAATAAACGTTAAAAAATTAAAAAAAAAAAACAAGCTGTAAAAAATGGACATAGGATGAGGAGAAAGGAATGAGAGGAGAAAGGGAAAAAAGATTAGGTAAAGTGAAAAATTGAAAAAACAATTATAATCTAAAGCCAAAATATAAACTAGATAATGGAAAATATTCCAATTTCCTCATGTGCAAAGTTGATATAGGAATAATACCATCTCACAGGGCTATGGTAAGGCTAAAATGAGTTAGGGGTATCTGGGTGGCTCAGTTGGTTGACCATCCCATTCGATCTCAGCTCAGATGTTGAGCTCAAGCCCCATGTTGGGCTCCACACTGGGCATGAAGCCTACTTAAAAATAATTAATTACTTAATTAGCGGGTTTATTTATTTATTTATTTTGAAAGACAGTACATGGGAGGGGCAGAGAGAGAGGGAGAGAGAATCCGAAGCAGGGTCCACAGTGTCCGCACAGAGCCCGATGGGGGGGGGGGGGGGGGTCCCTCTCATGAACCGCGAGATCATGACCTGGGCCAAAATCAAGAGTCAGACGCTTAACTGACTGGGCCACCCAGGTGCCCCTGAATTAGTGTTTTTAGAGGACTTGGGACACAGCCTGGCACATAGAGGTGCTAAATGAATGTTTTTATCATTTAAAACTTCTGTCTATAATATTTCTGCAAAGACGCACATATTAAGTGGGCATCAAGATATACGTGATAGAGAATAAAACAGGCCCCCAAAACACTGTTTTGATTATACGATATTGTCAGCAATCTTTGGGATTTTTTTTTCAGTGTTGCTTTTGCCATAAATTAATGTTAAAGTGGTAGGGTGTGTGATTTCATCTCAAACTACATCTCCTCACATCAAGGCAGCGCTATATCGCCCCCATTAAGGTGAAGGAAGGTGTTTTTCTACCTATTTTTAAATAACCATTTCTCTTTATCAGTATCAAATAACTGCCTTAAGTGTTGTATTCCACAGTTGAACCCACCTTAGAGTGCTCTCAGCCACAGCGACCATCTATTTAGAATCTAATATGGAGACACCCTCTACAACAAAGGATTTTCGAAAGCTCTTGCAAAAAGGCATACGAGTCAAATCGCACTTCTTTATGCATGTAATAAATAAATGACTTTTATTGAAAAGAATTAACTTACGTGAAATCCGAACTGCACTGGACAGCCAAAATAAAGAATGACCAGCTGTCTAGGCAAATCCTCCCTGGAGCGCAAACCCTCTTGACTCAGCGAAGGCGCTCAGTAACATACTTTTCATAAATCTCAATATATTTGAGGACACCCTTCAATTTTATCTTTATACAGAGAGGGCCGTGTTCTGCTGGACGTGGCCCAATCTGTCCAGAGACCAGCCGTGACCGTAACATTTGGAGAATATCCTGGCAGATGCCAAGTCTGGAGAAGGATCATTTCCTGAGGCCCTCATGTCATGTTCCTATTAATGTAAATCACCATCTCCATTTTGGTCAAGAGCCCAAACCTGCCTGATCCTCTCTTAAAGGAATCTTTAAGTTCTAAAGAGCACAAGGAACTAAAGAGTTAAAGGTGTTTCTTTGCTAGTGGAAGAATCTGGCTCTGGAACTAGAAGGGTTAAATTATAAATCTCTGGCCAGTTTTCTCTGCGTCATTTTCCTCTGGGACTAGATGAGAAACAGCTGGATGCTTGGATAGAGAAAGCACTGGAAAAGCTCACGTTGGCTAACGATGCTTCTCCCAGACCTTCACACACTGATCCCTTGTCATTCTCATCTCTGTGCTATTATCATTTCCCCAGAGTCGCTTTCTCGGACACTCAACCCCATACCCTCCTGTTAAGCATATCACCCTCTTTCTTTATGGCATTTATCACCACCAGGAATTATCTGATTTGTTTACTGTCTCCCTTCCCACCAAAATGTAAGTGTCAAAAGAGCAGAGGTCTTGTCTGGTTTTCCACTGTGGTGTCCCCAGCATCTGGAACGGTGCTGGCTCACAGTAGGTGCTCAACAAATATTTGTTAAGTGAATTAAACATGAATACATAACCACTGTGCTTTTCTACTTCTACATTCCCTCCAATGCTTTTAACATTTATTTTTTATCTTGAAAGAGAGAGAGAGCAGGGCGGGGGATGAGGGGTGCAGAGAGAGAGAACCCCAATCTGCTGTCAGTGTGGAGCCCTATGCAGGACTAGAACTCACAACCTTTGAGATCCTGACCTGAACCAAAATCAAGAGCCGGATGCTAAACCAACTGAGCCACCCTGGTGCCCATCTTCCAGTTTTTTTTAATGAGCATGTATTTCATTTATGATAATCCTAACAGCATTTACTTTTTAAAAAGAAAACATCAGTCAACCTGAAGTCATACTCCATTTTAAATACTTAGGAAATAGGGGCGCCTGGGTGGCTCAGTCAGCTAAGCCTTCGATGCGGGCTCAGGTCACGATCTCACGGTTCGTGAGCTCGAGCTCCGCGTCGGGCTCTGTGCTGACAGCTCAGAGCCTGGAGCCTGCTTTGGATTCTGAGTCTCCCTTTCTCTCTGCCCTTCCCCCACTCACACACCCTCTCTCTCAAAAATAAATGAACATTAAAAAAAATAAAATTAAATACTTAGGAAATGTAACTAGTGTAGGTTCTCACGGGTTCTGGAAGACGGGAAGTTTATCTTACTTCTGTATCTGCAGCATGTAGTGCGGAAGCTGGCACAGAGTAGGTGTTCGGCTAATGAACAGATATGTATGGATTATGTACCTGACCCCGTGCTGGTCACTTCCCTATTCATGATCTTTATCATGTAATCATCACAGTCCTGTGAAGTTGGACTGTAGTCCCCATTTTCAGCTGAGAAAGCGGCTTAGTAAATTCAGGTTTGAAAACTTGCTAGAAAGAGGCAGATCTGTGTTTGGACCCAGGACCGCTTGACTAAAGTCACATAACTGCTGTGCCTTCCACGCTGCCCCGTCTCCAGAATACAAAGTCACTTGGCAAGTCACTCTGCCTTTTGAGGAAGGGGCAGTCAAATCAGTGACGTTCTTTTCCGACAATCTACATGCTGGAATTTTAGCCAGATTATCATTATATCCAAGGCAGGGCCAGACACAGAGCAGGTGTTCAATAAACAGGTGTTGGGGGTGGGAGGAGGGGGGAAGAGGGAGGGAAGGAAGGCTTCTCTGAAGACCATCAAAGAAAGAAAGGCCAACAGTCCTTTATGCTATGGAGGACTTTGGCACCACGGAATCAGGAAATCAGCTTCCTCCCTCTGTGACAAATGCTACTGACACCCCAGGGAGCCCCACATGCCTTTCCCTGACAAGGGAGTGTTCTACCACACCTCTAGACACTGTCAGCATCGCTACCCACCATTAGTGGTCTCTAAAGGAGGTCCGGCCCCTGGTTGATACTGTGACCTGCTGGGGAGGCCGCTAGGAGCAGGCAGAGAGGGATGGAGGGGGATGGAGGGGGATGGAGGGGGATGGAGGGGGATGGAGGGGGATGGAGGGGGATGGAGGGGGATGGAGGGGGATGGAGAGGGACGGAGAGGGACGGAGAGGGACGGAGAGGGACGGAGAGGGACGGAGAGGGACGGAGAGGGACGGAGAGGGACGGAGAGGGACGGAGCAACAACGGAATGTGGGGTGAGAACTCCCTCTCCTACCTCTCTGGCTCCTTTATCACGCTAAGGGCGACACGTTACGATCAGACTCCAAAAGCCTGATTTTGCACGGATCTGAGATGGGATCGATCCGTAGGAGGGAGGGAAGGGCTAATCAACTTTGATGACTTCTGTGATGGCTGTAAAACGACAGGTTTGCTCTCCGTGGGAAAGCATCTCATCTGAAGGGGCGTGTTAATCCGTTGTCTAACCGCCTGCTCTCTCGGCAAGACTGGGAGGAAAGAGATCCTACCTGTTTTATTTAATTGCTCTAGAGCCCGCCCCACCACAGCGCCTGGGCACACAGGAGGCATGCGATCCTATTTGTTAATTTGTGCATCCAATATATACTCATTGAATGCACATCGGCAATCCTTTGTTTCTAACTCAGAACTCCAAAGAGCCCTGAAAACCAAAAGATTTTCTATAAGTTGACAGCAAGCTCATTGGACAAGGACTCCTGACCTAAACAGATGTGAGGCTATTTGAAGTCTTTAGTGATCTCCCTTACTGTGGATATTCACAGATGCTGCATGATTCATGGCAGATAGGCAAATGTGTCTGATTATAGGATGCTGCCCCAGACTCTTTGGGGTGTTACATAACTTAGTGAGATGCACCCCTTGACCTTTCTAAAATCTGAAAATTCTGAATTCCCAAAAACACTTGGACCCCACAGCCTTCAGGTAAGGAGTCTAGAACATATATCTGCTTAGATGTGTATCCGGCCCGGTTTCAGGTGCTAAGAACACAGTGGTGGATGGAATACAGTCAAGGTCGTCACTTTCATGGAGTTGAATTTCCAGCCAGCGATGCAATCACGAGGAAGCAAATAATCTCTGAGGGAAATAAGTGTTCTGAAGAAACTAAGTCTGGAGATAGGACAGAGCATCGGAAAAATCTAAATAAAGAGAAGCAGCAGCCCTCCCACTGATTTATCCTTAGAATAGGGTCCAACAGACCTTGTCTGTTCCTACCTCAGGTTCTTTGCATTTGCTGTCCCTTCTCCCTGGAAGAAGCAAGTCACTTCATCTTCTCGGGCCTTGGTATTCTCCGTTGTGTTTGGCTCAGGGTTGCACATGCCTATAAAGTGTCAGGGTTGGGACCAGATGCGAGGCTTCATGATTTGAAGTCACGTTTGTGGCCGGTAAGGGAAACACCCACCTTAAGAGGAGGTCTCGCGGATCATGTGGGAGTGCGCTATAAATTATAACGTGTCACGATGTCACAGCACAGTTTCTCCTCTCCGACCAGGGCAACGCCTCTCTGAGCCAGATATATGTGGGCCGCTCTCCAGAAAGGCTGGGGCCTGGCTATGGGTCTCCCAAGCTGCTGCTTCTGAGCCCTATGCTCCTTCGACATGGGGCTTGAATGTTCAGCAACGGATGGAACACGGGGCCCCAAGGGAATGCTCCACGCTCTCTCTCCAACAACTGCAAAGCCAACGCAAAACACTCCTTCCCAGGAACGCGCGCACAACTCGTCCCCCACCAGCTCTCCCCAGAGGAAGGTGTTGCTGTGAGTGTCCAGTCCTAAGTTGTCTTGCTGTTATTGTTGCTGCTATGGTTTTTTCCTCCCTTGGGCTTCTTGCTTAAGGGAGGGTAGAGGCTGCTACAGGGGCAATGCTTATGTCTGGAACTAATGAGCCTTTGTTGTAGACAAGCCCTGTGAGTGGAGACCTGCCATGAGCCTGGGTGATAAAAATGGGCTAAGGCCAGGCAGGATAGCCAGGAGCATGACCAATCAGCAAGTAGGGGTTTATTGGCTTGTACGTTTTATGGTGCCATAACATCCCTCCTTTCAGCTTTAGATGTCAGCAGCTAGTGACAAGCTTAATGACTGATGAGGGAGAGGCAGACTTGGACACCATAACTACCCTCTCCCCCAAGCTACAATGGGCCACCCTTCCTTGGCCAGCTTCTTAAACCCGAGCAAACAAATCTAAGGATATCAGGTGAGCCTGGACAGTGACACCGGGGAGGGGGGGGACGTGCCAGGCTCCCCTGGGCTGAGCAGGACTATTTTTTCCCATTCCAAAGAGTGGTTGGTCTGCCCAAGAAAAGAGAGGATGTATAAAGAGGAAGGTATGGGAGACTGTCTAAAACACTAAGGTCCCCTCATGTATCTTCCATAATTTTGCGTGGGCCTCTGCAGGGTAGACCGTATTCAAAATTATTGCAGCTTCTTTACTCTCTTTAATAAGATCCCTGAGAATGAACAAGGTGTCCTATGCACCTAGAAAGCCCTGGATGTCTCTTTTGGGCTTCTGTCCACTCTCACCTTGACCCTCCCAGGACCTGCACTCTGATGAGTTTAGAAACGTATCAACATAGTAATTGCCTTCAGAGTTGCTCTCTGAAGGACTCGATGGTTTATAAAAGTACTTTCATGCCCACTGTCTTCTGGAAGGGCTCTGACAAATAAATGACTAATACCCTTATATAAAGAGCCTTCCTGGGGCGCCTGGGTGGCTCAGTCGGTTAGGCATCCGACTTCAGCTCAGGTCACGATCTCGCGGTCCGTGAGTTCGAGCCCCGCGTCGGGCTCTGGGCTGACGGCTCAGAGCCTGGAGCCTGTTTCCAATTCTGTGTCTCCCTCTCTCTCTGCCCCTCCCTCGTTCATGCTCTGTCTTTCTCTGTCTCAAAAATAACTAAATGTTAAAAAAAAAATTTTTAAAAAAAGACTTTGAAAGAGCCTTCCTTAGCTAGCAAAATAGTCACTGGGCCCTCCCTTTAAATGACTGCATTCCCCACACTTTTTCTGTCTTTGTTGACTTAAGTTCAAAGTCAAACTGGCAGATCTGTTTTGTCAGATGGGAAGCTCACTGCCGATGGTTCAGAGAGGCTCCGCGCCCAGCTCACTGCATTTCCCCCACTGCACAGAAGAACCTGCTGTCTTCCAGAGACATCAGCAGCTTCAGGCTTTCATTTATTTATTTAATGCTGCAAACGCTTAAGCCATTCTGTAAAAAATGTCCTTGAACACTGGGACCTCAAGGCGAGGAGGGCTTCCCAGAATAGTTCTAAATGAGCTGCTTCCATATTCCCAGGCTAAGACCGACTAAACAGCCGTGACACTTACTAGGCACCTGCCTGCCTTATATTATTTCAGACCGTCAAGCAAGGCCTGGAACTGTGGTACCGTCAGTGCCTGCACTTAGTAGCAGCACGCAGCCCAGCCCTGCTGCTCCAGTGTTTAGGGCGGCGTTAGTAGGGGGAATACGGTAACTCGCCGTGGGCAGTAAGACTTCCAGCGCAGAGCCCCTGAGATGCAGCCGTGGGGACACCATTAGCAAGCATGTGACAGGCTGGCCCTGCCGGAGCTGCTGGTGACTGAAAGGTGTTCAAACTGTGGTCACGTCTCTGTTTTCATCCCCTTCACTTCATACTCTTCACTTGAACGCCTCCCAGGATGGTCCGCCAAACACCGAGTCCGTTACTCAAATGCGGGGAAAAGAACATTCTTTCGTTTGTTTCCAGTTTGCCTCATCAACCAACATTGTAAAGTGGCTTGTCTCCCAATCCTCATCTCCTCTCTACCGCCCAGTGAGTGGCCCCACGGGAAAGATCCTTGCCGAGTACTCTCTAAGTGCAAAAAATGAGTATGCCCTAGTCCGTTCACATTGCCAATAAACTCACAAGGTTATTGTAAAAAGGAGATCACCTTAGCTTTTGAAGCAAATGTGCATTTTCTTGTTAATAAACAGACATTTCCTTCCCCCTGGCCTGCCTGTGTTGGACGTAAGGACGGAGACTTCGTATTTCTTTTCTAAGGAAAGCCTATCAACCCAGCGCTGCTTTCCTCTTAAGTAAGTCATCTAAACGATGTGCTCTAAAATCAATCCCCAGGGACTACAGAATTTTCTGTAATGCGTTTCCTTTTGTTTTCTGCGGGGGATAACATTTTTTTCAGAATAAAGCTTTACTGGTGTTAGTACTTGAAGAACAGGTCAAGACACTAACTGTTCCTAACCAGGCTGGCTACTGCGCAGCTCTGTACAAGAAAGGCACGAAAGATGGGACAGGGCCCTGAGCGTCAGATTTCACCTCCGCGTGTCTGAATGGAGGCCGTCAGCGAGATGGCACATTCTGACCACCACCTGGCTGAAGATTCCCCCCTTTCATCTGGGGGATTCTAGCTTCTAGACACAGGAGCGTAAGCCAAGGCCAATGTTCCAGCAAGGGCACTTAGCAGAAAGAAAACAATGAAACAGATCTCTTTCCTGACTTTGTCCTCTGATGGATATTTTCTTACTCTGAAATACACTTTACCCCTGGTAATTTGGAGATCGACCGTTGGTTCGAGGGTATCATGGATTAGGAGCGTCTTGACATCCATTTGGGAAAGGTGGTATTCCTGGCTTGATGAGGCAGAAATTTGCAATAGCATCTTTGCAGTCCTTTTCAGAGACTAATGGGAATGGAAAACGTTCTCTGGGCCCCATTCCCTGACTGCTCCATTTGTGCTGATTACGACTTTATCTTACCATGTTTCCCAAACCGCCAATCAAAGCACACGGCCTGAAAAGTACAACTTCCTTTAGGAGCAGGATGGAGTTAAACACCCATCCCCCCGGACTGTCCTGGGGAATAAAGGACACAACACGGCTATAACTCGGGCTAAAATTCAAGAATAAAATGATGTGATGCAGACTACAAACTCTATTTCCTTGAATTAAACTCAGCAATGAGGCTTCCCCCTTTCCAACTGGAACACATCTTTACCGTTGTCACGGGCACCTTGATGCCTGGCTGGGTCCACAGCAGATGCACGCGCCCGTGATGATTTACTGACGCACTGAATCCTCATCACGATGACTTGGGAAGCTTTCAACCCAAATTAAATAATTTGCATTTGGGCACAGAGCCAAGAGGACACTGTATTCCTAAGCCACATACCCCGGCACTACCTCTTTACCCACCCCCCCACCCCCAGACACACACACACACACACACACACACACACACACACACACCCGCCCTGTGCTCCCTGCAGCCACTCCAAACACATATGTGCTTTCACAAGAAGAAAACCACTGGAAAGGGCCATTCAGGGCAACCACGAAAGGAAGTCGTATGCATGTTTAATTTCTAGCTATGCCTATAAAAAATGTATAAGTTGTCCCCCAAACAGAAATGCCCTTCTCCTGCCAGAATTGCTTGAATCAACTCAAGCACAAGGACAAGACGCTCAATCCCCGAAGTCCCTTCCTTTGTTATCTCACGCAACACACAAGAACGTCATAACCAATTAATTTGAGAAGGTCTCCAGTCGCTAGGACAAAAGCCTTCTCTTCCAGATGAGGGGTTACTCAACGTGAACCGGTAATCTTGCTCCATTCCTGCTGACAGTCGCTTTCTGCCTGGAGTGTATCTTCAGCTCCAAACGGAGCAGGGGAGCCTCAAACAATAGGGCCTCTTTTCTGCTTTACACCTACTTTTTTGGGGTCGGCCTGGAACAGCCAACATTGCTGGTGCGAAAGGGGCAGCCTTGAGTAAGCTGAAATGTTTGCGACGCAAAATAAAGATGCTCCACGGGGCTAAAACGCCACAGACGCACGCCGAGAACAAGTTAACTAGGAATTCCAAGCCCAGGTTCACGCAGCGCGATTTTAACTCTCGCCCGGCCGAGCCGCACGCCTCGAGGAGAACCCGCAGCAACGCAGCGTGGACAAGAGAGGGCAGTGTTCACTGCGTCTTTCATCCAGCTCCCGGCTCTTTATCAAAAGGCCGCTGAGCCAAGGGAAAACTATGCCCAGCATTTCATAACACAGGAAGTGGGGAAAGCGAGGAGATACCGAGCTCTGCGCTCACCACAAAATAAGCAGTGTGTGTGTAAAAGTCACTTTTTCCCCTCTACGAAAGCCCGGCCAGTGGGGCGTCTGGGGGTTGTCAGGTTCTTTTTTTTTTTTTTTTTTTTTTTTTTTTGGCAGATTGACCAAACCTCTCAAAGACTATAAAGGAAGATGTACGTTTTTTCCAACTATATGTCACATATCAAATTGCTCGCTGAGTTCAAACCCTTCATTTTGCGGACGCGGAGCCGGCTTGCACGTCTATCATCCACTTCTCCTTGGGCTCCGATTTTATTATCAGCATGTGGGAAAGGGGAGTCAGATTTTCCTCTTGGAGATAGAGACTTTTCAGTCATTTCAAAATAAAATGCATGTATGCCCTCTGCATTAAAAAAAAAAAAAAAAAAAAATTAGGTCCTAATAAAGGACTCTTGTCTCCTGCCCAGGATGTCATCATACTGGCTGGGCGGGAGGGACTTGATTCACACTCTTTTTGGGGAAGAGTTTCCACACACGTGTCGTTTTAGCCAATAAAGGATTATAACCTGAGCACTGAAAAGGTGCACATTTTGCCAACGTATCTACCTATCCTTAGTTACATACACCTACTGGTTTCTCTTGCTAGGGAAGGATTCTTTAATTCCAGGTTAATCCCTTCTTCTTTCTGTACATATTTTTGAGCTCCTGCTAGGTATAAGCCTCTGTGTTCAACACACAAAGACGGGGAGGACACTGTCCTAGCCTTTAAGAGACGAAGCATCGAGAAGAATCAGGGCCAGAAATAACCATAAGACAAGGCAGCATGGGGTCCACTTAGAAGAAAACTACCAACAAATAGCAACAGGTCAGATTGTATTCATCTGGAGCGGGGAACGAAAGCGAACTTCCTTAAGGAAAGCCTTTGCATTGGGCCTGAAGAACAGAGAGGTTTCCAAAAGCAGACAGGTGGTCAGGGAAGAGAATCCCAGGCCTGAGGAAAGGCAAAGACGTAGGAGAGCATGGGTCTAGTTGAAGAACAGCCGACAACCCATGGCTTATACTTGCCAAGGGAGGAGATGAAAGAAAAGGCTGGAGAAGGTAGGTAAGGCCACATCGCAGAGAGCTTTGGCATCAGGCTGGTGGAGCTCATTCCAAAAGTCAGTAACAGGAAACCATTTTTGAGGCAGGCAAGACCATGACTGAAGCTACTTGCAGGAAATTTTAAAACTCTGACATGGAGAAGGAGAGCAGAGTCAAGGGAGAGGGGGGAGGGGGCCGAAAGGGGGGAGACCACTGAAGGCACTATGACTGCAAAAACTAGATGGGTGGCCAGCACCCCTTTGAACCCCACAGTGAGGCTGTGAGAAACTAATGAGGCAGTTGAGAGCACAGACTGAATGGGTCCAAGTCCCTGTCCCGCTACCCAATAGCCCTGTGACCCTGGACAGGCACTTAGGCTCTCTGTGCCTCGACAGTACCTCTGCAAGACAGAGCCAATAGAAGTAAAGTTGCACAATAATGATCACGGAGCGTAAGGAAGATAATACAGCTGAGAAAGCTCCTAGACCGGGACCTGTCACAGGAAGGGCTCTAAAAGTGCCTTAATACCCACACCCTCCAATGAGAAAATGAAGGCTCGGAAAGGTCAGGCCCCGGGCTCAACGTTACATGCCTTAAATGACTGCGCCTGAGCTTACGCCCAGGACTCCCCGAAAACACAACCACACACAATTGGATCAAGAGAAAGCACAACAAAGTCCTGTTAGTTCCCGTCATTTATAGAGTATTTTTCTGTTAGGGCTACCTCTGCCCTGCTCATTCCTCTCCTCCTTTCTCCCTGCTCGACCCCCCCCCCACCCACCCACCTCCAGAAGATTAAAGGTCAGGTTCTACAGGAAATTTGTGTATTGGGATCAGTCTAAGGTTTATCCTCTCTCCCTCCTGAGCTTATTTATCCACTCTGAGGGGCTCACTCACCTTCAATCCAATTCTCTGATAACCTCATGATTTCCACTTATCTGTTTAGCAAATACTAATTGAGTCAGCATCCTATTAGGCATTAGATGAAAAGACCCGGCCCTACCCCCATTAGGTGACAGTTAGTAGAGTCATTGTTTACCAGAAGCAACTGAGTTACTGAAGGAAATTATGGAATGTTCTTCTCTTTAAAAATAGGATAGTCTCTTAATCAGCTGCCTATCTAGCTAACTTATCCAGAGGACAAGAGAGCAAAGGCCTGGGAGAGATTCATATCCAGTGTGGGGGAGGCCTGTTCTTTGCAATTTGACTAACAGCTCAGAGCAGAGCCGAGAAGTTCCATCCTCCCCCGACCACAGTGCCTTCCAGGGAGGGCAGTGAATCACGGGACTCAGGTCATGATCTCATGGTGGTTCGTGGGTTCGGACCCGCGCTGGGCTCTGTGCTAACAGCTTGGAGCCTAGAGCCTGCTTCAGATTCTGTGTCTCCCTCTCTCTCTGCTCCTCCCCCACTCATGGTCTAGTTCGCTGTCTCAGAAAATAAACATTAAACACACACACACACACACACACACACACGCATGCACGCAGAGGCGAAGAGCCCAGGCCTTGATAAGATCAGCTTTACATACCCACTGGGCCACTTACCCTGGTGCAACCTTGGGGGAGTTACTGAGCTCTCAATCACAGCTTCATTAGAAGACTCTTTGCGTGAGGCCTAAAGGAGATGGGCGTGTACATGCTTACCACAGGGCTTGACACATAGTAGGTGCTCAACCAATGGTGATTTAGGTCATATAACAGGGCAAGAGCAAATACTCCTCCATGAGTGTGGGAGGGGTGTGCCCACGCAGGCCAAACCTTCGCAGACTGTCCTAAAGGGAGCTGCAATCTGCTACCACAGGGTTCCAGAAAAATCTGAGCCAGGCTTGTGACAGCTAAACAGTGGACCAGGCCACCTGCCTCTAGACTGGTAGCCGGATGCTAACTAAGGCTGTCAAGTGGCCAAGTCAGCATCCTTTGCAAAAGCATCCACCTCGTCTCCTGTTTCCATCTTTATCCCCTTCTGTCTTTTTTTCTTGTGTGTTTTTTCTTCTTTTGTTTCCTCATTTTTCTTCTACGATGCAACCGCATGACTGGTGGGAACTTACAGTTTATTCACTTCCGCTTACGTGTAGTATTTTTACATTCACAATTTATTTACTATTTTGAAGCTTTCAATCTTATGAACAGAGCTGCGTGTTGGGCACAGCCAGTTTATCTAAGGCATAGACTTCCCGGAGCTTAATTACCAGGATACATGGTATTTGCATATTCAGCTATAGCAGCTAACACAGCATGGTTTTATTATCCAGCTTTAAAATTCTGGCCAAGCTGGTGGATATGAACTAATAATTCATTATGGTCTTAATTTGCTTGTCTGTGATTAATAATGAGGTTAGGTCTCTTTTTGTTTTATTTTGTTTTCAGACTTCTAACTCAGCCGTGCACATAGCAAGTTTCAGAGTGCAGAGTTGATTCATTTTCTTTATTGTGCTTTCTGTCCTGTCCCCGTGCTTTCTAACTCCCAGGGGAGGCATCTTGAAGACACCCTTCGGCACCAAAGCACGCGCGGGACTGGATCGTGTCCACACAGTTCTTGGGCCTCACCGCTTCTGTGACAGAAACGTCACATTGCTTAAGCTGAATTTTGCTGTTTTTTTTTTTAATGTGTATTTATTTTTGAGAGAGAGAAAGAGACAGAACGTGAGTGGGGAAGGGGCGGAGAAAGAGGGGGACACAGAATCCAAAGCAGGCTCCAGGCTCTGAGCTGACAGCACAGAGCCCGATGCAGGGCTCGAACCCACGAACTGTGAGATCATGACCTGAGCCCATGACCTGAGCTGAAGTCAGACACTCAACCGACTGAGCCACCCAGGCACCCCTGAATTTTGCTGTTTTAAGTGGATTTCATTCTGTTTGTCCTTTACGGCTTTGCTCTTCATTTTCCTTCTCAGTGATATTTTTTCTGTTGCCACCCTTTATCTTCTTTCTCCAGTCTCCACCTTGCCATTGACTCTTGACGAATCTATGTCCGGATTTAAATCTCCTCATGCAGACACGAGGCTATGTCTACACAGGCAAAATGGGGCTTCAGGGCAACTTCTTTTTTTGATCCCCTTCACCCATCTCCCCCATTCTCATCCCAACTTTTGGCAGTCACCAATCTGTTCTCTGTGTCTGGGAGCTCGGCTTTCTGGTTTTGTTTTTTGGTTTTTGTTTTTTTCAGATTCCACACATAAGTCTTTCTCTGTCTGACTTGTTTGACCTAGCATAATGCCCTCAAGCTTTTTTTTTTTAATGTTTTTGTTTATTATTCTCAAGAGAGACAGAGAGAGAGAATAAGGAGGGGCAAAGAGAGAGGGAGACAGAGGATCCAAAGTGGGCTCTGTGCTGACAGCAGAGAGCCCGATGCAGGGCTCAAACTCATGAACCGTGAGATCATGACCTGGGCTGAAGTCAGGTGCTTAACCAACTGAGCCACCCAGGCCCACTGCCCTTAGGCTTTATCTATGTTGTCACAAATCGCAGGACTTCCTTCTTTCTCATGGCTGAGTAACACTCCATTGCATACACACTCATACATACATACACACACAGGAGTGCGTGCACACACACACACACACACACACACACACACACACACACATCTTCTTTATCCATTCATCCACCGATGGAAACTAAAGTTGCTTCCAGGGGCGCCTGGGTGGCTCGGTCGGTTGAGCGTCCGACTTTGGCTCAGGTCATGATCTCGCGGTCCGTGAGTTCGAGCCCCGCGTCGGGCTCTGTGCTGACCGCTCAGATCATGACCTGAGCTGAAGTCAGACACTTACCCGACTGAGCCACCCAGGTGTCCCTCAAGTTTTTCTTTAAATTTTAGTCAGTTAACACATAGTGCAATATTGGTTTCAGGAGTAGAATTTAGTGACCGCTCAGGTTCGAGTCCCATGTCGGGCTCCACGTTGACAGCTCAGAGCCTAGAGCCTGCTTGAGATTCAGTGTCTCTCTCTCTCTCTCTCTCTCTCTGCCCACTCCCGTCTGTGCTCTGTGTCTCTCTCAAAACTAAACATTTAGGGGCGCCTGAGTGGCTCAGTCGGTTAAGCGGACGACTTCCGCTCAGGTCATGATCTCGCGGTCCGTGAGTTCGAGCCCCGCGTCGGGCTCTGTGCTGACAGCTCAGAGCCTGGAGCCTGTTTCAGATTCTGTGTCTCCCTCTCTCTGACCCTCCCCCGTTCATGCTCTGTCTCTGTCTCAAAAATAAATAAACGTTAAAAAAAATTTTTTTTAAAAACTAAACATTTAAAAAAACCAAACATTTAAAAAAACCTTTAAAAAATAAAAAACAAATAAAAACTTGAAACAAATAACTAATAAATAAACAAGTACAAACTATTGTCCTAGGTGGGAAAAAACAATAACAACATAAAACCTCTCCAAGTGTCATTTCTTTCATCAGAAAAATGGAGATCATAATGTGCACACTGCTAGTAAAACAGGGTTGTGATGAGGGGCATATGAAGTAATGGGTATGTGTGGCAGAGAGACTGAGTCTGCCCTCAATGGCCAGTCTCCCCTTTTTCCATAATAATACACTTGTGAGCCGGGTACGGTCTTCCTTCCAGTAAAAAACTACATTTCCCAGCCTCCCCTGCAGCTAAAAGTGGCCATGTGACTTAGGTCTGCCCAATGCGATATGAGCTGAAGTGATACAGGCGATTTCAAGGTCCCGCCCTTAGAGAGAGGGATGTGCCCTCTTCCCCTTTTCCCTTCCGAGCGCTGGAAAGTAGAGAAGGTAGTTAGCTATTTCAGGCCCTGCAGAGCAGGACACAAACTGGGCTCTGGAACACTTCATATAGCAAAGGCAGTATACTTATGTGAGAGAGAAATAACCATTTTGAAACCACTGTTATTTTGGGTATATCCTCACTCATCCATTGATACAAAAGAATTTACTGAGTACCGATTGTGTGCAGGCAAATATTGAGTGCTGAGGCAGATGCAAAAATAGTTCTGTCTCTTAAGGGGGAGACCTGGCATACACAAGTCATTGCAACGGAAGGTGGTTAGAGCTCTCATGAGGGGAACTCGGGGTGCCATGGAACCCCAGAGGAAAGCACACATGCTTAGTAAGCTCTACAACTCACTACACTTCGTTCGTCCGCAGGCTTGTTGGACACCTATGATGGACTAGGCACTGATCTAGATTTGGGGAGCACAATAGTAGGCGAGACAGACAGGGTCCTACCTCTCAAGTTGCTTACATGCCTTATCAGCAAATAAATCATTTTTATGTCTAATAAATAACTTCTAAGAGTGTGAAGTGCTATAGAGACCACAAAATGGGATACTTAATAAACTGTAACAGGTTTGTTGAGGTGGGGTGCCTACTTTAGACTGTGTGATCCTTGGAACCCCAGGGAGGTTGAAGCTGGGGCCGCAGAAACTGGGAGAAGAACATTTTGTATGGAGGGCAAAGGCCAGGTGCAGAGGCCCTGGTGTGGGATGAAGGTCAAGGCGGCTAGAGTAATTCACTGAGTATGTAGACGATGTCAGAGGGGGCACCTGGCCAGACACGTGGCCTTGTCAACAGCAATGAGGAGTTCCAATTTTTCTGAGTGTGTTTGGGAGCCACTAGAGGAGTGTAAGAGGAGGGAGTGGCATGGTCAGATTCATGTTTTACATGACCCCACAGGGGTGCCTGGGCGGCTCAGTCTGTTGGGGTCTGACTTGGGCTCAGGTCACGATTTCACGGTTGGTGAGTTTCTAGCCCTGCATCAGGCTCACTGCTGTCAGTGTGGAGCTCGCTCTTTCTTGCTCTCTCTCCCTCCCTCTCTCAAAAATAAATAAAACATTAGGAGGGGAGGGAGGACAAAAGAATGAAAGAATGAAATCCTTCTGGCTACTCTGTGGCAGGTGGACTGATAGAACATCAGTGGAACAGCATACCAGGTCAGAGAGCTGGTGACTTTGGAAAAGGGCACATCCCTCTCTCTAAGGGCAGGACCTTGAAATTGCCTGTTTCACTTCAGTTCATATCCCATTGGGCAGACCTAAGTCACATGGCCACTTTTAGCTGCAGGGGAGGCTGGGAAATGTAGTTTTTTACTGGAAGGAAGGCCGTACCCAGCTCACAAGTGTATTATTGTGTATACTGTGTATTATTACACTTCTCAGTGGGACAGAGAAGTAGTTTTCAGATCTGTTTGGGAGGTAGGGTTGGTGAAACATACTGATCAAATAGACGAAGGCGTGCAAGAATGAGCATGATCCAGACAGAAGCCTGAAATGTTTGCCTTGAGCAGCTGGGCGGGTAGTGGCATCACCCACTGGGAGAAAGAAGATGGGACATGGGGAAAAAAGGGACATGTTTGGGCTGGGGTTGGGCCACAAGTTCTGATCACTATGTAACGGAAGTTATTGGCAGCCATTGTAAAGACTTGGCTTTCCTCCCGATGAGCTGGAGAGTCTCAGCAGGACTTTGCCGCCCCTTATCCAAGTCCTGCCAGCTCTCTCCATCCAACAGACATAGTCCCTAATGCGTGACCCTACATACACCACCTGGCCCCCACTGCCTCTCTGATTTCCCCAACAGGGCTCCTGCTTGCTCACTGGTGTTCTCTTGCCACGTCCCAATACCTCCAGTCCTGCTCCTGCCTCAGGACACATGTTCTCGCCATTCTCTCCGCATGGCCTGCTCTTCCCCAGACATTCGCCTGCCTCTCCCTTCACTTCCTTCAACTCTTTGGCCAGATGTCGCCTTTTCAAGGAAATTCGTCCTGGCCACACCACTCTAGAAAACTGCAGAACTCTACATTTCCCTTCTTGCCAAAAGACCCTTTCCCTCCCACCAGCTTTATTTTTCTCCATGGTACCTACTACATTCTAATAGACTGACATCTTTTTAATTCATTTTCACATATTGTCTGTCCTCTCCCGCTTAAATATAAACTTCATTAGGACAAGGGTTTTGTCTGCTTTGTTCACTATTGTATCCCCAGAGCTTAGAACAGTCCCTGGCACATTATTAGGAGCTCAAAAACTATATGCTACATAAATTAAAGAGCACGTTAGTTTTCTTTCCCAAGGAAACTATTGTTTCGCTGTTTACTTGTTTTTAATAGGAAGTGAGGAAGAGGAAGTCTGTGTCCAAGGTCCTATCCTGGATTGAGGACTAGTTTCCCAGGCAAACCAGGACAACCGATCATCTCCACTGTCACCCCATTTTACAGAAAAGAAAACGGGGGCTTGGTGAGAGACTAAGGATTAGTGAGGCCTAGTGAGACTAATTTTTCCAGTGCCTTAGAAAAATGAGCCTTGCACTGGCCTGTTTAGGTCCTCCAGCCAAACAAGTATCCTGAGCAAGACCCAGCATGCTTTTCTCAAACTCACACCCTCTTGCAATGTGTCAGTGAGGACAGATCAGATATTGGACGAGACAGATTTGAAAAGCTGTGCCATTCATGAAAAATAAAGCTATGAGTAACTTCTGTGTGGGGTCCTGGGAAGGCAAGGAATCTTCTGGTCATCACTACAAAACCTTGGACTTTGGTTTGCTCCCCTGACATTTATTAAGTACTTAACTGCATTCTAAAGAAGGCACATGCACACAACGATTTACAATAGCACTATTTACAATAGCCAAATGTAGAAACAACCCCAATGTCCATGAACAGATGAAGGGGTAAACACATTGTGGGGCGTGTACACAAAGGGATATCATTCACCCTTGAAGTCATGATCCATGCTGCAGCATGGATGTACCTCAAACACAGCATGCTGAGTGCAAGAAGGCAGACAATAAGGTCACATATTGTATGGTTCCACTTATCGAAAATGTCTGTCAATCCATAGCGATAGAAAGCATATTGGTGGTTGCCAGGGGCTAGGACAAGTGACCGCTCAAAGAGTACAGTATTTTACTTTGGAGGAAAATGTGTTCAAATAGAGATAAAGGTAGTGATTGTACAACATTGTGAATGTACTAAATATTACTGAATTATTCACTTTAAATGGTTAATTTTATCCCATATAAATTTCATCTCAACATTTTATGAAAACAAAAAGCATGTGCATAAATCTGTTCCTGTAGTCCATATATATATATAATAAAAAACCTATAAATTAGATACTAACACTATTCTTCTCATGAGAAAATTAAGCCTAGAGAGGGTGAGGGAACTGGTCAAGGTCATACTGACATTAGACTTGAAGTCAGGATCTGGTTGACTCCAAAGCCTTGGCTCAGCCGAGCCGCTGGCCCCTCGGCCCCTCAGAGTCTGGTGTGGATGCTGGGAGAACACACGGCTAATTGGGGAAGTGCCAAGGTAAGAAGCACTGGGGCAGAGAAAAGGTCAAAGCGGAAAGGCTCTGGGGTCTCTAGGATCCCAACTTAATACCAGCAAAGCTCCGAGTCCTGAAACTTTTGGCTCCTGCTGCTTTGGTCCTGTGGTGTGGCTGAGCTCCTTGCATCAGGGAAGAGTCGAGAACCATGGATAAGAGGTGAGATGGGGGCAGGGGCAGGGGTGGAATGAAGAATTAGAAACATATCACAGAACACTAGACCAAAGGCCCTGTTAGCAATGCCTCTATCCCTCTTCCTTAAGATGTCTGACGTCTTTGACTCAGTAACAGGGCACCTGGGCGACTTGAATGTAAACATATCTAGAAGAAAAGCATATCTGAGGGAGCTCCATCTCAGATTTGAACGTGGTGTCATTCAGCTTGTGGGGAGGGGCAGAGGCGGCTGGTGAGCAGGTGGGATGGAAAAACGAAAGTGAGTGTGGCAGAATGGGCCCACAGTAATGGGCCTAATGATTTCAATACTTAAAAAGTTTAACAGCCCTTCGTGAACACCAGAGATAAGCTTCTGGTGGGAGGCTTCGGGAAAAAAAAAAATTCACTTTGACCATTTCTGCACTTTTTTGAGCTTCTCCTGTTTGTTTCCTCTTCAAAGCTTGTTAGCACCTCCCATTGGGGAGACATTGGCCACCGTAGGATTGTGATGAGGCCTGGTTCCAGGGGGCCGGACCCCAGCCAGGGCTAGAGCTCTTGAGGATTCGATGTGAGTTTGTTTAGAGCTGTGGGGGTGGGGAGGACAGAGAAGGCAGAAGATCCTCGGAGACCCTATCTTGATGCCATAACCAAAGACTTCAACCGTAATTTCCTAAAAGCACAAAAGATCAATGAGTAGAACAGAAGCGAGTATTGGTGACTTTCATGAAGAAGGGCCAAGGTATGACTGGAGATGAGCAGGGACTCAACCCGCCCCTCCTACCAAGCGGAACCGACCTTTAGAAAGAGGAGCCCCACAATCACAAGCCTGGCAGATTCTTCTCCTGGGACCCTGCCTAGAGAGTGGCTTCGTCTTTTGAAAATCCATGAGGCTCCAGTCCACAAAGTCGTTACAGAGCCTTACAGGAAGCAAGCAACATGCCTCCCTTTATGCTCCAAACAGACCAAAGCAAGCAATGACGGGATGGACACTCAGTCAAGCCTCCATTCAAGTGCCAACGGTGTTGACCCAGTCCTCCAGGTTTGCCCCAGGAAAGGACCAACCCAGCTGAGTCTCTTAGGTCGCTCAGCTGTCCCACTCATTCACACCCTGGAAGAGGAGGCTGGAAGATTTGAATATGCAAAGGCCCCAGTTGTATCTTCCTCAATCGGGTTGATTAGTGAGGTTGTTGGTGAAGATCAAACGGGTCAAAGAGGCTGTTTACAAATTTATCAGATGCCGGGTTTACAGGTCCTCTTGGTGAGCTCAGATCTTGGTGGTGTTAATTGGTTTTGACTCACTAAGGATTAATTGACTAAATTACTAAAGTCACTTGGCTGGGGGAGGTGGGGGGGTGGGGAGGGGATTATATTCAGCTGCATGAGATAAAGACTATTTTATACAATATTTATTTATTTATTTATTTATTTATTTATACTATTTTATTTTTTTTTTTCAACGTTTTTTTTTTTTTTTTTTTTTAATTTATTTTTGGGACAGAGAGAGACAGAGCATGAACGGGGGAGGGGCAGAGAGAGAGGGAGACACAGAATCGGAAACAGGCTCCAGGCTCCGAGCCATCGGCCCAGAGCCTGACGCGGGGCTCGAACTCACGGACCGCGAGATCGTGACCTGGCTGAAGTCGGAGGCTTAACCGACTGCGCCACCCAGGCGCCCCTATACTATTTTATACAATACAATGCTTATACGCATTGTCTTCAGACATTCTCTGCGCTTTTTCTTTTGAAGGGCTCGCTTGTCCCTGATGTTTTAAATACAGTATTGAAATATAAGTAAACTATGTCTAGAAAAAAAAAAAGATGAAAGGACTCAAAATTAAATGGAATGCCAACAGATATGTGTGGAAGAAACTATAATAGGGAATGTGGACAAGTAGATAATGACAAAACGGTTCTCTAGATTATTGTTAATGTCCCCAGAAGTTCTCCCTTCAACCTTTGAGTGAGCTATACAGTGTAGTGGTTAAAATTTCAGGCTTCGAAGATAGAATATCCAGGTTCAAATCCCTACTCAACCACGTATTAGCCATGCGACTTTTGCCAAGTACCTGACCTCTTTGTGTCCCGATTTTTTCCTTGGTAAAAAGGGGATGCTACGACTTGGCACTTAACCTGACTGCTCTGAATGCTGTCTACACCATGCACGCGGGACTGTAGCTGGTCTGGCACACAGCCACCAAAGGGCTTGCGACACACTTCCCACGTCCATTGTTTTAAAAAATTTTTTTAAATAGTAAATGAAGCATTTCTATGCAGAAAGGTTGTCTTCCCCTCTACAAGCCTACCTAAGCAGGCCCTTTCGGCTGTTAAACACGTATTCAGTGTTCCCTGACAATAGGGTAACCTGTTCACGTATATTTGGGCTGAAATACAAAAATATCCGCGGTGTCATCCCAACCTCTTCTGTGACGGTTTCAATGGTAATTGCTTTCCGGACAGTTGCATTTCTCATTCCAAGTACTGCCCCAGGAAGGTTCGCACAGATTTCAGTTAGGATGATAGGTTCAAAAAAGCCCTAGGTGGCCTCCCGTTAGTTCCCAAGCCCCAGGAGAAGACACCGACATAAAACTGGGTAATAATCACAGAAACAGCAATTACTACCACTGTATTTGAGTGCCCTGTTCTATGCCAGGCACCGTGTCAGGTATCAGATATAATCATATATATCATAATTATCTTATCAGCTTCAGGAGGCCGGCACTATGAGCCCCGTTTGACAGATGAGGGAAACGGAATGGACCCAGGGTTGCTAAGTGCCACGAAGTGCCTGAGGCTGGTTTGAACTAGACCCATCTGGCTCCAGAGTCAGTTTTCCTTCCAGTCCACGGGGTGTCCAACCAGCTCTTGGTCCTTCTCGCTATTACTTCTGAGACCAGAAGCCATACATTTCAGGATCGTATCATCTGGAAAATTCTTGTCCGTATCTACTATAAATCTCATCTGCTACCATTGATGCCTCTCTTGGGCCTCTCCCTGCATACCGGACACCCCTCCCAGCCACGGTGACCTCCTGAGTTGTTCCTGGTTCTCAACCAGGGGAGTCTTGCCCCCCGGGGACATTTTGCCGTGTCTCAAGGTATTTTTGGAGTCACAACTGAGGGGAGGGGATGTGTTACAGGCAGCTAGTGGGCAAAGGCCAAACAGGCTGCCAGACGACCTGCTACGCACAGAACAGCCCCCACAACCGAGAATTAACTGGCCCCAAAGATCAATTGGGCCGAGGCTGGGAAACTCTGAAAACACAACTCTTGATTTCTGTGCCCCAAATCTATCACCCTGCAGTCTGCCTCTGTAAAAGGCACCATCGCTCTTAAGCAGCTCAGGCCCCAAACCTAAGAGTTTGCTTTGATTTGGCCCTTTTCCTCACGCCTTTTTACACATAAATTTTAGCTGTCACTGTTAGAAAAAAGCATGATTCAAGCACGATATTCAACTCATATTTCAACCCTTGTGGGGACTCAGTTAATTCATTACAATATCCCTTCATTCATTCAATCGATAAATGATTATGGGGAGACCGCCAAGTGCTCAACACCCATATCAGCTTTCACCTGAACTTTCTAAAGCCTCCCAACTTCACAAACTTTGCAAACTTTCCCCCAAACACAATGAAGCGCCAAAGGGCAATTCACTTAAAGGAGTCTAAAAAGATTTTGCAAAAATGCCAAACGAAGAAAAGTTTAAGGATAAAACAAACATGTAATGGCATAAAGTGAAAAGAAAGGCAACCAGACAGGAATTCCAAGGCAGGGCTCAATGCCCAGGTCTCTATTGTGAGCTCTGTCTACAGGCAGGGGGGAGGAGGTAGGGGGGAAGGGAGAGGGAGGCGCAGCTGAACCTGCCACAATCCCCGTCTTCAGGTTGCCTAGAGTCTATACATAGCACAGTGGGTTGGGGAGGAGAAGAGAGATCATTTAAGCTGCCCGCAGGAATCCACTGAGAAGCCTTTTTAAATGGTCACCCCCAAAAGGAAACACAAAGAGGCTCGAGGCCATTAGGCAGGCCATCCCAGGAAACGATTCAAGGTGCAGTTCCTCCTCCTGGAGCCAGAGTAATGACCCCAGTGGTACCAGGATGTCTAAGGGGAGTGCTTTTCATATCTGTCTGACACCTGAAGACTGCTCAGGGTTTCATGGAGGCCAGACATCAAACCATGAGTTAGGAACCTTTGTGATCCTGCCCCCAGGGAGTGAGCTGGATCCAGGACGAGCCTAAACCATTTTCTTTCACACTATAGATGTGGAAACATGGGTTCGAGTCCCAGGTTAAGTTACGTTGGGAAAGTCACACAACCTCCATGAGCCTCATTGGTAAAATGAGGATAGCAATACCTACTTCAGAGAGTTCTCATAAGGATTCAATGACCTATCATATGCCAAGCACTTACAATAGTACCTTTCATAAGTATTATGTATAATTTCATAATTGCTATTGTTCTTGTTATAGCTTTCGCAAGAGCCTGGCACACAGTAGACGCTCCGTAAATATTAACGATTACATCTTAGGCCTAGGGTAGACCTGAAAATCTTAGGTGATCTTGTGAAACCCTGAGATGCCGGGATGCGTCCCAGTGTTTTGTATAATCATTAGAAGGAGACACAGGGAAAAACAAAAACTCATGTTTTCAAAAGGAGCAATAAACATTTAGTAAGCCCCTACTGTCTGCCAGATATGTAAGGCACTGAAGACACGATGGAAAGTTTGAGAAAGTTCCTGCATTCTTAGTGGTTCTTAGAAATTGTAGGGTCACACACCCCCTCCGAAAATGTAACTAATTGTATCAACCCTTTAATGATGAAATGAAGGCGTCCTAGTTCTTGGCAATGTTTTCCCTTGGTCCGGGTTACATCCTAAAGAGCTGAATCATAACCGCATCACCCAGTTAACTGGGAGTAAACTGTGAATTTCACTGGCTTGGCCACCAGCCCCCCTCCCCCAGGGGTGGTAATCTAGCAGCAAGCAAATGCTTTGATAAAGGTGGGAGCGCGCTAGACCTGCGGAGATCACAGTTAGGATCTGGATAGGATGAGCAGAGAGATAAAAGCAATGCAATGGGCTCCTCGGTTGGTGTTTTCTTTTTAAAGAGGCATCCAAGATAGCCAGAGAGAGGCACATGACAGTGTATCTGTACCATAATGCCTTTTGTGGTTATAAAATTCAGTTTTCTTATCAAGCCAATCCCAAAGATTTCCCTGGGACCATAGTCTCTGGAACTTAACCCCTCCCTGCCTGTGGACCTCGCTCAGCGGAACTTTCCCAGCCTACATCTGGCTCAGAGAGATGGCTGGGACCAGGCTGAACTGAGGGCGGGGAGAGTATCTGCTCATCCGTGTCCAGGTCGTGAGATGTTCAGGGACGAACGAGACAGCCCCACTTTGCCACCTCTCTCCACTGAGCCAGCCTGAGTTGAAGAGCGACCACAGGCTGGCCTAGTGGACAGTGCGGTCTGACGGATCCTGCAGGGCCTCCCACCCTGTCTCTAGACACTCGTCACCCTCTGCCCAGCCACCTCCCATGACTTCGTCCCTTCTTGCCTTTGCCCGTGGCATTCCCTCTGCCAGAAAGGCCCATCTCCTTCCTTCAAACTTCAGTGTCTGCTGATCCTTCCAGACCATGCTGGAGCCTCATCTATTTCTTGCACCTTTCCTCATGCCCCAGGGCAGAGCAACAGCTCCCTTCAACCTCTGTACCTCCCTCTCCCGGGGCGCTCAGTGCACAGTCCCCTCTTATGTACGTGCACATGGCGTGTCTCCCAATAGCGTGAGTTCCTGGACGGCTGGACATGGGCTGAGCTGATTTTAGTGATTTCTGGTACGTGGGTGGCTCTCAGTAAATGTGGAATGAATGGGTAACTGACTGCATAAAGGACACCAGTCTCAAATTGTAACTAAAGTTACTCTTCTGTAGAATCACAGAAAGACTGTAGAGATCATTCTTCCCAACCCAGCTCTACTCCTTAGTTCAGCTACTTAACTTCCCTGTGACTCAGATTTTTGATCTATAAATTCAGATAATGGAGTGAAATATCTACTTCATAGGGTATATAAGGTACTTAGAACAGTGCCTGGCATATAGTAAGTGCTCTATCAATATCATAGTTTATCAGTATCACTGCGGTGACGTCACCAACGTCCGGCCCTGCACCTGCTCCACCCCACCCCACCCCCTGTCCCCACCGCTTCGAGGGCTGGCTATGAATGGCCCTACCTGCACTTTTTCTTTGGAGACTTGTCCACAGCCAAAGGGAGCAACCTCACCTAGATGGTTACCCCATGGGGACCGTGTCTGAGCTGTTCCTCTGCAATTCATCATCAATGCCTGATTGACACGGGGTATGAAGTCTTGCGCCCTACCTGAAGGTAGGATAGACTTCAAGCTACGGTCTCTGTTCCAGAACTCCCCATAGGAGCAGACTCAGCTGGGATCCAGCTGAGCATATTCTGTCTCCCTTTGTCCTAATTCCACAACCCTTTCTCCTGAGGGCACACCCTCCCCCAATAAATCACTTATACAAGAATCCTCACCGCAGGCCCTGTTTCTCCAGAGCCTGATCCACATAATCATGGCTACCGCCATTATCATCAGAGAGGGGGAAACAGACCCAGAGAGGGGGAAACAGACCCAGAGTGGGTGCTTGATTTGTCCAAGACCCAAGGTTAGGAAGAGAATCAGCTGGCTGTCAGGCAGTGACCGGGAGTTTGTTATTTTAGAGGAGTGCAGGTTTCTGAACCTCCAGGGAATTATTTCAAACAACAACTGAATGAATTAACTAAGGATCAGCTAGAAAAACAACAAAAAGCCTCCGGTACCTGAGGTTGGTGCAGAAAATCACGGCCTCTGGGGCAGCGAGGGAAGGTAGGTCAGCCTGTGTTGAGACCAGATATCCTGGGATGAGAGTCCAGGGGCACAGGCCAACGGGGGGGGCCCTCGGGCCAGCACAGCAAGCGGGTGTGGTATAACTGGGGGCAAGACTGCGTTCCTGCTGGCCTTGGCCTTACCGCAGATCCCGCCAGTGCCAGAAACACCTCCCCACTCTCTCACCTGCACTGAGCACTCTCATTGAGCCCCCAGCCCGGCTGCAAATCATCTCCACTTGATGACCCCGTGGCAGTTATCAGATTCTGCCCTTGCTCTGGCCAAGCTGTCACCCGAAACCACGAGGTCTTGGCCGTGGATTTTTGCCTTGCCCCGCGGGGGAACTGCTGCATGAGGGAGGAGAAAGGAAAGAAAGTCACAGACTCTTGCTGTTTGGCAGTTGTGAGGTGGGGAACCTTACGACACTTTCTCTTGTGAGTCGGGACTGGGAGCAGCCCTTTATTTCATGGCCACCCAGCTGCTGTGACTGATGAAGTTATGTTTAAATCCAGGGCGGTCCGATCCCAAAGTCTGTGCTAAAACAGACTTGGAAAAGGAAAATATACTCCAGGTGAGGAGTTTAAAGACAGTTGATGCGGGGCACCTGGGTGGCTCAGTCAACTGAGTCCGGAGCCTGCTTCGGATTCTGTGTCTCCCTCTCTCTCTTCCCCTCCCCCGCTTGCTCTCTCTCTCTCAAAAATAAACATTAAACATTTTATTGTTATTTTTATTTGTTTAAATAAAGGCAGTTGATGTAATTAGATGAATATTCTGATGGGGAGGGGACTGGACTGGTAGGAAAGTTTTGCAGGGCCTGGTACAGGAGTTCTTTTTTTTTTTTTATGAAATAATTTTTTTTGTAACTACAAAAGTAGTATATATTTGTAAAAAAAAATCAAATAAAATAGAAGCATATAAAACAGACATTGGTAGTGCTCAGTATTTCCTCCCACCTTCAGTAACAGCTACTATGAAAACTGGACAATCCTTCTGTCGTTAATAGACGTGTCAGCTGGACAGACAGACAGATAAAGTACATACAGATCTGACTTTTCCCCTGATCTTTTTTCCTCTTTCAGATATTTCTCCAATTAGTATCCCTTTCTGTTAAACATCTGAAAAATTATCTTAACCATTCAGCAAATATTTGTGTACCTGCTATGTACCAAATAACATGACAGAAACTAGAGATAAAGCAATTCCACGCTGCTGGTAGACTTTTAGTTTCCTTTTATTTACTTATTTTTTGCTCTAACAAGCCAAACTATTACATCTTTTTACATATACCTTTGGGTATGTGTTCAAGAATTTCTATAGGAAATTCCATAAGAAATCGATGAATCAAATGTCCATTACAAATTTAAAGGTTGTTACCAAATTGCTCTCAACAACAACAACAAAAAAATCACGACAATTTATATTTTCACCAGCAATGTATGAGATATATATTTCCCTGCATCTTAGTCAATAATATCACTCTTGTTTATACTCTGCTAGATAAAAACTTACGTCGTGTTTTTAAAATTTTCATTTTTAAATTACTTTCATGATTGGTAATTTTCATATGGTCAATAGCTACACGAATTTCTTCTGTAGTGAATTGCCTGTTCTATACTTGTGTACCTTTTAGGAAAAGGTTTCTCATTAATTTGTTGAAGATTTTTATAAGTAAAGGACCTCCATTCCTTTGTCACATGTGTTGCAAATATTTTTCCCCATTTGAGTATTTTGCAACCTTCTTTAGGGCAGGCTTTCTTGACCAGGAGTTAAAATTTTTTTAATTAATTAATTTATTTATTTATTTATTTATTTAGAGCAAGCAGGGGAGGGGCAGAAGGAGAGGGAGAGACAGAATCCCAAGCAGGCTCTGTACTGGACAGCCTGATGCAGGGCTCGATCTCACAAACCGTGAGGTCAAGGCCTGAGCTGAGATCAAGAGTCTGATGCTTAACCAACTGACCCAGCCAGGTGCCCCGGGAGTTTAAATTTTCATGTTGTTAAATGTTACCTATCATATCTTTTGTGGGTTTTGGTTTTCATATGTTAGAAAGATTTGTTATTTGTGAGTTAACAGGCCAGTCAAGAGTTTTGATTTACAGGAGTCGATTCTAGTATATGTGGAGCGTTATATTGCATTTTGGGAGCGTATAAATACTTGTGTGAAGCAAGTTGTTTTTAAATTCCTGTAATTACAGTTTAATACTAAATCAAATAATTTTTTTATTATAGCACAAGAATGCAAAGAACTACATTCAATTAAAAGTGAGTATCTGATTAATTGTTTTTAAATAGGTATTTTTCTAATCACAGAAATAATGCAGATTTCTTATAACTGGGGGGGAAGGATTCCATAATAGCACAAAAGGGAACAAAAGCTTTTCTCATAGTTGCATTTTCCCAAATAGTTTATATTTTACTACTATTCTAGTCTTATGCACTTATACTTTTTTTTGTTTTAACAAAATTGGATTCATACTCTTCTGAAACAGCCTTGTTTTTTTTTTTTTTTGTCAATATCAGATTGTGAATTCAAGAGGAGGGCTGAGTGACTATTGTATACTCTGTTCCACAGCCTGGGATTGATTCATCTATCAGTATTTGTTTCCCAGGGAGAATCTTTTAAGATAATAAGGTGCACACCCAAACAATCTTCCTTGAAATATCTCTTCATCCTTTGATCTTTTATTATCTTGCCTTTTTTCTGCAGCTCCTCTTACAGGCAATTGTGGTGCTGTGCTATCTTGGGGAGACCCACTCCCTTTTCCCCATTATCAGCAGGACTTCGTTGAAGACCCTGTTAGCAACTCGTCCGGCTGCTGTTTCAATGGAATGCCAAGACAGCATTTACTCTGTGCCCTTCAAAGCTTTGTATAAATCCCAACACTATCTTATTTTCCCAGGGATACCATTTCATCAGATTTCAGAGGGAATCGCCATTTCAGACTGATCTCCAGCTTCTCAGAGGTGCCTCCTGATGTGCTGATTCTGAATTTCTGTCACACCACGGCCGCCCTCCGGGTTTCTGACAAATCTAATAACATTTGTTGAACCAGAATAGCCAGATCAGCTGAACTGCGCCTGGTGGTGGCTGGAACCACAGATAACGCAGCTAGAGGGCGCTCACGTCCTCACATTTCTGAAGAATTAGATGTGAAAGATGTTTTGTCTTTTTTTAATGTTTATTTATTTTGAGAGAGAATGAGAGAGAGAGTGGGGGAGGGGCAGAGAGAGAAAGAGACAGAAATCCCAAGCAGGCCCGGCACTATCAGCACAGAGCCCAACATGGGGCTCTGTCCCCCAAACCTTGAGATCATGACCTGAGCCAAAATCAAGAGCTGGCTGCTTAACCAACTGAACCCTCCAGGCGCCCCAAGATGTTTTCTCTTAGTACCCAAACTTAAGAAGCTTACAGTCTTGGGGGACGGGAGAGCAATAAACTAGAGCACATGAAATAACTGACAAAATATTGTCATCTATCCGTTTTCCAGATAAAATTGATATATAATGAATACAGCATGTCAGATGCTGTTCTAAGCCCTAAACTCTTCCCCCAACAACCCAAAGAGACAGGTACAGTATGATCAAACCCTCCCTTTACAGGTGAGGCACTAAGAGATTTGTAATTTTCCCAAAGTCACAGGGACAGAGGTAGAAGTCAGACCCAGGCAGCTTGCTCCAAAGCCCATGCTTGAACACCATGAACTGGCTCAAGAGAAAGGTATTTGAAAATGGATGTCAAATTAATTGTGGTTAGCTCTGGGGAGCAAGGAGTATTGGGGGACTACATTATTTACTCTTGATACAAAGTTCTGTATTGTCAAAAATTATTTTTTCTCATGCGTAAACTATTATGGTTACTTTTAAAATTCAATAATTTTTATAGGTATAAGAGTATAAGGAATTGTTCAACTGTGGTCAAGGGCAGATTCAGGTATTTCTTTTTTTTTTCTTAATGTTTATTTTTGAGAAAGAGAGAGAGAGAGAGAGAGCGTGAGCAGGGGAGGGGCAGAGAGAGAGGGAGACACAGAATCCGAAGCAGGCTCCAGGCTCTGAGCTGTCAGCACGGAGCCCAAGGCGGGACTCGAACTCTCCAACCGTGAGATCGTGACCTGAGCTGAAGTTAGATGCTTAACTGACTGAACCACCCAGGCGCCCCAGATTCAGGTATTTCAATTAAAAAAAAGAAATCACAACAAATTACAAATTTTTAGAAGGTGACAAATACCACAAACATAACAAAACCATGAAAAATTGTATACTAACCCTCTATTACACTTTTTCCTGTTTTTTTTTTTTTTTTTTTTTTTTGGTTGCAGACTCTTTGTATAATCATCTCTTCATATGACAACAATTCTGTAAGTATCATTTTCATGGAGAGAAGAGAAGGTAATTTAAATGCATCTTAAAATGTCATTATATTGAATTGAGCCCCATAATTGTTTAATCGAGTCATCCTTAAACTACAAACAATAACTCATGGATGAATATGTGTGGGAGTTTTATCACAGGAGCACTAGGTTGCTTTTCTGTGATTTTAGTGCGTGTGTGTGTATGTGTGTATGTGTGTGTGCTTTTGAGTGTCATTTCTTTCCATAATTGCCAGGCTTCGTCAGGCCAAGTTGTCTCAGATGCTAAGACTAATCCAATATCTTGGGAGGCATAAAAACACAATTTGGCATGCATAAAAATGCTACTTCACAGTTCATAGTATTGCTACAGTTTTGTGCCCTACTGACACGAGAACTCTGGTCAATTCTATTTTGCATTGATTCTCATTTTAAAAGCATGGTAGTACGGTGCATTATAATTGCATATGGAGGGGTGCCTGGGTGGCTCGGTCGGTTGAGCAACCGACTTCGGCTCAGGTCACGATCTCACGGTTCGTGAGTTCGAGCCCCGCGTCAGGTTCTGTGCTGACCCTCAGAGCCTGGAGCCTGCTTCGGATTCTGTGTCTCCCTCTCTCTGTTCTCCCCCACTCATGCTCTGTCTCTCTCTGTCTCCGAAATAAATAAACATTAAAAAAAATTTTTTTTAATTGGATATGGATTATTATTTTCCTGAAGGTAGTTTCCGTCTTGACTAGACATCAACGAGACCCAAATATTCCACTTATAATTTTGTGCATCTGGTGATGAAAAGAACATTCCTCACGCTAGCTTCTGTTTCTGCACATTTTGACTCTTTTTTCTTCTCACTACCCACACACTTCCAGTGTCAAGCATAGCGGGACAGATTTATATTTGCAATAAGACCCAGATGAGTATGCTCTGAGGACCTCAGGAATACGCCTAGAAGTCATTCTTACCCTAGAATAGCCAACAGAGAAGTAAGTGTGAACCATATGAATAGATCCACTGAGCCCAAACAAATCAATGTCCAACTCAACGTCTCCTTAGCTAGAGTCCCCCAAATGCTCAGGGTCTCTCCACCGACACACAACTCAAGGAAAAACTGATGAAGGGGGAAGCCAAGTGGGAAGAGACCACATCCTTTGCCTGTTGCAGTTAAAATATCTCACTTTTGCAATTTCAACCAAAGCACGTGACCATGTGAACCCATGATTGGAAGTTGCCCTTACAACTAGCAAGTCCTGAAGCCTAAGCTTCCCTTGCTTGACGGGAAGTCTGCCCTGACCGCGGTGAGGGCGACGACTGCAACAAGGGTGGAGATCGTGGATGCATCCGTGTGGACCGGGGTTGTCAAAACTTCGTGTGGGAGGCAGGCACTGAGCTAGGCCTTGAGCCATCGGTAGGATTCAACAGACGCAGGAATAGGAAGCAGATAAGCCACAAGTTTCTGCAGTCTGCCAAAAGCCGCCACGCATATATGTGGATGTAAAATGTATTCCCCTGCCAATGAAAACATTTATTCATCACTGGCTTAGAGCTACATAGTAGGAGCCAATGGCAATACATTTGCACATCACTAAAGAATGAGAATTGAACTCTCTTTTCAGCCCCCTCCCCCCCTTCCAACCAGCAAATAATGACTCCCAAGCCAGGATCAACCAAAGCTTCAGGCATTTGGCGCACATGTGTCCACCATCCACCTCTCTCCAACACAAGGATCCAAGAACGCAGGGTTTGCGCTCCAGGCAAGGGGGAGGGGAGCAAAGGAGAACTGGCTAGAAACCAAGTTTTCTGGGTAGACACAGAAAGCAGAACCCGGCGAATGCCTGATCAACCAGTGTGAGGAACGAAGGTCCCTTCCCAACTCTAACTCCTCTTTCTTTTCAGGATCTTTTGTGCCATGACACCCCCAGAGAAAAGGAAACTGTTTCCTGCCAGAGGCAGCAGCCAGCCAGCCATCTGGAAGCCGGAGAGTTGATCTGAGCCATGGTCTTTCGCCTGTGTCTTTGATACGCCGTGTTTAATCTTATTTTGTTCCTCTATTTTTAAAAATTTTTTTAATGTTTATTTATTTTTGAGAGAGAGAGAAAGAGCACAAGTGGGGCAGGGAGAGAAAGAGAGAGAGAGAGAGAGAGAGAGACGGGGACAGAGGCGAGCCCGATGTGGGACTTGAACTCTTGAACCACGAGATCATGACCTGAGCTGAAGTCCAACCGACTGAGCCACCCGGGTGCCCCTCAGTGTTGTTCCCCTTGATCCAGGTTCAACTCTGGAATACAGATGAAATGCTCCCAGGAAGACCTTGAGTGTAAAGACGTTTTTTAAGTTTATTTATTTATCTTGGGAGAGAGAGCACAAATAGGAAAGTGGCAGAGAGAGAGAGAGAGAATCCCGAGCAGGCTTCCGACTGTCACTGCAGAGCCGGATGTGGGGATTGAACCCACGAACCGGGAGATCATGACCTGAGCTTTGAAACCAGGAGTCTGACGCTAAACTGACTGAGCCACCCGGGTACCCTGAGGGTAAAGAGTCTTCAGACTTTAAGGAGCTCTGGGCTCCCGCAACGTTCGCCTCAACTGTCAGCACTCAGCTCTGCCCAGAAAAGCATCTCATCCGCAGACATTTCTTCAGCCTCCACCGCGTGCCAGCTACTCTCTTCGAAACTACAGGGTTCCCGAATTCCCAGTCTCCTTTCAGATCATAAGCGTGACTACCCTCCTTTGGTTTCCCGTAAGTGGAGGTCTAGTAAATTGCAATTTGTCCTTCACCCAAATAGCACATGGCCGCTGGAAGTCAGCTGGGTTTGCTCCCAGGTCAGCCTCCGCGCTGCCTCGGAGCTGCGGCCCTGGCGCTGTTTCGCTAGTAATAAAGCAGCCTCCCTGCAGACCAACTAGCTCAGCCCGGAGCCTGGGCGGGATTCTGAACATTGGCACGTGGAAAGAGAGGAGGTTAGGGAACAATTAACAAAGGCTAGGTTAAATTCATTTCAGGATATAGTTGGGATTGGGGTGTTTGGTTTTTTGTTTTTTTTTTTTTTTAACACTTATTTATTTTTGAGAGAGAGAGACAGACCGAAGATGGGGGAGGGGCAGAGAGAGAGGGAGACACAGAATCCGAAGCAGGCTCCAGGCTCTGAGCTGTCAGCACAGAGCCCGATGTGGGGTTCAAACCCACAAACTGTTCAATCATGACCTGAGCCCAAATCAGACGCTTAACCGACTGAGCCACCCAGACGCCCCTGGTTCAGTTTTTTTAATGCTTATTTTTTAGGGGCACTTGGGTGGCTCAGTCGGTTAAGCGTCTGACTTCAGCTTCCGTCATGATCTCCCGGGTTTGTGGGTTCAAGCCCGCATCGGGCTCCGCACCAACAGAGGAGGCTGCTTGGAGTCTCTCTCTCTCTACCCCTCCCCCACTCATGCTTTTTCTCTCTCTCTCAAAAATAAATAAACTTTAAAAGTAAATGTTTATTTTGTATTTTTGAGAGAGACATCGAGGAGGAGGGGCGGGAGAGGCAGACAGAGGATTCGAAGTAAGCTCCACCCTGACAGCAGAGAGCCCCGTGTGGGGCTGAAACTCACAAACCGGAAGATCATGACCTGAGCAGAAGTCAGACGCTCACCCTACGGAGCCACCCAGGTGCCCCAGGATATGGTTTCAAGTACAAATCCAAAGCGCTTTTTCTCTCATTTGAATCCATTTATTGAATGAGCCTTGCTTTCCCTTTGTGACGCTCACACATCATTCTAGATTTCATTATCATGTACCTTTAGATCTATGCCCAACTCTCTAGCCAGCTTCGTTGCACTGCATCTTTATCCTGCTGAAAGCACAGCGCTGGAACCTGGAGGGCTCGATCCATTTCTCCCAAACCCCACCTCCCTTCCCCCTCTTTTCTGGGGAGCTTGTATTCTCTGTAGGAAAACAGTATTTATGCCCCTGAGATAAGTGAAGGGCTCACAGTCAGTGCTTGATTGAAATAATAAGTTCAAACACAGTGCAAAATACCATCAACCAGCTTCTCTATAAATTACTCACTACTCTATAAAAACGGCTCCAATCATCCTAATTCCCATGAATCTCTGCTGTTGCATAATCTTGCTCTTGTCTTTCAGATTGGCCCAATGTAAGTTGTGTAAAGTAAAACTCAGTGGGATGACTTCACCCAACTTATTTAGAGATAGAAAGCTAGTTATTTGAATCATTGTTTTGTTTCATTCTAGAGGGGGAAAAATAAGCTGGAAAAGGAATATTGTCAGATAAACAGTTTATAGAAATTTGAAGCCACAGAGGGGGAAACAACTGGAATTTAGGGACTATTTCTCCATTGGCACTTTGCTGCTTCAGTTTTTTTTTTTTTTTTTAACGTTTATTTATTTTTGAGACAGAGAGAGACAGAGCATGAATGGGGAAGGGGCAGAGAGAGAGACACAGAATCTGAAGCAGGCTCCAGGCTCTGAGCTGTCAGCACAGAGCCCGACATGAGGCTCGAACTCACAGACCGTGAGATCATGACCTGAGCCGAAGTCGGATGCTTAACCGACTGAGCCACCCAGGCTCCCCGGCACTTTGCTGCTTTAGAAGCACAGGAATGTATTCTGTACCATCAGATCACTTGTGAACTTATATTTGGCATTTCCAGAGATGTAAAAGGTTGATTTAAGAAGACAAAACTCAGGGACGCCTGGGTAGCTCACTCAGTCAAGCATCTGACTTTGGCTCAGGTCAGGATCCTGTGGTTCATGACAGCACAGAACCCACTTCAGATCCTCTCTCTCTCTCTCTCGATCTCTCTGCCCCTCTCCCACTCGCACTCCCTCTCAAAAATAAATAAACACTAAACAAAAGAAGAAGACAAGACTTGGCCTCATCCTTACACAAATCAAGAGGAAAGATGGGCAAATACTACTACTAATAATAATAATAATTACAAAGTTGTTTTCCAATCAAATCTTTCTGACTTTAAAAACTCTAAAGTTAGGGGGCGCCTGGGTGGCTCAGCTGGTTGAGCGTCCCACTTGGGCTCAGGTCATCATCTCGAGGCCTGTGAGTTCAGGCCCGGCGTCGGGCTCTGTGCTGACAGCTCAGATTCTGTCTCCCTCGCTCTCTGGCCCTCCCCCGCTCACGCTCTGTCTCTCCTCTCTCTCTGTCAAAAATAAATAAACATTAAAAAAAATTTGTTTTTAAAAACAAAACTCTAAAGTTAAGATGTTTTCCAGTGACCCAAGGTTAATTCTGGGCTTCCAGAATTTTTAACAGGAATGTGTGGCGCTTCATCAGCCATGATATGAGACCAATCTCTCTCTAACCCAGTTCATTCATGTCACCCCAGTTAGGGTGGAGCCTGCCTGGACTTCAAGGAACCGCACGCGTGGGAGTCTCTGGATCCCTCAAAGTCCTAACTCTCTAAAGCTGGGTTTTGTGATTGGTACAAATAACACTTGCTCCTGACCAGTGTGTCTTAAGCATTGGGATGCATTAGAAAGAATCACCGACTGAGTCAGGCTGTCCCAGAGTGGGACCCAGGCAGGCAACTTCCTACAGGCTCCCCCCCAAGTCCTGGGAGTCCCCACTAGACTAGAGGCTTTACAAGGCACAGGAGATATTCTATTTGGTTCTGTGTCCAGGACCTTGTACAGTACCAAGCACAAAGTAAGTACTTTCTAAGTATTTACCAAACTGATCATAACTGGCTCTAAATTCCAGTTGGAGTTAAGTTTTCAGTTTTGTTTTGTTTTTTTTCTTTACAGAAAACAGATAATTGGAACAGCCTTCAAATGCTGTCAAACAAACAACAAAAATACCCTACACTTGATTGTATTTTTTTTTTAATTTTTTTTAACGTTTATTTATTTTTGACAGACAGAGAGAGACAGAGCACAAGCAGGGGAGGAACAGAGAGAGAGGGAGACACAGAATCTGAAGCAGGCTCCAGGCTCTGAGCTGTCAGTACAGAGCCCGAGGAGGGGCTCGAACCCCCGACCTGTGAGATCATGACCTGAGCCGAAGTCAGTTGCTTAACCGACTGAGCCACCCAGGCGCCCCACCCTTCACTCGATTTTAAAGAAAACACAAAAAGATATTTAAATTTTTCAATTCAGAGGTACCTGGGTAGTTTTGGCAGTTAAATGTCCGACTCTTGATTTCAGCTCAGGCCATGATCTCACAGTTCTGAGATGGAGTCCCATGTTGGGCTCCTTGCTCAGCATGGATGTGTGTCTGCCCCTCCCCTCCTCTAAATAAATAAATAAAATCCTTAAAAAATAAAAAAAACAAAAAACAATTCAATTTCAACAATTATCACTGCTACGAATTCAGCTAGTGTCAGGAATCACTAAAAACAAGATTTTTCTGTGCTGGCTAAAGCAAATGACACATCACTCTGTTTCATGAAAGCCAGAAGCAGCAGGGAGAAGAGTTCAGACAAAAAACTGTCCGGCTTTATGATACAGGCCACTTGAAAATAAAATCCACCTTGAGGTTGTGACCACATCTCAGTTCTCGCTTGTCTTGTTCGTTTCTCTTTTTCTCCCCAGCTTTTTCTCTTCTTTGACTTGCTATTGTCTCTGCCTGTCTGTCTCTCATCGTCTCGAGAGCCCTTAATGAACGAGTTGTTCTCAGAGAGGGCGGTCGAAAGGCTCAGGCCGGCGCCGTTGAGAGAGCAGAGAGAATGGATCCAGGGAGACTTCCAGAAGGATCCACAGCTTGAGTATGGATGGGCTGTGGCTTCGCAGAGAGTGGCTGGGGGTACAACCCAGGATAGCAATTTGTAAACTTACGTGACCTTAGGAAGCTTGCTGTTCCAATAGGAGTCTGTACTAGATTCAGTCCAATCCAATGAAGGTTCATGGACATAGGAGTGAAGGTTAAGGACACAGGGTCTGCAGGTGCATTATCTTATTTCCAAACCCAGCTCCAAAACACACTCCCTGTGTGACTTTGGGCAACTTACTTTTCTCTGCCTTGGTTTCCTCATCTGGTGAAGGCAGATGACAATAGAGGTGATGTAAAAATTAAACAAGGGTATGATGAGAGGATATAGCTCAGTGGTAGAGCATTTGACTGCAAGGGTATGATGACCTACCCATATTAGTCATTACTTTTTGGCCATGATTGCTTTTATTTTTTTTTTAATTTATTTTATTAAAAAAAATTTTTTTAATGTTTATTTATTTTTGAGAGAGAGAGAGAGAGAGAGAGAGAGAGACAGACCGTGAGTGAGGGAGGGGCAGAGAGCGAGGGAGACACAGAATCTGAAGCAGGCTCCAGGCTCCGAGCTGTCAGCACAGAGCTCGACCTGGGGCTCAAACCCACGGACCGTGAGATCACGACCTGAGCTGAAGTCGGACACTTAACCGACTGAGCCACCCAGGTGCCCCTGCTTTTCTTCTAAAAGTAAATGAAAACAAGAGCTTATCATTTAGCTGGGGGCAGTGGGCAGGATAATATGAACAACTCATACTGATTTTCCCTTCCCTGATTATTTCTCTTTTTGTTTTTAAGGAGGACATGGCATATGCATGCAATGGAAGAAATACTTAACCAACGCATTTTGGCAAGCGCTTAGCTAATTGTGTCAGTTAATCCTTACAAACCCCTAATGAGACAGACGTCATCAGCCCTAGTTTACAGATGAGGAAACTAAGCCTGAGAGGCATCATTAAGTTGCCCAAGGTCTCACAGCTAGTAAGTGGCAGGGCAGGGGTTGGAGCTCTGGTCTCCTCCCAACCCATAAGCCCTTGCGCGACACCATGAAGCAGCCAGAGAGCTTGAGAAACAGCATCAGCCCAGAGTTTTCACCATGGGTGAACTCTGTGGACCTGCAGAAGAAACCACTTTCCTGCTAGCACCCCTCGGAACCCCACCCGGCTGACTCACCAAGAAACTGAAAAGGCAGTGTCACTAGGGAAGTCACAAAAACATGGGAAATCTTGACTGGCAGAAGCCACCTTGCCTTTCAAGCCTCCGGGCAAAGTGATCAAACTCCAGGGAGATTAGGTAATCTTGGGCAAGTGTAGGATACCTGGTTGCCAGGATTCACAGGAACTTGTTGGATGCTGGTGTTTACTGTGCATTTACCAGTCTCCCGAAGACGCCCCCTTGGAAATCCTAGTTTTTAGCCAGAGGCAAGAATAAATTTGGGGCCAAGCCATCCATTTACCAAATAAGACAGCCGAGATTTGCCCACCAAGCGGACAACACACCAATATTTCCTCTCCACTAGGTCTTTGACAACGGGCAAGCGTTTTAAGGTCTCCTCCACACCGGCTATGAAGGTCCCATTTCTCAGAAGCATTCCAGAAAGCTCTGGGGAAGAGCAAGCGTTCTGTGACCTTCTTTGGGTCACTTATGGCCAGATTGGGAGACCATCCAAGATCTTAGAACCGATCTCCTCCTCTTCTTCTTTGGATGTCATCGACCAAAGAGCGTTTAAGAATGTGTAAATAATTCCCAGGAGAAATTGGCCAGGATTACCTAGTCATGACTAATGAAGCCGTCATCCACTGATCCTTCCCGCTGTTCAATAATGCTTTCCAAGGAGTGCTTTATGAAGATGGATAGTAATGTAACACTGCACCCAAGAAACTGGCACGATGTCAAAGAAAACAGAGGCCAGCTTATTTTGCATGCCACTCTATTTTTCATTATACCTCACAATAACTTGTTATTAAATGAAAATGAATTCGCCATTAGGGACTAGCTACTATTTAATAACTGTTCAGAGATGTCTCATGATTCAAATTTTTTTTTTTCCTGTTTGGTAACTAGTGCAGCAGCCATGTGAGCAAATGTCATTCTGGATTAGGTGTGGTTGGATTTTCGAGAACAATCTTAAACGTTTCACGGAACTTGGTCGCTAAAACTTGTGGTTCAAGACTTTGTTTGCAAGATTCTGACTTCGAATTGGCTATTTGAAAAACAGAAAGAGTGAGGTAGACTGTCTCCATAAGTACTCCCGGAAAATGACATGAAGTGGGGATAGGACAGAGTTTATGTGCACACACACACATGCTGGCTCTCCCAGGAGGGGCGAGGAGCCTTTCTGGAAAGCAGTGTCCCCAGCTGCGCTCTCCAAATGGTATGCATGGGTCAGGATAGTCAATGTTATTTTGCAATAACAAATAAACCAAGAGTCCAGTGGTTTAAATGGCAAAGGTCTGCTTCTCGCCTGTACCCTATGTATATGTATAAGTATCATGGGTACCATATCTGCGATGAATTCTCTTAGAAGGTAGAGACTGATGCCCCTACTATCTGGAAGGGTAGGAGAGGAAAAAAAAAAAAGAGCTCTGGAGGATCTCAAAACAGCAATTAAAAGCTTGACCTTGAACTGGTCACATGGCCCCAACCAACCCCAGGGGGTGGGTGGGAGCCAAGAACTACAATCTTGCTATGTGCCTAAAAAGCAGAAACCTTACATCTGGTGGTCAGCCCTAACAAGTACTAATGAAAGATCAAAATGAGGATTTTATTCAATCAGTTCAAGGCCTGAATAGAACAGAAAGGCTGACTCTCACACAAGTAAGAGAGAATTCCTCCCACCTGATGGTCTTTGAACTAGGACATTGGCTTTTTTTCTATCTTCAGACTCCAACCCAAAGGCTGGCTCTTTCTGAGGCTTGAGCCACTCCTACTCAAGATGAAAAGGTGCAGATTCTTTGACCCAGCAACTCCACTTTTAAGGAGTGCCACGCACTGTGCCTGTGGATTGAATGAGATGGCGCGATTAGAAATGTGATATTTAGAGGGGCACCTGGGTGGCTCGGTCGCTTAAGCGTCTGACTTCGGCTCAGGTCATGATCTCGCGGTCCGTGGGTTCGAGCCCCGCGTCGGGCTCTGTCCTGACAGCTCAGAGCCTGGAGCCTGTTTCAGATTCTGTGTCTCCCTCTCTCTCTGCTCCTCCCCTGTTCATGCTCTCTCTCTGTCTCAAAAATAAATAAACGTTAAAAAAAAAAAATTAAAAAAAAAAAAAGAAATGTGATATTTAGAGTTATAATATCCCAGACCCATCAACTGCTAACAGCATGACCTGTTTTTCCATCTGTAAAATGAATGCTACCACCTCACAGCATTGTCGTGGAGGTTAAATAGGATCATTTATGTACAGCCTGCTGCCTGGGACGTGGCACGCTCAGTCACGGTGGCTCGTTTGTTATTACAACCCAAGACCGGTTGGTGTCCTCTCCCTGCAGGAATGGACTCAGTTTCATTGGTTCTGATAGACAGTAGGAAAGGTTGGGCCCTTTAAGTCGTGGCATCTAGATCAATGACTCCCTGCGCTTTTTGGTGTTAGCAAACAGCCTCCGTGTACCTCAGAAAATTGAGACCCCCTTCAAAAATGACAACGATTATGGAGCGTTAAACCCTTGACGTAAGCACAAAGAAAACATATGAAACTAAAAAGCTTCTCTAAAGTTGGCCCTCAAGATGTACACACCCAGTAGTCTCCTTCTATTTGCACGAGATTCCTTCCAAGACCCCTAGTGAATGCCTGAAACCACACACATACTCAGTCCCATATGTACTTTTTGTCCTTGGGAGCTTTGAAATGGTTGTACTTCTTTCTCGAGCTTCCTCCGACAATGCAGCCCCGCCCAGGGAGGTGTGCGCTGACCGGAGACTTCCCTCGGCCACCTCCTCTTGAGGGGCTGAGCCACCATAAACATCAGTCACTTGCTCAGCTCCAGTATATACTCCAGTATGAAGACAGAGAATGAAGACTAAGAATTATTATCTCGTTCTCAAAACCTTATTTCTGAACGCATTTGCCAAAAAAGATTAGAAAACCTAGGGAGACCGCACACAAGCATAAGTTGGAGAGCGGGACATCTGATCACTTACACAGGAAAGATGTTGTGAGACCAAATGGCCAGGACTGTGGTTCTGGCCATGGTCCCAAAGCCCAGGGAGACCCATCTGGAGAGAGACTGTGGTCCTCTCTGCATATGTGACTTTAATTTCACCATCTCCGGGGACAACATCCCCACCAGTAGGAAGGACTCGGTCACAGTCCCACACGTGAGCTGGTTCCCTCTTCGAGAAGCTAGGGCAAAATTGGCTTCTTGCTGGCTCTGAAGGTTGTTTCGTCTAGAATCGGACGTCTATACAGGTAGGCTGAGAAGTCGTTTGCTTCTTGTCCTCAACATGCAGCCACACAAATCAGCGAGACCTAAACACGAGGATACACTAAACACGAGGAAAATGTGGGGCCCAAAATGACAGATTACAAAGATCTTCACGTGTATGACATGCATAAAAATCAGCAGGAAGAAGCAGCTTTTCTTGGCTACAACTCATTCATTCATTCATTCATTCAACCAGTATTTATCAAACCCCTACAATTCATCACACGCTGTAGGCTAAGCATTCTACTTTTGAACAAGCAAAACAGGCAAGGCATATCTTCGTGAAGCTGGATTTCTACTGGCAGACAGATTATTTGTCAAATAGTCACAGAAACAAATGCAAAACTGCAAAAGTGACAAGTGACACAAAGGAGAGGTTCACGGTGCCAAGACAGCCATAATGCAGGGTATCAGCTAATGAGGGAGGATGGGGAAGGCTTTCTGGGTAGCGGATACGAGAGTGAAGAGAAGAGGAAAGAGGTTTCCAGGCATAGGAAACAGTCTGTGCAAAGGCCCAGTGGTGGGAAAAAGTCATAAGGAGGAGATTTCGATCTTGTCTCTCCTGAAATTAGAGAAATTTTTTTTTTAATGTTTATTCTTTTCAGAGAGAAAGAGAGTGTGAGAGGGGGAGAGGCAGAGAGAGAGGGAGACACAGAATCCAAAGCAGGCTCCAGGCTCTGAGCTGTCAGCACAGAGCCCGACGCGGGGCTTGAATTCACGAACCGTGAGATCACGACCTGGGCCGAAGTCGGTCACTTTGAGCCACCCAGGCACCACTGCCCCCAAGATTTTATTTTTAAATAATCTCTATACCTAACACAGGGCTCAAACTCACAACCCAGAGATCAAGAGCAGCATGCTCTACTGACTTAGCCAGATGGGTGCCCCGCATTTTTACTTTTTTTAAACCTCTCTGGAGGGGCGCCTGGGTGGCTCAGTCGGCTAAGCATCTGACCTCAGCTCAGGTCAGGATCTCACAGTTCGTGGGTTCGAGCCCCGCGTCAGGCTCTGTGCTGACAGTTCAGAGCCTGGAGCCTGTTTCAGATTCTGTGTCTCCCTCTCTCTCTGACCCTCCCCCGTTCATGCTCTATCTCTCTCTGTCTCAAAAATAAACGTTAAAAAAAATTTTTTTTTTAATTTAAAAAAAATAAAAAATTAAAAAAAACCTCTCTGGAAAACAAATTTGATGCATGATGGTGTGAACATCGCTAAGAACCTCTGTTGGCTCCCTCACAATTTGTATTTGAGATATCTCCTCCACTTGGATCTGTTTCTTTTCAGTGCCATTGATTTATTTGTGGGCAAAAACTATACTTTTAGTTGTTGAGAATTCAAACTATCTTGCAGATAATTTCGCAGATGTCTGGCGCAGACTCCATATCTTCCTCATTCTTTTTTTTTTTTTATTTTGGAAAAAATAAAAACAGAAAATTGCAGAGAATAATATAACACCGCCTACCACATATTGTAAACAAAGATTCGTATTTTAGCATAGTTGCTTCAGACATTTGTCTTAGGAAAAGGTATAAAATGTAGCAGATTGATTCAAAGTCCCTGGCCCACTCCCCTGCCTCCCACCCACCAAATGAACATGAATTTGACATGGAACCTTCCGGTTCACATTTTAAAACTTTAACTTAATTTGTATCTATCCATAAGGAAAATGCCATATTGTTTTGTGGGTTTTCACTTATTTATTCTTCCAGGTGAATTCTAGAATGATCTTGTCTAAATCTCTGTAGACTCCTTTTTTGGGTTTTTATTGGAGACGCATTAAGGGGATTTATTACTTTGGAGAGAGTTGACGTCTTCACGTTATTAGTTTTTCCCTCTAGGGACAAAGTATGTTTTTCATTCATTTAAGCTTCTATCAAGTCCCTTCATAAAGTGTCTATTTTCCTTCTTGTCCATATAGCAAATTTCTTATTATTTCCAGGTAACTTGTGATTTGTGTTGACGTTGCAAATAGGATTTATTTTCGTATTATAATGGCTAATTCGTTCTTACTAATATAAAAGGAAGAAGTTAATTTTTCAAATATTTACTCGGTAACTGGCCATTTCACTATTCTTATCATATTTAATACTGTAGTTTTTCAACTGATTCTTTTGTGTCTTCTTGGCACATATTCACACAGTATATGTAATACTAGAAATTTGCAAATAATGATCATTTGGTCTGTTTCTTATGATGGTCACGCTCCATTTTTTTTTCCTTACTCAATGAGTTAGCTAGGACTTCCAGAACCATGTTAAATTATTTTAGTGATGTCCATTATATTATATCCAGTAAGGTATCTTCACCTTATCCCTGTTCTGTTTTTTTTTAATTTTTTTTAATGTTTTTTATTTATTTTTGAAGGAGAGAGAGAGACAGACAGAGACAGAGAGAGACAGGGAGACAGAGCATGAGCAGCGGGGGAGCAGAGAGAGAGGGACACACAGAATCAGAAGCGGGCTCCAAGCTCCGAGCTATCAGCACAGAGCCCGACGCAGGGCTCGAGCTCACGAACCGCGAGATCGTGACCTGAGCTGAAGTCAGATGCTCAACCGACTGAGCCACCCAGGCGCCCCTCACCTTATCCCTGTTCTTAAGTGGAGTGCCTTCAGTATTTCACTTTTTACAGTGTCAACAGCTGTTCGAGACAGGCTTTATCATGTTTTTTTCTCTTTTACAATAATGAGAGGTTTTCCACACCCCCCCCCCCAATCTGTATATATTTATAAAGCAGAGTTGATTAAAAAGACACTGGAACTCACTATGTTTTTTGGTAATATTTTGCAAAATTGAAGACTCAACCCTCATCAGCTCTCTTTTCGGTTATTTGTGTGGGGAAAAAACATTAGTTCCAGTTCAGGCTTTGAATCCAGTTGATGGCTTCATTTGGGGCAGGTCCTTTTATTTCCCCGGCCCTCAGTTTCCCGCCCCCTGTAAAATGGAAAAGGATAAAATTCTAAAATTTACTTCCAGTTGTTAATAATTGAAGCCCTGCTTTAACGAAACCTCTATTTTTTTTTAGTCAAACAATTTTACGGGGTCAACCACATGCCATAATTTGACAAGGCTGAAGAAGGTTGAAAGTTTAGTGAACTCAAAATAGTTCATGATAAGTAGACTGTAAACCTGCATGAAGTTCATGGACTACTTATTGAGGATTTACCGTGTCCTGGGAATACGTGTTTTACTTACACTATAGCCTAGTAATTGCTTATAACAGCTCTACGAAGTAGGGAAAACCGCGATTCCCATTTTCTAGATGAGGAAATGGAGATGTGGTGGGTTGGGAGCTCCGGAGGTTAGCTCACTCAGCGCCTGGTCCAGTTTCCTTGTGGTATAGCCTCCTTCCTAGAAGCCCAAGTCCACGGTTCCCGGTCTCCCTCACATGTAAGATTCTGGATTTGACTTAGCTTTCATCCATCAGCTGCAATGGCCAGTGACTGGATTTTGAAATGGAGAGAGGCAGAAGGCAAGGCTGTGTTTTGCAGATCCTTGTGGTTCAGATGCCTACAGTTGGGTGCCTGGCTTCCCAATCCCCAGATCGCAGTGGAAGCAGGGGATCCTGGCCCCCCTGGCTGGGACAGCAACTTCTTGAATCTCCAGATCGAGGCAGAGAAGTTATTTCCTTCCACAGGCCACTTCTACAGTACTCTTCTTGGAGCCGTTCCCAGAAGCCAGTCTCTGGCCTCCCCTTTAGCCCTTCCAGCAAAATGCGATAAGCACCCAATTCCCTTATGAAATCCCTTTCTTCTTAAACCAGCTAAAGTAATTTCCATTATCTGCACTTGAACTTGGATCATTATTTTTTTAATTAATTTTTATTTTATTTTTAATGTTTATTTATTTTTGAAGGAAAGAGACAGAGCATGAGCGGGGGAAGGGCAGAGAGCGAGGGAGACAGAACCAGAAGCAGGCTCCAGGCTCTGAGCTGTCAGCAGAGAGCCCGATGTGGGGCTTGAACCCATGGACCGCAAGATCACGACCTGAGTCGAAGTCAGACACTTAACCGAGTGAACCACCCAGGCGCCCCAGAACTTGGATCATTATAAGCCACATAATGAATCTTCCTTTTCTCATGTGCCCCCTTCAGCTGAATAAGAGAAGCCACACAGGACAATGAATTTGGATCAGTGGCCTGGGTTCTAGTCCCATCCCTGTTATTTAATAGCTGCATACCCTGGGCGAGTTCCTTTACTCTCCCACGTCTCAAGTTTTGTGGTTGTGGCGGTGGTGGTGGTGGTTGAATATTTGACCTGAGGGAATACAGGGTCCCTTTTGGCTCTAACATTCCATGAGTATCATCAGCCCAGAAGAATATGAAACACCCAGGATGCTGATGGCCCGCTCAGCAGTTCACAGGAAGCCAACTACACACCTGAAACTAGCAAGGCTATTTCTAGTTCCCAAGTCTTGGCTCTTCCCTGGTCCAACCCATTTGGCAGAATGCTCTGTGGGGGGCCTGGGATCCAGACCCTCCCCGGAGAGGGACCTGAACCACTGGAGCACCACACTGATGGCCGGGAGGGTGTGACACCAGCAGGATCTAGCTTCATTAGGAAGCTGCCGGGGAGACGAGCTGGGGGGCGCAAAGCGCGTGACTAGTAGGGACCAAGCCAAGCAAAAGGTCAGGAAACTGGAAAATCAGGACAGGACGACGGAGAAGTCTGAGGGCAGAGGCCAGTCACGAGTCAGGGAGGGGAGCCAAGAAGTCTAGCCTGAGGCCGAGGAGTTGACAGTTCAGAAAGCCGTGGTCCAAGCAGGGGTGAGGAAGGCAGACAGGCCTCAGCAGTGAGGACAGAGAATTCAGAGTCCACGTTGTGAGGTAAGATGAGGTCCTCATCCACGCTCGCCTTGCTTGCTCACGTTCGGCCAACTCGGCACCCCGCACGGTGTGCAAGCTCCGAAATGGTCATGGTATCCGTTTGCCTTGAATGAGTGAAAACCTCGGGGGTCACAACAGAGCATACCTCGTCTTGGAACAGATGTTTCCAGCCCCAGTGACAGGCAGTGTTTTGGTAAGTGAGCCAATCAACTGCATCTGGGGAGAATGGCTGTCGCTGAAGGAGAACAAGACGAGGTGCAGTTGAATTCTGGCAGATTGTCGGGGGGGGGGGGGGGGGGAGGGGGGGGGAGGGGTGCGGGTGGGAGGAGAGCTGGGTGGGGTGTGCTCCAGCCATGCAAGGGTAGGCTTCTAGGGTCTCACCGTGTGGCAGGGAGAGCGAAGACCCACTGTCACATGGGTGTGTGCCTTCATCGTTTGCTATCCTCCTGCTTATGGTTCTTTTCCACCCCCCTCTGCCCATATCAACTCCCTAAGCATGACCCTTTCTTTTTTTTTTTTTAATTTTTTTTTTTTAACACTTATTCATTTTTGAAAGGCAGAGAGAGACAGAGCACAAATGGGGGAGGGGCAGAGAGAGAGGGAGACACAGAAACAGAAGCAGGCTCCAGGCCCTGAGCTGTCACCACAGAGCCCGACGCAGGGCTCGAACTCACGGACCATGAGATCATGACCTGAGCTGAAGTCGGCCGCTTAACCGACTGAGCCACCCAGGCGCCCCAAGCATGACCCTTTCTAATCTGCTCTCAGGTCCCTCCCAACAAGGAAGCTGACAAATTCATAAGATCCAAATGACTGAGATAACACAAGTCATCTCCCTTCCCAGAAGCTGTTGCCTTTTTACAGGCAAACTAACAATGATGAATTTAGAATATCAGGGGAATACTGTGGAGGAAGAACAAGGTTAATGAACTCTTACCCTGAAGGGTATATGGTCAATCTTCATCACTCACAGGGGCTGTATTTGTGAGTTTGTCTAACCACTAAAATTCACTCATAACCCCCCAAATCCAAATCGGCACGTGGCAGGAATCATGCGGTCACTCCCGGACGTGCGCAGGGGGGAGAAAATCTCGAGCCACTCAACATACAGGTTCCCAGGGGAGGTTGAACACGGCAACCCTCTGCCTTCTTGCTTCAGCTCTCAGAAACAAGTGTCCTTTTCCTGGTCTATGTAGTTCCACATCGTGCGTGCTTTTTGTTGGTGATATCACTGTTTAATGGCCCCCAAATACGGCGCTGATGATGTGCCGTCTAATGTTCCTAAATGCAAGCGCCTTAGGGAGAAAACATGCGTGCTAGATAAGCTTCCTTCAGGCATGAGTTATAGTGCTGTCGGCCATGGGTTCAAGGTGAACGAATCAACACTATCTACTAAGGAAGGTGCTCTTAAGTGAAAAAAAATGGAGAAATACTTGGTATTTCCAAATACTTGGAGAAATACTTGGGTATTTGTGAAGCATTGCTTACGGGGACTTTCTAAAACGTAACTACCTCCAATAATGAGCATGGGGTGTCCTTGGTACTTGGTCTACCAAACACTTCCTCATGCTAACACTGTTACTAGGAAATGATTGCAGGGGCCTCCTGCGTGATTCTTGCAAAGAATTATAACGAATTCATTCATGCAAATGAGTTTTAAGAATTATAATGAATTATTATGTCGCAGGGGAGGGAAAGAGAGAGACAGAGAATCCCAAACAGGCTCCGTGCTGTCAGTGCAGAGTCCCATGCAGGGCTCAAACCCACGAAGTGTGAGGTCGTGACATGAGGTGAAGTCACAGGTCGGACACCTAACTGACTGAGCCACCCAGGTGCCCCCCAAGATCTTTGCCCCTTAACCTTTGCATAAACATGGCCAAAAATTCTCATTGACAAGCCTTGAATTTGGTGGCCCATTTAGGATTGGATGTGACGTTCCAGAAACTAAGACAAAAAAGAAGTTCTGTAGTAATTCTACCTGAATTTTTTTCCAACTTTAGCTTTAGGGGATTTCTCCTCCTTGAACAGATTCCTGATGAATATAAAATCAAAAGGGCCTCCTAAGTGACTACTAATTTCATTAATTAGTGCTCACGCAGAGTTTGTCTCCGTGAAGTCCTCAGCAGCAAGCTTGGTCTGGGGCAGAGTTGGGTGGGCAGAGGTTTACAGGGAAGTCCTTACTCCTGTTCTAGCAGATGGTAGAGGGTTTACTTTAATCACCAACAGAGGGAAATCTTCCTTTTTAGCCCTTAGTCTGCACTGTTTCTACCCTTTCCAGAACTATCCTGACTGGAATTAGAGCCTGGTAACACTGGTGAGAATAAATTCAAACGACACCAGGAGATGGCTGTTAATACGGACGCCTGGAGAAGGTGCTTCTTAATCCCTAGTGCACACAGCCCAAGACAAGAGTCCCGGGGTTACTTTTAAGCAACGATACCCGGTAATTCACGTCCCAAGATGGTTTTAAGTGTATTGTGAGGATTTGAGCAGCTCAGATGTTACCTGAAAGTTTGGCTTTCCTGGAAGGAAAGGCCTCTCGGTGCAGTCTTCCCGAGCCACGGGCCCTCTGGGCTGGCTGGGCCTCCGTCAGGGCCTCCGCAAGGGCCTCAGCAGCTCCCCGCCGAGCCGCTCGTGTGGCTGAGACCAGGGAGGAATTCGTAACCAGGGACGGGGATCAGACGCCTTTCCAGTTTCCTACTCAGTGACACGCTTTCTCACACAAAGGTCGAGAGTCAGGGCCTGACGAAAGCGTCCTTCGAGACGAGCTGCTACGAATGTTTTCTTAGTAAGAGCCCTTCTCTTTTCCCTTGAGACGCTGAGAGTTTGAACCTCAGAACTTTCAATCCCTCGACAGACGCCATAAACCACAAATGTGCTGCATGCTGAAAGGGTGTGCAAGGGCCCGGCACTTTGGTCTTCCCCTCAGCTGACCACTTGGGCAGTCTGCCCACACTGGTGGGGAGAGGGGAGGGGACAGCTTCCTCTGCCACCAGGGAGCCGTCGTCGTCGGGACCAGGTCAACTCAGGCAGGCCGGCTCTGGCGCCTGTTCTCAGGCCTCGGCCTCTCTGTGTGTTTGCGGAGGGCCAGCTTGTTTGAGGCATTCTCGTCCTCCCGGGGGCCCTTCTGAGAAGTCTCCTGCGGCTTTTGCCGTGAGACAGAGACCCCGGCTGCTGGTCCACAGGGAGACAGCAGAGCAGACACAGCCCTGAAGAAACTGGAGAGCCGGGAGGGTGGCCACGCTTACGCCTGGCCCCGAAGCCACCTGGCGTGGGCTGCAGGGACTCCACCGCAGGGCAGATTTCCTTCCTTCTCTCTTTTCTTCTTTCTTTAACGTTTATTTATTTATTTTGAGAGAGAGCATGCACGGGGGAAGGGCAGAGAGACAGAGAGAGAGACAAAGAAAGAGAGAGAGAGAGTCCCAAGCAGGCTGCACGCTGTCAGCACAGAACCCAACAGGGGGCTCGATCCCACGAAACGGGAGATCATGACCTGAGCCGAAATCAAGAGTCTGCCGCTTGCTTTACTGACTGAGCCACGCAGGCACCCCTTTCTTTGCTTTTTTAATTGATTTGCAAATATTTTTAGCAAATGTTAAAATCTGCGTGTGTGTGTGTGTGTGTGTGTGTGTGTGTGTGTGTTTGGTGGTGGGGTTGGGGTTTTCTTCATTTTGGAAAAGAGAAAAGACGGAAGGAAAGTGCAGGGGGGGTGTTTGGGGGTTGGGCACGCAGGAGGTATAACGACATTTCACAGAGCGAGGTGTGTCCTTCCAGGTGTCTCTTTATGAGTGTGTGTGTGTGTGTGTGTGTGTGTGCGCGCGTGTGTGTGTTAACAAAAACATATTCCACTTTGCGTACTTCAGCTTTTGATTTTTTTTTTTTCAGTCACTGAATTAGAAACATCTTTCCAGGAAGAAATTTTTTTCAGTCTATGAATAGTACATGAAAAATCTTCAACAGTTACATTTCGGTTACCACATATTTAACAGATCACCTTTGTTTTTGTTATTGTCCCTGGCCTTTGTTAAACAGAACCAAATTACGGAAAACCTGGGATTTTCTGGGGCAGTGCTGTCCATTAGCCCTTTGGGCCATGATGGAAAGTTCTCCATCTGTGCCATCCAATATGGTGGCCACTGCAGTGGCTGTCGGGCTCTTGAAATGTGACCAGTGCTACTGAGGGAATAAATGTTTGATTTATTTAATTTTAATTAATTGAGCTGCTAATTTAAATAGCTATGTGTACCTGGTGGCTATTGCATTGGACATCACATTTCTAGAAGATTCGGGATCATCCCATCCTCTACTCCTAGAGGAGTTACGGGAAGAAATTTTGAAGCCAGACTTCCTCCATTTGAACCACAATTCCTTCCGGTTACCAGCAGTGTGACTTTGGAAAAGGCACTCAACCCCTCTGAGGCTCAGTTGGCTCATCTGTAAAATGAGGGTAATAATAGAAATGCCTCATTGTGTTGTTAGTAGGATTCCGGGAGTTAACACTTGTAACGCCGTTGAACACATTAGTGCTCAATAAATATTGGGTTATATAATTCCCTCCTAAGAATAGGAATGGAAGGGAAACCAATTAGGGGAGAGGGGGAGGCTAGAGAGAAAAACCTTTGAGTGAATAACAGGGCGCTTTTCTCCGCCAAGAAAGGTGGGGGGCAGCCGCGCCAGCAAATCACGCTAGGTTCTCCCTTGCGTAGACCTCACCTTGACCACAGACTTTCAGAGGTAGGGGGGTGAGCAAAAAGTACCGTCTGGAAACCAGCACACTCCTCCAGTCAGTCATCTATGGAATTCCTCTTTTCCCCCAGAGGGCGCCTCCCCTGCAGAGGGGTTGGTTCACGACCAGGGCCCAGCCTGAACCCCCCCTGGGGCCCTGCAAGACAAAGTCCCTGCTCAGCAGCCTGGGCCTCCCATCAGGTGTCTGCACAGGCCTCGCAGGCAAACAGTGGGCGCGGTGTTCCCAGCCCCGAGGAGCAGTCCCAGCCCCAGGAGCAGTCCCTGCCCTGCGGCTGTTTCAAGGCTACTTCCAGTAAGGGGCCGGAAAGCGGCATCTAACTTTGTCTTGTCGTAGGAGGGGGATCCTTCTTCCAAGGGGCAAACCGAGTTCTTTATAGCTGGAATAACTGACGGCACAAAGCAAGTATTTTTCTCTCAGGCCGTGTAAGAGGAGTTTACGGATTCATTCAGACTGTTGGCTCTTCCCTCCCACATTTAACACCCAGTTCGTGTCCAGGATTTTTCAGAATGTGTTTCTCTGGCTGTTGCCACCTCCTGAAACCCCACCGCAGGCAGCAAGTTGGGCAAGAGCCTACTTGTCTCTCTCATCCCTCCCCAGTGAGTGATTGGTGAATGAATGGATCAACGAATGATCATTGAGTGCGTCCCTGAAAACCCATATTCTAAAATCTACATTCTCCGAACATTAGCCTTCTGCGTTATTAATAGCATTTAAATAGAAGGATTTAATACGTTATGGTCTTGGGTCAGTGTGGATGGTAAAGAATTTTAAGAAACACTCCCTTATCTCAGGAAAAGCCAGCAGCCCAAGCTGGCCATCAGAAGGCCCCGGGGGTCAAGTTCCATCTCTGCCCTCTGGCATAGAGCCTCAGCTTCCTTTTTTTGTCAAATGTGGGAGAGATACAGATGACCTCCAGGATGCATCAGAGCTCACACCTTGTAGACAACCCGGGGCTCCCCGGAGTGACACCATCCTACCCGCCCAGCTGGAATTTTCTCACCCAGGAGGAGGCCCTCGGGGAACCTTTTACAAGGCTGCTCTTGCTACTGCTTCTAAAAGGGCCAGTTAGCCCAGCGTCGCTACAGAAAGGTCCACAGTGGTTGTCTTCTTGGGGAGCCAACCCACCCCTCCAGACACTATTACAGCTCTGATCACCTCACTGGCTTCTGAGGCGGGATTTCCATCCACAGGCCCCATTCAGCCCTTCTGTCCTGGTGCAATGAAGCAGGCTGCTGCTTTTTTCCACCAAATGGCCCAAAGGGAAATGACATTCACCGAGAATTTGGACAAACTTTTTTAGAAGAAGAAACAGTGTGAAAATTGCCCAGATCCTTGTTACTTAAAGCGTTTGAGAAGAAAACTGCAGGAAGTTATATTCGGGATATAAAAGACATCATTTGCCTGCCTTGTTATCTCATTTTTCGGCGGAGTTGACGGGACAGCTGCCTGTTATTACGGGGCACACCAGGAAATGTTTAGCTGCCAAACGGAAAAGAACGAGTGAGGGATTAGCAGCCCTGTTCATGCCACACAAATAGAATTCTTGCACCTGGTAGTCACGCAGTTAGATTTATCATCTTCGGAGGGTACGTTACTTAAATCCCATTTACAAAGAAACAAAAACAACCCCGAAAGGCGCCTTAATGTCATTGTAATTATGATAAGTGTTAGTAGCCATTTTGCAGTTTTTAGCCTAGATGAGATTAATTGGTGGTGGTTTTCATTTAATCGCGCTGATCTTTTATTTGGTTTCTGTAACGTTGGAGATTTGCTATTTTATGTTGCAAGTCCAAAGTGTTCTTGAAAATGGAAGATCGATAACACTTTAATCCTCCGGAAGGCTGCTATCACTAATGATGTTGTGTAACAATAGCGATCTCTTTGCAAGGTGGCAGGATCACCTACAGACAGGACATTTCAAAGTCAATAATTTGCCTCCAAGTTTCCTTTTCTACTGCCGGGGTTGGGGGCAGGGGGACGGAGGCTGGGGGGGGGGGGGGGAGCCAGCTCCTTGAGCCATAGCACAGCAGAGATCCGGAGCCCAGAGAGGCCCTAAATAGCCTCCTTGTTCACACCAGGAGTAAACTCATTTCCCTCTTGCCAAGCCCCAGGGAGGAATCTAGCAGGAGGAAAAAAAGTGAGTCTTGAAAACCACCCTTTAGTAGGAATCTGGGAATGAATGAAAAAGTGAACTCTTCGGGGAGGCTGGTGGCTTAGAGGATCAGGGAAGAGACCTGAGACCGTTAACTCTTCGTTCCTCCTCTGCCGTCTCCTAGGTCCTCTCCGTGCCAACCGCCGATATAACGAAGGATGAGACCAAAGGGGACCCTGTAGAAACCCCTCACAGGCTGGGAGCACCAACTCTGCCCGGAGGTCCCAGGAACGCTTAGGTTTTCCAGGGGCTATTAGTTCTCCAGGCAGACAGCAGTCCGGTGGAGACAACCGTAAAAAGAACACACAAAAGGTCTGAGAGGCAACTGCAAGAAGTCAGACGGAACCAGAACTCCACTGTGGCTACGCAGGAGTAAAGGCAAGAAAAAGAGAGGGCCTTGCACGCCCTTCTAAGGGGCCTGGTCTTCGTCCTCCCCCCACCCGCCTGTGGAGAAGAGTAATGGAACGTGGGTGACGTCTGTGCGGGCTACTCCTCCAGCATGGATCTGAAGAAGCAGGAAAGGCAACGCTTAGGAGACTGTCGGGGTGGTCCAAGGAGGAGACGCCGAAGCTGCGTGGCAGTGAGTGTGGAGGAGACACGGGGCTTCAGGACAGAGCTCTGACGAGACACCGCCTGGACGTGGGGTAAAGGGGCCGGACGGCCCGCTTGTACACGTTCTGAAGGACGGTACCATCAACAAAGGTGGGAAATGCAATAGAAGGTTGGAGTAGGGAACGAGGGAAGAGTTGATTTGTGCCATCGGGGCATGCCGGGTTCCGGGTACTGTGGGGACGCCCACGTGGAGATGGCTGTGGGGGTGATGGTACTATCAGCACTCAGGTACCTGGTGCCCCAAGAGAGCTCCGGAAGTTCAGGTTCGGTAGTTACCCAATTTGGTAGAGCTCCTGTGTACTTCGGTGAAAGGGGGGTAGTGGTTGAATCCACTGGAGTAATGAAATCCCTTGGGGACCATGGACCGACACCATGTTCGGGCTAAAAACAGAGAGAAAAGAACCCCACGTGGTATGGACTGAATGTTTGTGTCCCCCCCCCGCCCCCCCAAACTCATATGTTAAAATCCTAATCTCCAATGTGATGGTACCAAGAGGGGGGGCCTTCGGGAGGTGATGAGTCACAAGGCTGGAGAGCCGTGCTCTTATGAAGGAGACCCCACAGAGCTCCCTCCCCACCTCTGCCATGTGAGGACACCGTGGGAAGACGGCCGTCTCCGCACCAGGAGGAAGGCCTTCACCAGACGCCGAATCTGCCAGAGACTTCACCTTGGACTTCCCAGCCTCCAGGACTATGAGAAAGAAACGTTTGTTGTTTAAGCCGCCCAGGCCATGGCATTTTTGTCACAGCAGCTGAAACGGACTAAGACACCACTCTTGAGAGCTGGCAAGAAGAGGCAGCAAAGAAGAGTCCGGAAGCTGGCGGAGAGGAGGGTTTTCATGAAGGACGTTAGCAACGGTGCCACCCGCCAGACAGGTCTCGCGTTCCTGGAGTTGACAGTGCCAAGGCCGCTGAGGACCCACAGCGAGATGAAGCAAGAGCTTCCTCTTTCTGGGGGTGGAGGTGGGGCGCCTGGTAGGGAAAGGCCAGGGCACCGAGCAGAAGCGCTGGACTGTAGGGAGATGAGCAGAGGGTGAGAGCGGGGAGACCACCGACAGACTTTAAGGACTAGGATAGGAAAGAAAGACCCCCAAGGAGATGCGGGATTAAGGGAGGACTTTTCTTCTTACCCTGGACCTGCATGTGAGCTAGAGGCAGGGCGGCAGCGAAGGGCGACAGGGACAAGGGGGTGATGGCCGCGAAGCACAGGGGAAGCCGTTGGCCGCGTACTGTACGAACTCCGTTCTCCGGGAAGGGTAGCTGAAGGATTTGCTGTCTCGTTTCCTGCTTGCACTTTCTACAGCTCCTCTCTCCCCTGAGAAGGTGTCCTTTTGTCCCTCTGCCCCCCATCACCTCCAAACCAGAATGTGCATCCTTCAAAGCTGTCCCTTTCTCTGAAGTCCCCCGATGCGTCCGGCTGCCAAGTGATGTTTCCCCTGGCCTGTCTTCCCTCCCAGCTCAATAACGTTCGCCCCACGTTGCTCTTGTTCGGAATCGGGATGTCCCCACTATTAGATACGCAGCTCCTTGAGGGAAAGAATCATACCCTGGATCACTTTTGAGCTCCCCCCATCCGTTTGCAGAGCCTGAACGGGGTGCCGCACACACTGGGCATTCGATAATGTTCTTTTTTTTTTTTAATTTTTTTTTTTTAACGTTGATTTTTGAGACAGAGAGAGACAGAGCATGAACAGGGGAGGGGCAGAGAGAGAGGGAGACGCAGAATCCGAAACAGGCTCCAGGCTCTGAGCTGTCAGCACAGAGCCTGACGCGTGGCTCGAACTCACGGAGTGCGAGATCACGACCTGAGCTGAAGTCGGACGCTTAACCGACCAAGCCACCCAGGCGCCCCATGTTCTTTAAAAGATCAAATGCATAACCTGAAATTACATTTCATCTCCCGCCGGCTTCAACTACTTCTGATCCACTTCCCGCCATCATCAATTTCTATTTTCTAAAAATATAAAATGATTTCCATTTTGGCTTGAATTCCTAAATGAAATGTGTCAGAAAGATAAATGTGCTGTGATCAAAGTCACATGTGAAAATGTTTGCGTGATCAGCCTGGGGTGGCTCAGTCGGTTGAGCGTCCGACTTTGGCTCAGGTCATGATCTCACGGTTCGTGGGTTCGAGCCCTGTGTCGGGCTCTATGCTGACAGCTCGGATCCTGGATCCTGCTTCGGATTCTGTGTCTCCTTCTCTCTGCCCCTCCCCTGCTCATGCTTGCTCTCTCTCTTGCTCGCTCTCTCTCTCTCAGAAATGAAGAAACATTAAAAAAAATATTTGAATGATCTTTGCCATCCAGGGCAAGTTATATAATCTCTTGAAGTAGGTTTCCTCAGTCAGTAAAGTGAGAATAATAATACCTACTTTTACTGTTTCAATCATTAAATGAGACCATGTGTATATAGTCCTTAGCAATCTTACATACAGTAAATAATAATAATTATTATTATTAGCCAACTAGACAAACTTGAGACCTACTGTGGCTAATGAGTCTTTCTCCCCCAGTGCAGATAATTAAGGGTAAACCATACATACCTATAAAACATGCACATATTTAATAATGCACGATAGCCATGAAATTAGGGTTAACCCTGTACTTAAAATTTTTTTAAATTTTTTTTAAGTTTATTTTTATTTATTTTGAGAGAGGGATAGTGAAGAGGGGCAGTGAGAGAAGGAGACAGAATCCCAAGCAGGCTCTGCACGGTCAGCACAGAGCCCAGTGCAGAGCTCGAACTCACGAACTGTGACATGAGATCATGATCTGAGCTGAAGTCAAGGGTCAGGTGCTTAACCGACTGAGCCACCCAGGCGCCCCTCATACTTAAAATTTAAAGGAGGAAAAAAAAAGTCAGAACTTGAAGCAAACTGAGTAACCCTTGGGTATTCCTTTCTGTAAACATTTCTAATGCTGTAATGCAGTTAGGGGCTATCAGAGTGAGCATGCAAATGGGGGAAGGGCAGAGAGAGAGAGAGAAAGAGAGAGAGGGAGGGAGAGAGACAGTCCCCAGCAGGCTCTGTGCTGTCAGCACAGAGCCCAACTCGGGGCTCCATCTCATGAACAATGAGATCATGACCTGAGCCGAAATCCAGAATCAAGACGCTCAGACTGAGCCACCCAGGTGCCCCTGCCAAGCGTCATTTTTAAAACAGATTTTTCCAAACCATTTGCAATTTGGAATACGGACTTGAGCTCTGGGTGTTTTGAGACGGGGAAGTAAGCAAACTGCATGACCCTGACAGTGCAGACCAGCAGCCCATGGGGGCTGTGGTAGAACTTCAGCCTTTTGGTTTATTGGGTGGCTTTCTTCTTCTGCCTTCCATGGGTTTCTGGGTGTGAAGCAGAGGGGGCGTTAGAGACATGCCTGATGGTGGTAGTGACTGTGGAGGAACCACCCTGGAGGCCTCTTGTGCGGTCTGCTGGCCAGTTATCCACAGACGGTATATATGCGAATATTTCGCCAGTGAACCTGAAGGTTGTATGTTTGAAAGTCTTGGTGCAAGAGGAGAGTTCCATACTCACCCCTCCCCAACACCAAAAAAATAATAATTCTAAAAATTAAAAATAAATAAAGAATGCCATTGGCTTTAAAATGTCTAACCTCACCATGTGCTGGTGACAATTTTGAATTATTCACGTCAACGTGAGCTTTTGGCGTTCTTAGTAGAAGCTTTAGAGCATAATAAAAACTGCTTGCGAACACCTTGAGTTTTTTAAGTAGTATGACATTTCTTAAAGGAACACATTTTCACTAATTCTAAAACCTAGTTTTCCTTACACCGTAAAGTTCAATTTAGAAACCTTATTAGTCTACGTATCAATTGAGAAAACTTTATTTTTTTTTATTTTTATTTTTTTAAATGTTTATATTTATTTTTGAGACACAGAGAGACAAAGCATGGCCAGGGGAGAGGCAGAGAGAGAGCGAGACACAGAATCGGAAGCAGGCTCGAGGCTCCGAGCTGTCAGCACAGAGCTCGATGTGGGGCTCAAACTCGTCAACCTCGAGATCATGACCTGAGCCGAAGTCAGAGGCTCAACCGTCTGAGCCACCCAGGCGCCCCATCAATTGAGAAAACTTTAACCATCAGTTTCGAGGGGATTTAAACTCTGTCAACTAAAGCCACAGAAACTAAATTCTCCTAAACAGTCCCATGTACAAACTCAGTTAAATTCCACCAGAAATTCAAGCTCCGTTATGTATTTAATATGTTGGATCATTTTTAGCACTTCAAATGCTGCTAACAAGCAAAATGTTCTCAAGTACTTCCATGACTGTAGCAAAATATAGCCATAGTGAATCTCAAGTTCTCTTAAGTATTCTAAAATCATTCCTAAAGTTCTCTTTACTTGTTTCAACCAAAAGTCAGTAATTACACTCTTTAACTTGGGATTGCCATTCTCTAACAGGTCAAATGCTTCCTCACCAATACCTGAAATACCAAACAACACACATCAGACTCAAGCTTACGAAATTCTCTTCCTGACCTTACGCAAAAATCGTCACTTTAGAGATTTCATCGACTTCACCATATCTCTAGCTAACTGTAAATCTTAACGGCATTAAAAATTCCACTAAGAAAGCAGTTACGCCATCCCAGATGAGTGAAGGTCACATTAGTGAAATGTGCATTCATATTGGCAGGCGGCTTTCAATCAAGGTGTGAGATTTCATTCTCCCCTCGACAATGGCCAACAACATAGTGAACTCTTGCTATGATTGCCATAGCAAAAGCAATTCCAAATCCCTGCCCTTTAGAGGGTGCCAGTCTTTCCCAGTTTTAAGATATAGCATCACCTGGTGTATCTGCAATCCAGAGACTGCCCATTTGCTTACCACTAGAATCACTTATTCATGCCTGATTCTATTCTAAATGGTTTTCTTACTCTTCCAGTGTGACCAGGCCATGACTCTTATAAATATCTAAATGACATTTTCATAAAATTCTGCATATCTCCCTCGTCTTTGCCTGGCTCTGCCTATAGCTTGATCGAAGTGATGACCTCAAGCCAAACTTCTTCCCTTCAAATGACCCACCTCATCTCACAAGATGCTGGACATGTGCTCTTTTCCTTTTCTCATGAGGTCTACCTCCAATAGAAATTGTTTGTTCCCCAAGGGGCTCCACCCAAGTTCAGACACAGCAGATCCAGCAAGGTGAGAAGGGGCTCTTTGTAACAACAAAAAACCCTCTTCGACTTGAGCTTGCGGGTGATAACGACCTAGGACCCCATTCTCGAGCAGATGCCGACACAGGTGTGGGCTGAGACCCGGGACTCTTCATTTCTAACAACCTCTGGTCGGGCTGGTTGCTGGTTCCCCAGGTCTCCAGACCACACCTTGCATACACAGTTCGACAGTTGATGGTATTTGAGCTGAATGATCAGTCTGGCCCGCAGTTTCTCTAAATTAGGCACAGAAACATCTAATCCCCCCTCAGTAAATCCTTCTGTCTCTTTTGTCAATCACCAGTCCTCAGCTCATTCTCTGTTTTTCCCCTCACACACAGACACATACACATATCCTGTCTTTTCCTGGCCCCTTTTCAAACCTGCCAGTGAGAATCTAATACTTCAGCCACTTTGTGTTTTTTTTAAGTTATTTATTTAAATTCAAGTCAGTTAACAAACACTGTAGTATTGGTTTTAGGAGTAGAATTTAGTCACTTTAAAAGCACTTGCTATGCGGAGTGGGAAAGAAGACTTTCTCGAGAAAAGACACACATTTCAGCTACGTACTTAATAATAGTTACCATTTACTGTGTGCTAAGTGCATGCCAGTCACAAGAGCTATTTGTCTCATATAATATAATCCTATGAGAAAGGTATCATTGCTCAAATTTTTTTAAGTTTTATTTTATTTATCTTTTGAGAGAGAGAGAGAGAGTGCGTGCAAGTGGGGTAGGGGAAGAGAGAGAGAAAGAGACAGACTCCTAAGCAGGCTCTACGCTGTCCGTGGAGACCCTGACTCGGGGTTCGCACGCACAATCCGTGAGATCATGACCTGACCTGAAATCAGGAGTCGGAAGCTCAACCAGCTGAGCCAGCCAGGTGCCCCTCATTGCTCACATTTTAAAGGATGGGGAAACCGAGGCTCAGAAAAGTGATAGTAACTCGCCCGAGTGCGGTAGCTGGTCAGACTCTCTTGAAAGCTCATCCTACCAGGCGGCCTGTGACCGACTTTGACAGAAGGTAGCAGAAGTGACTTCCGAGCTTTGACCTCAGAAGGCTTGAAGCTTCTGCTCCGGCCTTTTTAAAACACTGCTGCCTTGTGAACAAAATCGCTCTCCCCTCGAGGCTGAGGGGCTTCATGGAGAACGAGGCCCAGTTACCCCAGTTGTTCCAGCAAGGCCAGCTGGGACCTGCCGGCCGACTGCACACGCGTTGAGTGAGCCCGGCCAACGCCTCGTGGGGCAGAGACGAGCCACCCCAGCTGAGCCCCGCCCAAGTGAGGAAAGAAACAGGTGCTGTTTTAAGCCACGAAAACACAGGGCAGTTTGCCCTACAACGGTGAATGAGTGAGCCCGTATTTGAGTTCCAGGATGTTGGAGTCTAAACCTCTTCTGGGCCCAAAGCCAGGACCCACCAAATCCCAACTTGATGGATGCCCCATGACTGGTTTGGGTCCTGCTTTGACTCCTCTCTGAATTCCCCCTCGGGCCTGGTATAACCCACGCGTCACTTCTAATGTTCCCGTGTGCCCCCCGCCCCCACCGCCCCCTTGGACCGGCTGCCTTACTTACCTTCTTTCCCTCTGGGGTCCAGCTCCCCTTCAAGATCGCCCTTGGCTGCGCTTCTTGGAGCTCTCTGCCTGGTAACGTGAGGCTTAAGTTCTGGTCCTCCTTTGACGTTCTAGGCCAGCGTTTCTTCGATTGGAGCGTGCTTTAAAACTCCTCTGAGGATTTGGGGCGCCTGGGTGGCGTGGTTGGTTAAGCGTCCAACTTCAGCCAGGTCACGATCTCGCGGTCCGTGAGTTCGAGCCCCGCGTCAGGCTCTGGGCTGATGGCTCGGAGCCTGGAGCCTGTTTCCGATTCTGTGTCTCCCTCTCTCTCTGCCCCTCCCCCGTTCATGCTCTGTCTCTCTCTGTCCCAAAAATAAATTAAAAAAAAAAAAAAAAAAAAAAACGTTGAAAAAAAAAAAAAAAACTCCTCTGAGGATTAGGTGCCGCGTAAGGAATACAGTCGACCATACTGTAATGGCGGTGTAACGGACACAGGGTAGCTTGTGGCCAGCACAGCATAATGTATCGACTTGTCAGATCACTATGGTGTACACCTGAAACTAACGTAACATTCTACTCATTTAAAAAAAAAAAAAAAAAAAAACTGAGGCTTTTTTAAAACTGCAGATTCCGGTCTGGTGCTTCGGGTAGGACCTGAGATTCCCAATTGCAGATAGGCTCCCAGGTGATGCTGACAGGTTTGTCTGGGGATCGTACTTGGGGTAGGAAGGCTCCAGACTTACTCCGGGAGGGAAGCAAGAGCAGGGCTCCGCCATTCACGTAAAGAGCGCCCGGGCTGAGAGGGGGTGGGGCGGGGCTGGACTCTTCAGCCAATTAGAGAGCCTCTCCTGTGCACGTGCCGACCCCCCTCACTCCTCCTACAGAGGAATCGGAAGTCATTTGCTGCTGTGGACTCGCCATGCGCGACCCAGGGAATAATGGAAAAGAGAGACCGGATGAAAGATACAGATTCCGTTTTCAAGGCATTCATTCCAGACTACAATGAGTCGTTACCATACACCAATTGCAAACACTGTGTGATACTATCCAGGAAGGGTACCCCAGGACATGCTCTTTGGGGGACCTGGGCCCCCTAAGCAAATGTCATTTTGTACTGAAATCACCGGTCCTCGGAACTAGCTGAAGCCTGTGGGCTTTAAATAGCGTGCTGTCCGATGCAATTTCATTGTAATACAGCAACTTGAGCTGAGGAGTAAATGTTACATTTGAAATGTAAGATGCTGTTAGCGTTTACCTGTCTGTATGTAGAGGAATGTTGTGTCTTCATTATTTTTTAAAAATACTTATTTATTTTTGAGAGAGAGACAGACTGTGAGCGGGCGAGGCAGAGAGAGAGGGAGACACAGAATCCGAAGCAGGCTCCAGGCTCTGAGCTGTCGGCACAGAGCCCGACGCGGGGCTCGAACTCACCAACCGTGAGATCATGACCTGAGCCCAAGTCGGTTGCTCAACCAACTGAGCCACCCAGGCGGGTGTCCCTGAAGTCTTGCTTAGGCCCTGGAGAAGCAATGTGACAGAAAACAGACACAGTCCCTTCCATCTCGATGGCCTGGTGTGAGACTGACCCAGGCACTTGGGCACTAAAGAGATAGACACTACATTACGGAACATATGGTGCTCCCCTAGGGGCACTTAGGAAGGACACTCAGCCTAGTCTTGGGAATGGGGCTGGTGGCGGAGGCGGGAAAGACGTCCCTAAGAAGTTGTCACCTGAGGTGAGTATTAATGAATGAGTAGTAACTGAGCTAAGCAAAAAGGAAGGAAAATGGTAAGAGCATCCTGAAGGAGAATAGCCATTGCATAGAAGATGTTTGAAGAAACTGTTGAATTACCAGCTCACATCCACGTGGTAATGCAATTGGACACGTGGAGAGAAGCTCTGTAGCACCGTCTGGGTTGAAAATGCACTTGAGCCAGCCCCCAGGGACTTTTTAGTTTAAAACAGGCATATCTGGTCATTATTTGTAGAAAAGAACGATACATAGAAAGGAAAAAAATGCAAAACATTCTATTAAAGTTTGGAGTGTTGCAACATTCTTTGCTATTGTGCTCACTTCCAGAAAGTGAATTCCATGTTGGAATGCCTCCCCAGGGAATGGGTGATAATTGGACAACGTTGGGCTGACATCTACCTTTGCTGCACCTATAAAGAAAGGATTTGCTACATTAAAGAATAGAGTGACTGAAAGCAGGGAATATACTTCATCTACTTCAAGGGCACATGTTTCCCCCAGGATTTTGTTAAGTACACTATATGCAAAGGATGTTATGCTTTAAATTAAAAATCAGCCTCATCTAATCATCAAAGCAAGTCGTGGCGGAACATCTACTGGGAAACCCTTAGCCATTATAAAAATAAACACGAATGTAATTACGCAATGCAGCATTTCATAAGTATTTTTTTTTAATGTTTATTTATTTTTGACAGAGACAGAGACAGAATGCGAGGGGGTTAGGGGCAGAGAGAGAGGGAGACACAGAAGCAGAAGCAGGCTCCAGGCTCTGAGCTGTCAGCACAGAGCCCGACGCGGGGCTCGAACTCACCAACCGTGAGATCATGACCTGAGCCAAAGTCGGTTGCTCAACCAACCGAGCCACCCAGGCGCCCCAGTATTTTTATTAAAACTCTGTGTGAATTCAGCCTGACCTTTAATCTATCTGACCCCTGAGGTTTCACCAAATTGGATGGATGTTCGATTTGCCTATTCCTGACTTAACATTTTTCTTAGCCTTGCATATGGAAAGGGAAGTGTCTACATTCTTCTGATATAAACAGTTGAAGCGGCACTATAATAGTCACCCAATTTATGTTTATTAATTTAAAATTTGGGCCCAGCCTCTTTATCTAATTGTCTTATGGAGGATTTACTAGGAAGTCACCTTTTTTAATGTTTGGCAAAGGGTATCAAAAAATCATAAAATGTCAGTCAAGTCCGAGAGTAGCTCAGAAATTTTTCAAACCCAAAGCACTCTTTTTACACAGCAGCAACTAAGCAACTAATTAATATCTAGAGAAATCAAGTGGTTTCCCCTAAATTCACAGCTCTTAGTAAAATATCACTATTAGGTTCACCTTCTCTCCTCTGAGATCTCAAAGACCCCCGAAAACAAAAGTGGCTTTGAAGTTTAGTGCTAAAACTTGTCAAGTAGCAAAATCTGGCCTAGGCTTTCAGGAGGCTGTGTATCCCACTTAATGTGAATATTCTTACATTTCCCTGAAGAAATGCCAGTGTATTTGATGACGGAAATCTTTCCAATACCTCAACGGAGATGTAAACGCACCGTACGGCCTACAATCCGAAGAATTCTGGATTAGGAAATGTATCAGGCCTCAAAGGTTTTGGATAAGGCGTTATAAACTCCTAGCGATAGCCATCAATCATTGAGCGTTTGCTTCGCACCAGATATGGTCCTAAGACTTTAGATGCGTTTACATAATCTTAGGTTGACAGATTTCATGCTGACCCCACCCCCAGTCTTTCCAGCTCACTTTCTAGTACTCCAATTCCTCCAAACCATGATCTTTCCCCTTTTCTACTCGAGGCCCTAACTTCTCTCGCTACCCAGGTTAAACTCCTTAGTCGGTCACCGTGTTGTGATTACTCACTTCAGAACCCCTGAAATCCCCTCCCCGCTCGCTTTGTCATCGGGCTTCGGCAAAGCCACAAGCCTCACAGAACCCAAGCCTCTGCCTGTACAGAATGGCTGAATGTGTCTGGCTGAAAAGCGCACTGACCAGCCTCATTCTGAGTTCGTGATCATTAACCCTTCCGTGGGCCCGTATGTCACCTGCCGTGCGCGGTATGTTCCCGAAGTCCGTTTAATCTCCTGTTCTCCTCAACAGCAAGCTCATACTTTCCTCTCCCCGCCTCCTCTCAGCTGATTACTTTGCTTCCTACTTCCCTAAGAAATTTGAGAGAACCAGAGGCAAATGTCCACAGACTCCCGTGGCCACATCTACCCGCTACCAGCATCTGCACCCACCTCTCTGCCTGATACCTGTTGCCATAGAACCCGCTGCGCATCCCCCCAGAGCCAGTCCCTCTCACCACTTACTCAAGCACATCCTTCCAGCAACTCAAACCTCTCCTCTTTCCTGCATCAGCGGTGTTCCCTCAACGGGATCATGATACGACTGCATCATCAGCCCGCAAACTTGCTATTATCCCTCCCAGAGCCACCTCCCTCCCCCAAATGGCCCCAATATTGGTCAGACAGGCTTCCCATTTCACTCCAGGTTCTGACATTAGCCTGCGGGTCCTATACAACCTGCTCTGCTGTGACTTCTCCCGGCTCCAAGCCACTAGCTTTGGCGCTCTTGGCTCTTGGCTCTCAAACATGCCAGGCATACTCCTACCCTCTGGCCTTTGTACCGGCTGTTCCCTCTGCCCAGAACGTTTTGTTTCCTGATATCCACATGGTTTACTCCCTAACTTCAAAACTTTGCTCAAGCATCACCTTTTCTTTTTCTTTTTTTAAATTTTTTTAACGTTTATTTATTTTTGACAGACAGAGAGAGAGAGAGAGAGCATGAGCAGGGGAGGGGCAGAGAGAGAGGGAGACACAGAATCGGAAGCAGGCTCCAGGCTCCGAGCTGTCAGCACAGAGCCCGCCGCGGGGCTCGAACTCAACAAACCGCGAGATAATGACCTGAGCGGAAGTCGGACGCTCAACCGACCGAGCCACCCAGGCATCACCTTTTCAATGAGGCTTATGCTACGTACCTTTCTCTGCGCTACATAGACTTGTAACCCACTCCTTCCTCCCAGATCCCCTGACTCTGCCTTGGGAACTCTTACCCTGCACCACTGTTTCCCTAGCACACAGAACTTCTAACATAGCATTTATTGATTTTATTGTGGTTTTGGTTTTTTGTTTGTCTCCCACCCCTCTACCCTTGCTAGACTACAAAGCGTCACAAAGACAAGGAGCATTATTCCATTCGCTGATGTCTCCCAAACACCTAGAACAATGCCGGGCACATGGTATGTGTTGAGTACATGTTGAACGAATGCAATATTTCACCTCAACTTCACAATAACCTTGTGAGTTAGGTTTCATATGCTTTATATGCTTTCATGCTTATTTTATAGAGGAAGAAACAAGGCTGAGAGAGGTTTTAAAAATGTGCCCATGGTCACACCACAAGAAAGGAAGGCAGCGGGGAACCCAGTCTTTCTGACTTCATAGTCTGCTTGCTAAACGGCCCTACCATGTGGCCCTCCCTACATTGTGCCGGCCTGGGGGGTTGGAATAAACATGTTGAATTATATCCACCATAAATACACCACCATCCAGGGCTGCCTTCTTATGTCCCCTTGGGGCACATGACAGTTGGTAGTTTTCAATCGAAGATCAAATGCTACTCAATTTACCTCCTTACTCCATATGACAATAGGCCAAAAAGCCAACCAAAAGGATCGCTTTTCATTCATGTATGCATTCATTCAATGTATATTTATTGGACACCAACACACTGAGGCTATACTGAGGACTGATTTTCTCCTTAACTAAGCTACCAGGAAGAGGAAAAAAAAAAAAAAGCCACCATCATTTTTGGAACTAAATCCACAGATAAAGGATGATCTTTCCTTTAAACCCGTCAGAACTAAAGGCACTCCCCTCAGCCCGGGAAGGGTCTCCGGTCTAGCCCCTGTCCTAAGGCCTCCATTCCAAGCAGAGTCAAAAAGGGAGGCCTGTGGGGACCAGGCCCAGGGCGTCCACCGCATTGCATGGCTGATAGCTTGCCAGTTCTGAAGAGCCTTGTGCTGGAATTTGGAAGGAATTTGTGCCGTGCTCAACACGAAGCTCAGTTTGGCTTCAGGGACCATTTTAATTAAATTAATTATCTCTAGAAGGAACACTTAGCGCTGTTTAAGCCTAAACAATAGGTACTTGTTCTCACTTCTAATAGGATCGCCTCGTGCAGAGTTCTCTTGGTGAGCGGAGGACAATACCACAAGCAGATATTTAAGGAAGGCCCTCCCCTCCTGCTCCCTCTCCTCCTCCTCTTTTGCTTTCTGTGAGCAGACCGTCAAGAGGCTTTTTCAGAGAGCAGGGATGCGGAGGCCGGCAAGATGAAAGTGTCCAGGATCCACATAGATGCACTTACCGGCTTCCCTGACTTTCCGCACTCGTCTGTGTCTTAACGTGTCAATTGCGGACGCGGAGTCACGCGGCCTTGCCTGTACAATCTGCATTTCCAGTGGCCCTTGCGGTTACCCTAAAGGAAAAGGTGTCACCACTTTTCTATTATGTTCTCCCTGCCTCATTTCCTTCTAATGTTTCCTTGTTTTCAAGAACTCCAGGTTCCTTTTTTTTTTTTCTTTAATGTATACTTGCCTCATTGCAAAAAAAAAAAAAAAGATCCGGCTCATTTGTTCCATTTCAAATCGCAGTGCGAGGAAGTAAAAGAAGTCAACACCTCCTCCGCCTCCCCACCTCCAAGTCCATTCCCCCCATCCAGCAATACCCTACAAATTATCAGCAGAAAGACAAGTACAGGGCTGGAGAGTTCCCTTACCCCTCAAAACTCAGTCTTCAGACCTGTGTATTATCTTTCAGTGTGCATCACTCCTTTGGGGGAAAAGCCTTGAGGCTAAGTGCTTTTTTTTTTCTTCTTTTCATTACAACTGAAGGAGAGCATGTTTAAAGCGTCTCTGTTCTGTGAGAAGCCCTCCTCCCTGAGTCTTTCCTCTGAGTTTGATGTACCCTCAATGGAGCCATAAATGGCCTCTATTCTTTGGTGGTTCTGCCAGTGCCTGGGGGACATGGCGCACAGCAGAGAGCCCTAAAGGCAGTCACTATGACAGACTGATGGACAATGGTACTATTACAGTGCCACAGGGACTGGCTTTGCCGGAATGAGTGCAAAATCAGGACCAGAACTTGCCAAATTAGCTTCACATAATGATGGCGTGCAACTGGCATTGGAAGAGGCAGCTACCGCCTGGGCCACAGGCGAAACGGGTCTCACAGCAGCTTTGACTGGAGGCATTATTTATTTAGCAAGTAGGACTTGGTCTGCAGCGCAAGTGCTAACTCCGCTATTGAATTCAAGTGATGGGTAATAATGAGGGTGAGGATTATTTTAAATTTCCTTTTGGTATATTCTAAATTTTTTATAAGTTTATTGATTTTGAGAGAGAGAGAGAGGGTGCACGCAAGTGAGAGTGGGGGAGGGCAGAGAGAGATAGAGAAAGAGAGAGAGAGAGAGAGAGAGAGAGAGAGAGAGAATCCCAAGCAGGCTCCGTGCCATCAGTACAGAGCCCGACTTGGGGCTCAGACTCACCAACCTCGAGATCAGGATCTGAGCAGAAACCAAGCGTCTGGCGTTCAACCCCCTAAGCCACCCACGCGCCCCTCCTTTTCGTATATTCTAATCATTACTAATGGGCAACAGAGAAAAGAAGGAAAACAGATCTATTTTATCTTACATAGTTATTTAAAGAAAAACAATTTTGTTGTAATTAAAATCTCATGACTAATTGTTAATGTCTGCTACTTTTTTTTTTTTTTTTCTGGAATGACCCCCACTTCCAACCTATTTAGCAAAAACTGTTCCTTTAAACACAGTAAAATTCCAAATCTTTTCACTATCATTTGTATACAGATAACAATCAAGGGAGTAGACCAATTGCAAATGACCAGTTTTTAAAGTTTTTCTAATCTGTGTTGGTACCATTTGCTTCACACCCCAACAATAATGGCTAGAACACTATCCTCTTCTATAGTAAGGAAGCAGAAATCTAGTAAAAATTGACAACAAAAGTGAGCGTGGTAGCAGATCACATTAAGACAACCCTTAATTTGTCAAGTGCTAACCTTTAATGTAGCCCAGGCACTACCTGTTTTCTAAGATGAACTCTCTTGGGATACAGAAGAGTTTCCATGCTTGAAAACAAGTTCTGCATTAGAGAAAAGAGTCGAGGTAAATAAATACGAGTGGTGATCGTATCCTGCTTTCCGCTTTTAAATGCTTGGTAAAGTGCACTCAGCACACACACATTCTTATGTTAGGAAATACATTTGGATTAATGAAGACTAAGTTTCATTGTTTCAGTCACTTGAAAAATTAAAAAAAAAAAAAAAAAACTTCTACAATTCCAGGAAAGATTAGTCCGTGGTTGGAAAAGAGCATGACACTCTTGGGACTACCCTCTATTTTGTACAAACACAAAAAGGATAGAAGTTTTTCTTTCCTGCTTTTTTCTCCTAGGACAGTCTGTGTGTGGTCTGAAGTCATGACCTATCAGAGATTTACATATTTTCAAAGTAGACTCCAGCCTTTGTCTCATCTCTCCTCACATCACATAATAGTGTTACCTTTAACGAGCCCCATCAGGGAAGTATACTACTTTATTTAAATCAAGGGTCAAGCCAAATTCTCAAGCGTGTGAGAGGTTTTTATGACAGTCTCTATTTTTTGTTTCGGTCTATATTGATAATCTACTGTTGAGTTTCCTCACTGATGTCTATTCAAAGATCCTATTGCCCTTCTTTCCAATCTGAGGGGGTTTGCAGACTATAATTTCCTAACAGTGGCTGGGTAGGAGTGGCCAAGCTTCTCAAAGGAAGGAATGAGGACACACATTCCTTAAGAGAGGACACACAACCATAAGAGAAACAAGAGAGTTTCCTAAGGTCAAAGTTGTGGGGTAATGCCAATTTTATATTAAAACATGTGTGGCTACAAAATTTATTTATTCAACAAATACTTCTTGAGCACTTATCACGAGTCAGGCATTGTTCTTGATGCTGGGAATACAGTGCTGGGATTTAAATCGGTCAATGTCCCCAATTTCATGGGGCTGATATCCTAATAGAAGCCATACCAAATGAGAAAAATATGAAAAAGATAAATGCAGACAGTGAAAAATATAATCAAGAAACTACAGTAGGATACTGACTGGGTAGAGGGACTAATTCAGACTGAGTGGTTGGGAAAGGTTTCACTGACGAAGGTAGACACTGGTGCTAACACCTGAATGACCAGAAAGTCATTCTAGGCAAAGGCAACAAGGAATAAAAGGCCCCCAAAGAGAATTACACTTTGCCTTTTTGAGTAACCGGGAAAGACCATGGATCAAGACTGGAGTGGGTGAGACTGGGTGCTGGGAAATAGGAAATGGAGGCCAAAGATAGGCAAGGGCTGGATTACATAGGAGGTTAGAAAACAGTTAAGAGCACCAATTCAGGTAAGAATGGACAGGAAGTAATGGAAGCTTAGACAAAAGCGCAAGCAACGATACGGACAGAGATTAAAGTACCGAGGACGTATTTCTGAGGTAGAGCATGGAGAGCAGGGCACATGGAGGGGAAACGACAACTCCTGGGTCCTTGTTCTTGAATATCCGAGCGAAGAAGCCACACTCAGGTATGGGAGAAGAATGAAGAAAGAACAGTTTTCAAGGGGAGAAAACCAAGAGTCCTGCTTTGGCCATTTTAAGTGTGAAATGCCTTTTTGTTATTCAAGTAGAGAAGTGTTAAATTGGCATCTGGGCATCTAAACTTACAGCTCAGTGGAAAGGTCAGAGCCGGCAACATGAATCTGCAGATAGGTGGTCTCTAAACCATGGCATCAGATGAGATTGGGTATAAAAAGAGAAGAGCACAAGTCTTGGACCTGAGACCTTGAAGGGAGCCACCATTTGGGGGTTAAGAGGAGCTGGAGCCAGTGGGTGGAGAGAGGAGTGAGTAACTGACAGAAACAGGAAAGGCAGGGCAGGGAGAGGACAGAGTGGCCAACGGACACCAAGCTTCAGAGTAACAGAGGCTCGACTGCTGATCTGGCAGAGTGGTGTTGGTAATCTTTCAAGGGGAGAGAGCAACCAAAACTGTATTAGGGTCAGCAAAGGTAAGCTGGGATGTGAGAAAGCTTCTGAGCTGTCTGTGAGATGTGAGAGGAGCGGCAGAAAGGGATAGGAGGTCCGGGGAGGGTTTTGTTTTGTTTAAAGATGGGAGGCAAAAGAGGATGTTTGTGTGTGGATGGATGAAAAGATTCAGTGGTAGGAGAAGGTTGGTGCTGGACACTTAAGAGGGAAGCAGAGATACGACAAAGTAATTTTGGAGAGCAAGGGAACAATTGTATTTGCGAAGTATAACAACAACTCTGGGTGGTAACTCTTTGACACTTGTGGTAATGAGCTAACAATGAAATGCGCACTGGTTGTGGGTTCTTCTCCAGCCCCCTTTGGCTGCTAGGTGTAAGCACCGAGTCGGGGACAGCTATGTTGAAGACACGTTGAGACTCCCAGGTGACTATGACGGGGCGGGGGGAGGGGTGGGGGGGGGTGGGGGGAGCAGATGAAGAAACGGCTGTAATTACAAGGCAGCAGATGCTAATGACAGCCTTTGATAAGTTGAATTCCCAGTGCAATGCGAGTGTTTATTAAATGTTTGATGAAAAACACAGATCTGGAATCGAGCTTAATCACTTCCTAGAAGAGCAAGTTTATTCAGCTTAAGTCAAAGCTCCCTTTGCAGAATAGAAAAATTATCCTCTATGTACAGGATTTCATAACTTGTGTGTGGTGTCTAAAATCGCACCTGGCGATGAGTAACCACTCAGGAGATGTTAGTTTCGGTTCCGCTTTCCAAGCACAGTATCGTTTCCTCCTTGAGTTGTTCAATAACCATTTCTTCAACACTTAGTCTACGCAAGGCATCGTACCAAGTGCCTGGGATAAAATAACAGACAAACAGGGCCCTGCTCTCGTGGTATATCTGGGAACACAGAGATCATATGAATAACTGCACTTAATATTTAAGGGCAGTCATGATGAACACTATAAAGGTCGGCCAGTGTGGTATTTACATAAAATAGACATGTTGGAATTAGATTTTTAAACTTTCAGTTAAACTTGCATAAAAACGTTCAAGGAATCAGAAGTTTAACATTCTGATTTATCCTTCCTGATTATGAAAAACACTAACTCAAAGTAAAAATCTAAAATGTAAGAAAAATCTATTCACATACAAGAGGCCAACAGAGCCACGATGCCAGATTTCAGAAAAGCATTTGAGACTTGGGCTCAATATTACAGTTCCTTAAGAACTATTCCTTAAGCTTTAACTGTTTGCCAGGCATCGTGCTCACTAAGGGGAGAAAAGCAGTCCATGGCATCTGGAGGCTGGCTTGTTACTATCAGCTAGGCCTTGGTGTTCTCCTGTTGAACACACACTTAATGTCACAGAACACCAATATTAGGCAAGGTCACTCTATGACCCTGATGAAATGAGAAACAGAGAAGCCCTCTTCATAATTTCGTCTAAGTATAGACAAAAACAAAGCCACGGTGCAAAGCACAAATTCCAAACATCCCCCTCGCCCCGTCAAGACTAGCGACTGCCGCTTCTTTACCAATTACAGCTTTAACTTCGCCACATTCTTCCTACCTTATAAACAAGATCCATGAAGATAGCCAATCATAAATAAAATAACCCCACTTCCTGAGAGAATCTCAGGAAGCAAGCAAACTCTTGCTTCCTTGAACTCTCCCAAATAAGTCCATATCCCATAACAAAGTCCTTTCAGTGCTGTCTGATAGGAATACACTCACTGATGCCCCATTGTGTGCTCTAGTTTCAACAACGCAAGGAACCCAACTTTGTTCGACCCCTACACTTCCTGGTGGCTTATGGCCGGTGGCATTGCCAGTGGCACATAGGCAGGATGTTATTTAATCCTCACAGCTATTTCGTGAGGGGTGCCTGGGTGGCTCAGCGGGTTGAGCGTCTGACTTCAGCTCAGGTCATGACCTCAGCTCAGGTCATGACCTCAGCTCAGGTCATGACCTCACGGTTCGTGAGTTCGAGCCCTGCATTGGGCTCTCTGCTGTCAGCAGATTCCTTGATAAATTCCCAGATAACTACGCAAAATTGTCTGAAGGCTAGCCTTTAAGTTAAAGGGTAAAATCATTTTTCTACACCTCCATTCCCTCTTACCCATTATTTGCTCTTATTTCTAGAATAATGAGTTCTTTAAGGAAGTATGACTTTTACCTGTTTTACAGGTTAAAACATTAACATTGGGACTTGTTTCTTTTGGCTGATTTCAGGGTCAGGATGAGCTTTGTCAGTGGCAGACCGATCAGGCCCGCTCATTTCCTAAAAATCCTTTGACAGCTTCAGGTTAGAGTTAAAATTGCAGCAGGCCACACACCCCTTCTTCCTTTTCTGGCCTTCTCTTGATGCTTCCACTTAATTCATTGATTTAACATATAATACTATGTGCCAGACAATTCTCCCTGTTTTCTAGTCTTGCAGAACCCATTTTTGTTGTTAGTAGTGTGTGTGTGTGTGTGTGTGTGCGCGCGCGTGTGCTTGTAGTTGGCATACAATGTTATATCAGTCCCAGGGGTACAGTGTAGTGATTCCACAACTCTGTATGTGATGCTATGTTCACAAGCACAGCTGCCATCAGTCTCCATACAACACTTCTACAATACCATTGACTTCATTTTCTATTCCTATGTTGTTCCTCTCATCCCTGTGACTTCTTCATTTCATAGCTGGAGGCCTGTGCCTCCCACTCCCCTTCACCCCTTTTGCCCATTCCCCACCTCTCTCTCCTCTGGCAACTGCTCATTCCCTGTTATTTATCAGAACCCCTCAGTTTTTTTTAACGCAACATAGTTCTGTCTCGGCACACGTCCGTTAAGTTTCAACTGGGGCTTCGAAATCACCTCTACTCTCTCTCCTGCAGACTTCACTGAACTTCCCACACGGTACAAAATGTATTGCTGAATTACATGGTATGGTCATTACCACGGCCGATTCCCTTGGCTCTTGTCAGACCACGTTGCATGCTTATTCCTCCAACCTCAACTCTTCAGAAACAGAGATGTTATTTCCTTTAATATCTTGTGCACTTGGCACACGGTATCTGGGAATGGGCCAAGCTTAATACATTGTTTGAGCCTTTCCTTCACCAAACCCATCTGAAATAGGACTCGATTAAAGAGAATAATTCAAATGTCTTCAGTAGTAACTCATTTCTAGCTCTGTTACCTGGCACTCAAATCTACATTAATCAATTTAGTGCATTTAGCCACAATGAGGGGCAATTGGTTTTCAGACTATTTTCCTAAGATCAACTGTGGATTCGAATACAACTTATTAATTGAATTTTTTGTCTTAATCAGGAAGAATAATTCAACAGGTCTTTAGAGCACCGTGGTGTCATCTCTTGGAAGTACACTTCAATACATCTTTTTTTTTTTTTTTAAATTCTAGTTAGTTAACATAACTACCTTTTTTTTTTTTTTAAAGGAAGTCTTTATCTTCAATTCCAGGCCGCTGTACGTGATTTGTGGACACTGTAATAATAAATCTCCTTAATAACTAGTAGGAAAATAAATACTAATAACAAAAACAAAATAACCTCACAAGGTAAGGATTACTTAAGGAAGTGAACTGAAGAGAACGAAAACTAGCAATTATTCTCTTTTGTGCCTTCTGAGTTTTGAACTGATGTCAAAAAAACTTTCATCTGATGATGAAAGTACTCTTTAAAGGGAAAACTGTACTTGTTGGAAGTAACAAGAGTCCTACGGATAGTGTGAGATAATGGAGACGACTTTTTTTTTCAATCTACTTAAATGTAATGAACAATCTTATTAAGAAAAGTATACTAACAGGGTAGCTTTTAACAGTAGATTTGCCATATCGAGCTGGACTCCTTTGCTTCAGGAAAAAAGATGAGGTAATCACCTATCTTTACTGTTAAAATTAGAGTCAAAGAAAACACACTTGAAGTGGCATTTAAATGACAATAATAAATTTGTCAAATTTGTTTCTCTCTTTTGCTTTGAAAAAAAGATATTCTTGAAAGGCAATTTTGTAAGTAAATAGATTTGCTGTCATAATAAATCCTATCTTGTTTGACTTATTTTTGCCATTCCCTTGGATTTGTTTTCAAAACTTCAACAATTAGACCTAGCAGTTTCAAAAAATCCAAAGCCTTAAGCCTTTTCGTTGTTGAAGAAAGCAGAATCAGCATTTTGTCAAAATAAACATAAAAATAACACTCAAATTCTGAAATCTAAATGTTACTTCAAGGCAGAACTACTACTATCTCTGGTCAATACTTTGAACTATTTAAAAACAAAGATCATTTTTGTTTTACTCCTTGTTTTAAGCTACTTAAATATTCCCCCAATTGATTTTAGACATCACTCAAAGGTGTGCCTTGAACAAATTCTAGCATGCTCTTTAAGTAGATAGGGTTCAACATTGTCAGCTGCTATACTTCATCTTCCTGTTTAATTGAAAACATTCTCCAGTTGGTTTCCAATGATGTAATGAACTTCATTTGTGGTCTTAATACAAATTTATTCCAAGAATGTCATTTCGATGAGTAAATCAGAGTAGTTCAATGGAGGAACCACAGATATAACCAAGAGATGCTTCATGTTTACCCTTCATGTTTGAAAATGTGGCATTCGGGATAAAGAAATTGTGGTTTATGTACACAATGGAGTACTATGTGGCAATGAGAATGAAAGAAATATGGCCCTTTGTAGCAGCGTGGATGGAACTGGAGAGTATTATGCTAAGTGAAATAAACCATACAGAGAAAGACAGATACCATATGTTTTCACTCTTATGTGGATCCTGAGAAAATTAACAGAAACCCATGGGGGAGGGGGGAAAAAAAAAGAGGTTAGAGTGGGAGAGAGCCAAAGCATAAGAGACTCTTAAAAACTGAGAACAAACTGAGGGTTGATGGGGGGTGGGAGGGAGGGGAGGGGAGGTGATGGGCATTGAAGAGGGCACCTTTTGGGATGAGCACTGGGTGTTGTATGGAAACCAATTTGACAATAAATTTCATATATTGAAAAAAAATGCAGCATTCAGGTAGAACACACCTGAAGCATAGTTTTAGGGGCTCCATACTGCTGCAAGAAGACCATTACCGTAAGAGAGACAACGTTGAGCTCAGCAATCCTACATCAAAAGGCTCTATCTTCGCTGACGCCTGCTTCTTTGAGAAGAGAATCCCAAACTATGTAAGAATCTGAGTGCTCGAAGCATTCAAAGGAAAAGCACATTCATAAAAACTATTAAAAATTCTGTGATTTTTAAAGTTTATAGTTTCCTCAAAAATATACCTACAACTGCTATGTTTTTTTAAGCTGCTAAATTTTCAAGCTGTACAAGAACAAGTCCTTAAATGGGAGATTCCAGTCAAAGGACTTTCAGTCAGTAAAAACAATTTTAGACACTATAACTTTCTGCAATTGAATAATTCACACTTCAAATTCATATGATAGACTACTTTCTTATTCAGTCACCGCCTAGAGCCACAATGTCATTATTACTGATGCCAATAACTAAACTAGGGTCTTTCCTCTCATCTCTCAGGCACCTGCTTGTCAATTACCCTACACTGGCAGCCTGCTGGCCAGCCAGCCCCTCCAGCATAGAGTTCTTAGTTCCAACATTTCAATTCATTACATTAGTCAGTTGCTATTTCCTCCACAACCCTTTCAAATCCCTTGTAACTTCACAGAACTTCCCAAAGTATAAGATGTTTAAAAGAATGGCAAGCTGAAGTCGAATTTCTAGTCCCTAGTGAACATTAATTGTCGAACATTCCATTTTTATATTGTCACTCCTTATCAGGACAATTGATTTCTATCTACATGGATGCAGAACTAGAGTGGCAAGTCTGTGGAGAATGGGTTTACTACATAGCTGAGCAATGATGCTCAGACTACACTTCATTATCCCCAAGCATTTGTTACATAGGGAAGAAGAGTACATGAAGTTTACATGCGTAGATCTATAGCAAATGTAAAGCAGGGTTCACTGAAATTAATGTTGCTACACATTATAGTTAACTCACACTTTAAAATAAAAAGAAAAAAAGGGGGGGCGGGAGAAAAAATAAATAAAGAGGGAAATTAATGGTAAGGAAACAGGATATAGTTAAGTTAGCATTACATTATTCACTGTTTGCTTGGAAAATGCAATGAGAACACACACATACAAATCGGTATTTGTAGACCTGCCTTTGTAATTTAAAATGTTAATGAAATGTAAATTTTTTCAATACAAAATTCATGAATGTTCATCTCTGGGCCACATTGTGTCTAACCTTGTTGGAGTCCTTTTTTTAATTTTATTAGTACCAAAAGTCCCTCGTTGTCCATTTCTCTTCCATCTCACCACCATGGAAGAAAATACACCTGACAATCACAACCAGAATGGTGGCACTAACACATAAAATAATTTTAATTTAGAAAACAACACACCCCTTGCATTTTTTGTAACGAAATCAAGTTTTTGGGTTCCAAGCTATTCATCATGAAGAGAATGTGTTTAATTTGATGTGAAGTTGGCTACCCAGCAGTCTCGTCAGGCCGTAGAATGTTTAACTCGGGCATGGGAGGCTGCCAGCCATTCTGAATGTTTTCACACGGATCAGCAATAAATAACTAAATGTCTAAGTCACAGCTCTCAGGTTGGGCAGGAGCTAGAGCTAAAATTTCCTCACTTTGGACCTAAGAAATTTTGAGAACTTTTTGCTCGAATAATTTGCTTTAGATGATACTCTTTCAGCCACAAAGAATCAATTTTGATAATGCTTTCTGGATTTCAAATGGTAACTTCTTGGATTTTTTTAAAAAAAAATCACTAAGTTTGTAAAAAAGACTCTATTTATAGCATTTACTGCAAGACAGACCCCACATTTGTGAACTAGGGATTTTAGTCCTGGTACTATCACTAACCATCTAAGAGTGTAGACAAGTGACAACCTGCCTAGGTCATTATAAAGTTAGAATGGGAAGGGAAAATGTCTTACCATAATTGAGAACACTTTTCAAAATATACATGCTCTCCTTGCCTCTCCTCCCAATTCTAATGGGGGTTGGGTGGGGATATAGTCATGGGTAACAGAAAAACGAAAATACTCCCCAGTTGATTCTAATGCACACCCCCCATAGGACATCTTTGGGGTTTCTTCCAGATCCGATATTCTACATTAAAAAAAAAAAAAAAGTCTGTAAGCTATGGCTAAAAAGCAAGACCCACTCACTAATGACAAAACTGGAAAAGAAGGTAATTTATTTCCTACACATATCCTTTCGTCAGAGCTCTTTTTCCAGCCAAATTGTCGATGATTTTGACAGTATTTACACACACACCATGCATTTATAAATAATCCAACTCATCTTTGCCCTAAGTAATATGCAGAAGAAATACTAGTCAGTCAAGGCAGAGTGGTTGGTTTTACACCTGTGTTCTTTTACAAAATTACCTTCCAGCAGGTAGTAGTAGCATGTTATAAACAGAAGACTAACTAACTATAAAGAGCTGGCTTATCAGAGTCCATCAATCTTATAATACTTCTGGTAAATTTTACCTATATTTGGAAAATAACTTCACAAGAGTTTTTGGTACATGCTTGATGCACAGAGTAAGACTATAATGATTATGTCTTATATACATGAACAGAACAGGTTTGCCTGCCTCTTCAGGTCAGGCTGTCCAAGTATGAGAATTCTAAAGTTTAAAATAATGTTGGAGCACCGGGATGGCTCAGTCGGTTGAGCGTCCGACTTTCGCTCAGGTCACGATCTCACGGTCTGTGAGTTTGAGCCCCGCGTCGGGCTCTGTGCTGACAGCTCAGAGCCTGGATCCTGCTTCGGATTCTATGTCTCCCTCTCTCTCTGCCCCTCCCCTGCTTGCTCTCTCTCTCTCAGAAATAAACATTAAAAAAATAAAAAATAAAGTAACGTAAAAGTCATTTTCAGTGGAAAGAAAAAAGCTCTCAATATATAAAAATACTTGTGTTTCTCACTACTTTTCACCTATAATGAAGTCTTAGCCATTTTCCTCATTCTTACAAATTCTCAATTTTAGGATTCCAGTATTGAATGGTAGCATAGAAACCATTGATAAATACAGTCAGAAACACAAGGCTGAAGATTTAAATTCATCCCTATACTTTTCAACTTTAGTCTTTAAGCTATAAGTAAGCTTTAAAAATATCACAGAGGGAAAAACATCCACAAATATGTATATACCAAGGTTTTTGATTGTAAGAAAAATTCTTACCGGATATAGTCTGGAAATTGGGATTTTATCTATGATGCACAGTAGCCAACAAGCATCTTCTGGGGGAAACAACTAATGAAAAGGTACGATAAGTACAGGAATTAAGAATTTCCTTTTCAGATGTCTTTTTAATAAATTTCGTATTTCCCCCCGGTAGCAGAATGCCTTTGCAATTTATGCTTCTTGCCCAGATCATTCAATATTAAAGAACTACTAGTTTAGAGTTTTTACTGATGTAATTACTTGTTTTGACCAGGAACAGTCATTTCTCACCTCCAAATCACACAGGCTTGTCCTTTTAATACTTGAGATACTTCCCTTGTGATCAATTTTAAATTTGCGGAGACTCGTGTAGCAATTTTTCTTCCTAGTTTCTAGATTTCTGACATTTCTAATTGAAAATGTCTAAACTCTCTTCAAGTTATATCAGTGCAGTATTTGTGCTGAACACAAAAACAAAACAAAGCCACACGCATCAATGCCAGACTGTCTGAACGATGTCAACCACTAAAAGGGTGTGTAAGATGTGCCATAAAAGGAAGTCCCTAGCACCTTCAGGTACTGCAACCTAAGCAAGTCAGTCCACTGGCTCAAGACCGAATTGGATCCTCCTTCCACTCAGCTTTATAGCAAAGAGAGTCTTGGAAGTCTGGAACATGATACCAAGTAAGGAGCATATAACTAAAACCTTCAATTTCACAATCCAGTTAAGGTCTTTCTCACCTAGAGCCTTCCCAACAATTATGAATATGCTAATCCTCACAGCCAAAACTGGTTCATCCACAGGGCTTCCTTTAAAGGACAACTTCAGGTCATAAGGTGTAGGAAGTCTAGCCTCAGTCACGCACCAGGAAGGATTCGGAAAGAGAGTTGAACCATCTCTTTGCCACTTCAGAAAAGAGTTTCTCACTGTTTTAATGGCCCCATATGAGTCAGTGAGGTCATCTATGGTATGCAGCCTTGCGCTCCAAAAAGTGGGTGGTCTTTGCAGAGGGGAGGTGCTCACTCACTCTACCTCTGGCCAGAGCCAGTTCCTGCAGCTGGACCGAAGGCAGCCCACAGACTACACTCGGCACAGTTCTTCATTTCTCACTTGAGTGCCCTTCTTTAGTTCCCTTTCAACTGCCCACTTTATATCGGCTTCATTACACCACCGCTCCATTTGTGATGTAAATTGGGAAACTCGGGGAAGTTTTTCTTTTGGCCTTGTCTGCGGAAGAATACGGAGAGGTATTCAAAACGTATTAACACAAATCAATGGCACCAATAAAAGCAAAATCTCCTTAGCAACATAATCTTGATTGCAAAAGGAGAACTGAGAGCATTTAGCAGAACAGTGGCCCACATGGAATACGCATTTGTCTGGAAGAATCCAGCACAAAGCCTAAAAGAGAGATTTTGAAAAAATCCAAAATTAACTCACAGGGAACAGTTACTCTTTTTTTCAAAAGTACACAATTGGCTACATTAAATCTATCGTGTGCTTTTGGCTCAGCAACATTGTATCACACCGCTTTGCAAACTGAAATTACAACACCCTGCATGCTTCACATGAGTTACAGGGTGTTTTTTGTTTGTTTTGTTTTTTGAGGGTTTTTTTTTTCTTCGTTGATTTCTTTAGTAAAGCAAACAAAAAAGTCTCAAGAAATATTCATCTCACACACAATGCAAAGAAAACTGAATGGCTACCTAACAATATCTAAGGCTGTAGGTACAAAAGGTTGAGCTATCTTTTTTAGGCTTTCTGTGCTGCCTTCTAGTAACTGCTGCAAGAGGTAATGGCATTTTTGCTTAGGCCTCCATTTGTGAAAAAGGAAACTGAATACACTTCTGAGAACTCTCATATTTTTCTCATCAGAATGAAAAAAAAATAAGCTAATGAAAGAGCAGGAATTCAGAAAATAAGGAATCAATTCTTTGAAAACTACAATATTGAGATGATTTGAGGAAACAAATAATCCACAAACACAAAATTTCCCCCTTAGTTTTTAAATGTTTCAAATAGAATTGTCATTTTTATTTTAACGTCAGCAATCCAGGTGACGGACGGAAGCACCTTTCCTGCCTACTGTGACGAGATGCCTTAGTAAGCTGAGTTACAATTTATCTTCGAATGAAGTTTGTGTGCATGTGCGTGCTGGGTCATCAGGTACAATGAAACGTAAAAAATCTGTATGACAGTCATTTGAAACAATACAACAAACTTTAAACACTGCTAAATATGTATATTTACAGGAGTAGTGATTAGAATTATTTGTGTCCCCCTGAAAGCTTAAAAACCAAGGCTAAACCTAAATGAGATAACTGAGAATCCTATTTTAAAGCTGTATTGGCTTTTGAAATTTAGGAACACCTTAAATAAGATCTTTGGAGAAAAAAGATAATATATAAGTTGTATTTCTTCCTATTCTTTTTTCTAATTACACGCAAGTTATGAACACATAAATATAAAGGTTTGTTAGGCATGGTTCCTAAACTCATATACATAATGTCAATTATTTAATTCCCTGATATTCGTACAATCCATGTCTACAGAAGTATTTGTGTGTGTGTTCATTTACATGGTCAATTCAACAGACATCCTTAGTTTGGCCAATTTCTTTTAAAGTGATTTTATCTCTACGTACCAGGCTCTCTTTTTCAACTTCACCTAAATTGCCTTAAAATTTTATCTAATACAGTAGAGTCTGCAAAGACCAAATGCTGTAAATCAGCCCACATTTTAGTTTCAAGCATAGAAACATGCACTGAAGTCACTCATTAAAACCAACTCACTTAACAAAAACTCAACTAGCCAAAGCAAGCAAGTAAAGAAAAAGTAAAAAAAAAGTCCCCTATTTCAAATTAGAAATCCATTTACTAGAAAAACCCTCTCAATTAAGACTTGATTTTATAAGACTAAACCTACTGCAACCAACATGTGACCAAAAAGCAAATCGCCTCACATATAACCCATCTACATATTTCTTCACAATTATGAAGGTCAACAAATTTTTATCTAACCCCCCAAAAATCTAATTTTAATAAAAACAGACGTTTGACAATGGTGTTAATTTCTCAATGAAAGAAAAATACAAATACCTTTAAAATTCAGCTGTATATTTTACCGGTTATTTTCATTTTTTACAATGTTACTAGACTTACCTGATTGTAACTAGAATTAACTGAAAACACAATACGGACTGTGATCTTGGGTCTGCATAATTGTCACCCATCATGAGTTTCTGATTATTCTATGTGAAAACTATTCCATGCTCATTAAGGATATATATAGGAACAAATTCCTAAAATCCTTTATTTAGTATTCTTTAAAAAACTGTCACACTTCCATTATAAAAGATAAATAAAAGAATACTTTATTCAAGGTAGCCTCCCATTCTCTTCTCAAAGGACATGATAGCCGAGGAAAACTATCTAGAACAAATTTAAAAAAAAATTCCATTGTAATACATAAAGAATGTATAAAAAGGAAGCAGTAAAGCTGTGTGCAACTCCCAGCCATTGCATAATTTTGCCCCTTGTAACCAAAGTGTAGGATAACAATGCAGTTACTTCTCTTGGCCAGTAGATTTCAGCATACTGCTTTCCAGTCATGTCTACCTTGCTTCCACTGCCAGCTTCATAACGCTTAACTCTTCTGCCAGGACAAGATGTCAGTCATTAGCTCCGACAAATGTAAAGAGAAATACGAACTTTCAAAGGGCTTTGATAACTTCAGTTAATACAAACTCCTGTTCATGAAGACCTCAGAGCAATGCAATGAGATTATTGCAATTAACCTAATTAAATAAGCTGCTACTAGAAGATAAAGAAGGAGGTGGTCTTTTTATTAGTGCCAAAGGTTTCTTGAGAGAACAGAATGCTCTTTCCTTCTAGAACATTTTAAATCTGTATAGTATTTGTGTCAAGAAAGAACTGGAACCAGCTATACTAAATTACAAACCGGCAGGCAAGATAATAGGAGGAAATCTGCAGTTTGAGAATGTATTATGGTCCAGAAGAGTAGCCAAAACACTGATCCATTACTTGTCTTCTCTTAAAGGCTGGTTGACTTTCTTTACAAATAAAATGTTGGCTTATCTGCCCAAATTAAGAATGCCTGGTATAGTTAGTTCACTGAAATATTTCTGACAAAGAGCTAGGAAAGCAATATACTATCTTTCATACAGAGAAAAAAGCACTCAACTCTCAAATTCCGAGCACCATGTTTTATGAAGTAGAGGAAATGTCACTAAAGGGGGGGCATGGTTTTGCTCAAGTATCTGAGATGTACCTATTATCTTAAAGGGTCTTATTAGAAAGAAACCTTTCTCAAGTATTATATTTAATGTCTATGTGATTTTTAAACATGCAAATCATTACTATATATATAAGGAGTACTCACTCTAACTCTTTAATTTTAAATGCAAAATTGGACAGTAACTCAAATTTCTGCTGACTTTGTAACTCAATCAAAAAGCTACTCATTCGTTACTATTGAACATCTAGCTACTTACTTTTATATAGGATTTAGTAAATAAAAGCAAAATAAATGACTTAAAAATATGAGGTAGTCATAGTATCTTCCTTTTGTGGAAATGAAAATAAATGCAAAGAAGCCAAGTAATTTGATGATTTTGCAGAACATCAGAAATAAATTCAAAATCAGGATTAGCACTCTGAATTTCTGCTTTCAGTACTATTAAGGCTACAATCAGCCTCTGCTGTTTCAATTTACCATGGTGGGAGGAAGGGCAGTATTGCTCCCCGATTACAGAAACAAGTGCACAGAATTATGACTCACAATACAAACAATATTTAAGCTTCTCTTTTGTTACTACCAAAAAATCTCTGTAAAAGTACAGAACAAGATAATAAGCCTTAAAGACTAATCACCTTGAAATTTCAACTTAAATAAAAGGTATGTTCCTTAACATAACATAAAGTTGGCTATTATATCTAAAAGTATATTTAAGCACAACTATTATGGGATGATTAACAGTCTGGTTTAGGACTGGCCTTAGGGCGCCTGGGTAGCTCAGTCGGCTAAGCATCCGACTTGGGCTCAGGTCATGATCTCATCATTCGTGAGTTCGAGCCCCGCATTGGGCTCTGTGCTAACAGCTCAGAGCCTGGAGCCTGTTTCGGATTCTAGATCTCCCTCTCTCTGCCCCTCCCCCACACCCGCTCTGTCTCTCAAAAGTAAACATTAAAAATTATATATATATATATATATATATATAAGGATTAGCCTTGAGCCTCTTCTTTCCAATACTCTATGAATAAATCAGCTTTCTTCAGAAATGGTGGTTTGAGAAGCCCCACTTGCAACCATCCTTGCAGAGTCTGGACTGATAGAGTCTGATGAAAAGGAAAATACCAATTGTACCACTGCAACAATGGGAAACTTAAGTCAGGAAATTTTTTAAATTCAAGTACCATCTTAGCAGAATTGAGAGAGTCAGCCATTAATCACTTAATGTGACTAGCTCAATTTAATTGGCCTTCTAAACACGTAGCCAAGAACGCAAAAGAATTACCATTTGTACTGGGGAAGGAAGACAGAGGCATGGTGAACTCTGTCCATGGCCATCTGGACATCGAGAGGGCAGCAAAAGGACCCACGGTACTTCAGTAGGATAGGACAGGAGAGAAGGAAACAGGGTCCAGGACTAGATGCTGGAATTCAGTCAAAGACAGTTTTTTAAACAGGTTGTACTTCTGATTTAGTACTACTGACCAACAGCCGAGCCAAAGCAAATATTTACAGTGAAAATCAGGCATGCAGCTCAAGGTTGTAACTGTAAAGCAGAATACCATAAAAGTGGAAACAGTCTATGTACATAATGTTATGTAAGACTACTGTAGTTTGAACACATGCAACTGTGAATCCAGCTGTACCTGTCACTATTAATATCATTCTTTTATAACCAAAGATGGATATGGAATGTTGTCAAAGTTTTACACACAGTTTGCCTGTGTCTACTAGTATAAAGAAGCAATCAGAAGTCGTCTGCAAATAACATTGAGAACACAACCATGGAGAAATTTGTAGTTCTTCCCGCTCCAAAACTGTTCAATTATAAAAGTACTTTTTCTAGTAAGAAAAGGGAATCATTGCTTACTATTAAAGGTTTGAACACTTGTTGATTTTTGGCCAAAATTGTATGTTTGAATTTCAAATGAATGGAACCTAGTCATTGAAGAGTCTTAATAAAGCATCTGATGACCATTTGCTATAGGTAAGGTGACCCTCTTGTGAGCGGGGCCAGTATCTGCCTTAGAAGCTAACTGTGTCACTTGAGTTTTACTATAGTCATTAGGTTTTAGAGTATACGTTTTAACCCAGTTATATTATAGTCATGTATTAAAATATAATAAGCTTTGCAAAGTAAATGTTTCTACACAAGAATGATGGACTACCTGTAAAATGCCAATTATACATAAACAAGGATCACAGTTATTCACTTAGCCTATGTAAAATCTACACATTAGATTTTCTGCCAATAATACCTTTTCTTGGCCAACTTAAAAAGTACCTATAGTTTATGTCTCAGGAACTTTAAGTCAGAAAATAGGAACTGAAGAACAATTACCATTTTAAATATTTCCTTTGGGCTAATGTTCACACAACATATGCATCTCTGACATTACAACTTCTAGTAACATGGGCCCTTAGATTCATGAATCAAGAAAAGATAAGCCAGAGGGCTCCACGGGAGCTAAAAACGAAAAGCCGAACGGGGAAATGGAACTGCTCAGGGTATAACTGGCTAATGGTGATGCCACATATTAGTCATTCATCGTTCTTTTCTACACACACATTAAATGAGAGTGCATATTTCTAAGGAAACTTAAAGCAACTGACATACTTCTCAAAATCAGAAAAGCTTGAAAAAATCCTATTCCTAAATATTGTCAACTATGAATATTATCTTACTGTTAAAATATTCTTATGGGAATAATTTTAAAATTATAATTTCCAGAAGACTAATAACAGGAGAAAAAAAATTATGTCTAAATAGGTATAGTTCTTCCTATAAAGCTGATCAATATGGTACTCTACAAATTTACAAAATTTTTGAGATGGAATACCTAAAATATGTAGACGTGTTGCAGTGTCTACGTATGTATTTTTCTGTTCTTTCTGAATCCTGAGGCAGAGTCAGCCTTCTCCACTTAATACTTTTCACACTGAAACCATACAGGAATACTAGTTTTTGAGTAGCATTCCCTTTTAGTTCCACTACTTTAATGTGGTAGGACATGCCCTGGACATAAAGTCAATAAATAAAGCGAGAAGTGTTTGAATCTTTGTACTCTGAACTCTTCGTAGGAAAAGTGTTTTGGGGGGCAATGGAAACAAATAATTCTCAGACAAAAAACAAAAACAACACCCTAGTTTTTAAGATAGTTCCTAATGTCCAATATAGGATATAGGATATAAGATTCTAGACTCCAACTATTCAAATTTATATACAATTACAGTACTTTGGAGAAGTACAGAGAAATACTTTTAAAAAATACAGGTATATAAATTAAAGAAACTGGTATTTAAAAGATTTAATACAAGGAGAAAAGATACTGTATAGTGGTACCAATTCTTAATACAAATTAGTAAGCATAGTTTATATAATTTCAAAAGTTATTCACATTATTGCTAGATACCACAGTTGAATGGAACAAGTTCTTGACACACATTAAAACTTGTATAATTTCAGGTTTATAAAAACAAAAATTTACACATAGGCCATTCAGAAATTTAGAAAGTTTTAAAATGCATGGAGATATGTACAACCAAAAGGGGGGGGGGGATATGTATATTTGTATATATTTAGAAGAAATATGTTAATCTGATTCAAACTTACATGTCGCATTCTCAGTCAAAAAAGTATACATAACTGGACTGAAAGCAAACTAGTGAATAAAAACAGTACTAAATATGTCCTCCGTTTCTTAGCAATAGTAATCTGTTCTAAGTATCAATGGGGTATTTAAACACCAGCTTACTTTTAATTCTAGAACTTTTGCTTTCTTTCAAAAACTTTTCAGAAACATATATCCATTCTACAATTATGTTAGATTGGGAGAAGTATTTTCCTTAGAAATTTTAAAAGGAGTATTTCCATACTTTTCTATAGAAGATTTGACAAACAATAAAAAATAACGCAAGTAAGGCCATTATCATCATCTTGATCAAAAATATACACAGATTGTAATGCTACTATATTTTGTGATCCTGAGCTCTAGTAACCATTAGGTGCATGCATACCATTCATTATTTGTCTATTCTATTAAAAATAATTTAATACTGCCTTACTACCTCTGAAGACAGAAACACTTTCAAAATTTGTTGATAGGTCTTCATAACGTAACAGATATTTCTGCTGTAAACAGAGCATTAGGAATTGTATGGAAAAGGATATGTTAGATTCCAAAAAGCTATTAAAGAAAACTTACTATTTTAAAATAATAACTATTTTAAATTTTAAAAGGAAGAAAAATAATACAAAGAGTGTGCTTGGAATAGATAAGTAGAGGCTTACAAAAGTGTTCTTCTATATTATGGAATTAATAAATAGAGGACTGTGTGTGTACCTTGGTGATAAAATAAAAAAGGCTGGCCACTTTTTATGCTAAGTTCAAATGTATTTTTTCGATAATACAAAAAAGTAATCCTTGAAAATCAGAATACATAACAGAAAAGAGCACAATAACTTAAGTATTAAACATCTGTATGAAATAACTGTTGCAAAGTTTGACAAAAATGCACACTTAGAACATGCGGTTATTTAAAAAAACAAAAACAGAAAAAAAAAAAAAAAAACACCACACGATTCTGTAGAACCAATGTTATGTCACCACCAGGAGAGCACCAAGCAAGGCACCATTGGAAAGACAACATACTTGGAAAGTCTCTATAAATAAAGTGAATGCTAATCTGGTCGAAAAATCGGTGTCTTTGGTAAAAATTCTATGAGGATGACCTGTAGAGGGAGAGAAAAAAGTTTTAAAAAGATTTAAGTACATTTTTATCTTAAAAACTTTCAACTCTAGTCTGTCGCTCACAGCAATTTTGCTGCCTCTGAAGGAGAATGCATGCATGCGTGACAAGAAAAGGGAGCCAGAGCTGGCAGTCATGGGATGAGAACTGGACTACATACCAAGTGTTTCATACTCTACCCATCTATTTAATCCCAACAACTTTTCTACGAGGCAAGTATTAGCATCCTCATTTTACAGATGAGGACAGCGATGATCCAAGAAGTATAACATCATGGACTGTGGAGTCAATACTTGAACAAAGGGCTATCTTAACTCCTAAGCCTTGCCCTTTCTACTGCACCATGTGGTTGCAGCCAACCCAATATTTATTTCTTCAGGCTTCCTCTTTTGTACCTAACCCAGTTCCATGGGTCTTTAGGTTCTAGATTTGCTCTCACTTTACTGTACCAGGATATGTGGATCTCTTGATAAAGGATCTCTTAATTTTTTAGAAGCCCTTTTCTTCCTAGGTTAGCAAAATTAAAGGTTAAATTTGTTCCAAAAGACCTTTTACTAGGAAAACCAATAAAAACAAGAACACAGTAACACAGAAAAACACAAGTTGACTAGAACTAATTTTTATTCCAATCTTGAGCTGCTTTAAATTACAATCAATTCTTTCCCTTGTTCCAACTCTGTATGAAATAGATGCTAAACAAAACATTACTTGAACAGCTTCCAAGTTTGGTCAACCCCTCATTTTTTCTTTCACAAACTTGTCCTGATGTAACCTCCAGGTTTGGACACTCTTGTACATTTAGCCAAATAGGCCAGAAACATTCATTTTCACTATTCACTTCTCTTGACTTTTGATCTGCCTCAATAAAGAAGGCTCTTCCACATACAGCTCAAAAATATTCCTCTGCTACTTTGGTTATCTCATACTAATAAGCCTTAGGTGCCACTCTCTGACCTGTTATTTGCTGACAAAATGTCCACTAGCTTCCTGTCTAGCTTTCTTATTTGAGCTAGATTCCCCTGTTTCTCAGTTTCCTCATATTAAATAAAGGGACTGGACTAGATGACAAAATTCTGTGCAGCTCTAACATCTGATGATTAAACTACCTGATTTGAGGTTTAACAACTTATGAGTCAACATTCAATAAATACTTCTATATTTCAAACATGTCCTCATCAAGCAGTTTTTATAATTTCAGGTCTTAGGTGTAGGCATTACATTACATACTACAACTACGTAATACAAAATAAAAGCTATCTTTGACTACATGTCAACTATTATTGGTTTTCAAAAAATATATCCTAGAAACTGTTTTCCTTCAGAGTCACACACAGAAACTGGCCACTTGTCTTATTTCTTCTATTGCATCTGGATAAAAGTTGGTATCAAGTTTATTTTTTTCCAGATTGTCCCCAATATTCAAAATATAACCGAGGAGAATTCTTTTCTTTTAACTAACAAATGAAATTTCTGTAAGTTAAAGAAAAGTTAAGGTCAAAGAGAAAGCTGTGGTAAAAAGGCCCAATTCATTAGAAAAACAAAGCACTCTCTTCTTATTAATTATTGTGCTATCTTAACTTTTTAAAATTATTTCTTAGGGAGTTTTTGAAATTATGTTATTCCACCATGCGACTATCACAAATGACACGTACTCTGAGAAAATTTAGAAAAAAATACATTTTGTAGCAATTTTTCTGTATTTTTCCTTTTTTAAAAACAAAATTTGTATTTTTAAGTAATCTCTATACCCAACATGGGGCCTGAACCCACAACCCCAAGATCAAGAGTCCTATATGATCTACTGACTGAGCCAGCCAGGCATCCCTGTTTTTTTTTCCTTTTTACTACTCTTCTGGGTATCTTCTATGATGGTGTAAGAATAATATGGCTTTAGAGGAAAAGTGTTTATCTAAAAATTCGTAATAAATTAAACTATTTTACAAACAAAGCACATAGTTCAGAATGTTTTGGAAGGTTAGTAAATTATTTTTAGTTAATAAAATATGTCATAAAAATAAGCATGAATATAATGAGTACATTTTATGAATGGATGACTTTCTTATAGCTCTATCTGGAAATAACAGCATTGGGAATAACTTTTATGTTTTACTTTTGAAAGTCAATTTAGAAATTCACTACTATTTGGGTTTATAAATATAGCAAGTATTTTTTCACAAAAGCCTTTAAATCTACATATTCATCCCTCCTCACAAAATACATAAACTCTCTTACCGTCATGAGAGCATAAGACCAACATTTTCACAGGTCAATCTCAAAACGAGTTATTGGAATGTACTTTTTTTAATAAAAAAGTATCAAGTGACTTTCACATCATCATAAATTAACATGTCTGATATACTAAATAATGATAAAATCTACATTTTTGACTCACTGAAAAGACATTTTTAAGATGTCTTTTCTGTTCAAGGTTAGAAATGGGATTTGACTGTATGATAATGAAAGAAAGGGAAAACGCTACAGAGAAAAATGATTTTATGATAATTTGCAACTATTTAAGCACTGTTTTAATCAATCTCTTATCCATACGCACACTCTCTCACACATGCACACACAAATCTATACTATCTATGATGGCTATACTGTTTCAAAGAATAGACAAAATTTGTCAGAAATGTGCCTGGTACTTCACAAAGACTAGGACTTTAATTTTCAACAGTTAACCCTTCACAAATCTTTTTCTTTCAATATAATAACCTTTCCATATTTAAAATAAAACACTCAAGCTCAAGGGAGAGTAAATAAAAATTCATGATTTCTACAGTATTTTCAACTTTGTACAAGGAAAATCGCTCAAGTAAAATCAAGGAGTAAGTTAAATCCCATACTGAATAAATTTTCAAATTCATTGTATACATGCACCACTTAGATGTCTCTTAAAGAATACAGGATGAGCAACATCTCACCTCCTGCTTTCCCTCTAACATAATTTTTACAAAACAATATTCTAATAACATTTTTAAAGATTCTTTAAAGGCCACTGAGGTATGGGCAGTTAAAATCTATAAAGGCTAAAGGTTTCTTAAGCTCCAACGGCTTGGTTGAAAGGTTTTCTTCCATACTTGGAAACTTGATTAGCATTATATAAAAAAGCCATATCTGACTTGCTGCGTAACCAAAGTTGTGGTTATTCTTTATACAGCATCTAAAATTTCACACTCCATCAACACGTGTTCAGGCTATTTTATCTTGGCAATTAATTTATTATTTTTCAGAACACAGTGAAGCCTTGTTCTCAAGTCATTCATAACTTTATAAATCAGTCCTGCACATGAAACCACGCATCTGTGAACCGTAGAAAATCCTTGCACTCAGGAGATTAAGCTCCTGACACCTTTGCTGATTAATAATCATGGAAAGAATAAGATCAGAAGCAAAATAAATGATCATTTAATAGAGAAACTCACAAAACAGCCCTTTAACTTACATATTCCATCATGTTATTCGTTTCACATTTCCTTTTGCTCAGTCTCCAGTGCAAGCACAGCTAGACAAGTGGGAGAGTAAAAGAAGAAAAATGAGCTCTGTTTTATTGCAGCGCACAGACTAACCCATTTGTCCACCTTTCATATTTTTAGTTCAACAAAAGCATCTGTTTCCATACTGTGCAATTCAGACCCCAACAGTACGAAGCTGCTCCCTGCGGTACTCACCTTGTGGTATAACCTATTGTTTTCCCATTCTAATAACTTCTCAATCGATCTTCGTGTCTGGAAGACAAATGAGAAAAAAGTTTACTCTTGACTGGTTTTAGAAAAACTTTGTTTTGCAGCTGTTTTTTGTGTGAAAAGGAGAGAGGTAAGAAGACAGTGACTGAGTACATGGTAGTCTAGAACACTTTCAGCATTTTCGTACTGCATAGTGACCTGACCAGAAGTAGTACTCTATTTTAATAAAGATATGGCTTTATTCTCTAGCACTGTATCTTTTTTTAACCGTTTCAAAATTACTAGCTTCTGGTTTAAAACTGTCAACGTCTAAAAGGCTAATGTAATCTACCAAGTGATATACATTTCAATCCCCGTTTCTTTCAAAAATATTTTTGCGGTATTTAGTGATAAAAGTTCCTTCGTATCGATTTTAAAACAAGTTAGCTAGATATTAGTTAACAAAATACAAAAGACTTTAGGGTAAAATCAAAAAGAAAATAATTAAAAATTAATAAAAAAATCAATCAGCTATCAAAACAAACTTTTACATCACACTTAAAAATAATATCCAAAGTTAAAAGCTAGTTTATTAATTATTCCACAAAGACTTTCAAGCAGAGGCAAAACTGTACATAAACCAACAAAAGTGATTATTAAAATCAAAATTTTAAATCAATACTGCTAGTTGCTCAAGGAATCAACTGAAAAATTTATGTTTAAGTTCACTTGATTTTTGCAATATACACCATGCAGCATGAAACGTGTCTTGCCTGGACGTGTGAATAAAGGAGAGGATAATTCATGATGCCAGGTGTTAGGATGAGACTGACACAGCTGCAGGTGCAAAAGGGACGGTGCTGCCACCAGAAGCAACTGCAACTTGGTGCAGCTGCAGCTTCCTTGCAAGGGAAGGAAAAAAAGCATCCAGCGCTATTAATGTGCACAACTAAATGACTACTAAGAATCAAATATGAAAATCTGCATGTCAAGCAAGGATGAGCAAGGTGAAAAATTGTTAGGATCAAGCTGGTTTTCAATAGTTTGTCACAGAATAAATGGTTAATATTTAAAGTATATACAGTAACCTAAGTTACCACATTACCTTTTAGCATGTTGTACATACTAACGTTACACTACTCATATAGGTGCCAATTATAATTCATAGCTATCAATGAGTTACCCACTATTACTATTTTCTCCAAGCTTATGTCCTAAGAATCAGAAAATCACCTAACTCTGAGCAATAATACGCCAATGACTAATTTATTACATTACTTTTTTTTTTAACAGTTGTGTGGGTTTTTTTTTTTTTTTTTTTTGGCAAGAATTTTAAAGGAAAAAAAGTGCCCTTGTTAACAATGATCAGCAGACCTCACTTGTTTCTTTGTAAAGATAGCCTTTTAGAGGCAGCTCTCCTTTTAAATGAAAATAGGGCAGCAGTTATGGTCACACTTTTTGTTAATTTAGTTGCCAGTCAGCCCCAAATCAAAAGAAAATAAGGCTGCAGAGTGTAATTAACATTCAGTTCAGTCGTTTTGTCCCTTGTCTAGCCCCCAAGCTTTGTTAAAATTGCCATCTGAATGCTGAAGGCTGTAGGGAAATCGATTTGATTCTAATCGCACCATGAAAAGAACATGATCTAACTGCTTTCAGCCCTCCGTAAATCTGTACTAGGTCTTTAGCACAATGCAACTTCCAATTTAAAAAGCACTGAATGTCTCGTCAATGACTTTGTGAAGAAAAAAGAACAAGGAGCAGACATAAAAATTCCAATAGTTGTTTAAGCATTAAAGTTCATTTGCATCACAGCGAACCTGAAAAGGGCTGACCTCTCAAACCGCCTCTCAGGTCTATGAAGTTGTAGCCTTGACAAGCTCACATTGACAGAGCTCATTGACTCTGAAAGGCTACTCTATCAATGGTGAAAAATGGCAATAGGTTCTACTCTGAGCAGGCATCTGCCTGCCCACCCGCTGCTAAACCAATGGCAAAACCGATTCAAGACCTGAATCTACCTTGTAATCTTCCTTTCTAGGACTTTTTAATAATAGATTAAGATTACTATACAATTTGAGGTTTTACTTTTACTGATGTTTAAAACAGGGGGAGGAGAATGAAATAACTAGGGAGGAGAGAACAAGCTTTCCGAGTCCGTTGTTTTCTATCAATGTATAAAAAGTAAAAGCTTAACATTACATTCAGTAAATATTCATTGCGCAAAAAAAAGTGTAGATACCATCAACATGATTTCATCACAAATTTAAACCTATGCTATACTATAGCGAGAATGGATCTCATTGTGTATATGATGCACACAAAATTAATTTAGAAACTTGAAAGCAGTTACTTTAAATAACTGACATCAACTAGCAGTTTTTGGATAAAAGGTAAATTACAAAGTATGAGCCTGAAATTCCAAAATATTTATGTAGGAATTCTGAATTGACTCTTTGCCTCTAATTAGGAGTTTAATGATAGGGTTTGGTATAATAATTGTATCTTACGACATTTAAGAATTCTAAAGCAAACAAACCCTGGTATGCCGTATTCTGAATAAGCATCTAAATATAAAATATTTCTACGTACTTGACAATCTGGAGAAAAAACTGTGAATTAGCAACATCTAATCTTGCGATAAGACTTCTTTCCTGCTTGACAGGTGAAAAAAAGCACTTGCACGTGCAGCTTAATTAATCACTGCACTTGACATCTCAATGATTTACAGTGAGGAGCAGGTGAGAACATACAAAACCAGACAGGAACCCTTGATCTAAGTGGAACATTTCTAGGACACTAAGGTGACAAGTATATAGATTCTTAGCAGTCATTTAAAAAAGGAGAAAGAAAGAAAGAAAGAAAGAAAGAAAGAAAGAAAGAAAGAAAGAAAGAAGGGAAGGAAGGAAGGAAGGAAAAAGGGAGCAAGAAACTGTGCCACAAATGATTTGTTAGTAACAACAAAAGCTCAAATTAAATGGAAAAATAAAGCTTTAACTACCAAGAATGTTTAATATTCTGTACTTATTTTAGCTAACAAAATCAAAATATATTTTCGAGATCAAATACAACATCAATTTAGCAAATATTGAAAAAATATACATCTCAACATTTGTAAAAGCTACTTAAAAGTCTTTAAACAGGAAGAGAAAGCACCTCATAATTGCAGTCACCTAGAAATCAAAGTTAAGAGTTTATGTCCACAGTGTTGTTAGATAGCTATTTCTAAAGAAATATAAGATTTAACACTGCCAAACTCTATAATTACTACTAGACAAGCAAACCTAGCCATATAAAAATTTGTTCTTGATTTTTTAAAAGTTTGTATCAATCACCAAATTCAATAATTAAAGCAAACTAATGTGCATCGAAAAAAATTAGTATGTACAGGATCTGTCAACACAAAATACCAAAAAAAAAAAAATCCTTTTTCAGTATTCTAGCCCACTGGATTTCTAAAAATAAGTCATCTTATTAAAAGAATCTGGTGCTTATGAAAAGCACCAGATTGATATTCATGGGAACCAAAAATCTTCTTCTATTTAACTGAAAAGAACAGGGGAGAGGGCAGTGCAGGCTTCAGTGCAAGCTTCCCTACAGTGGGCCTTAATCCTTTTCAGCGTTCACACCCTGCGGGTGAGAGGACAGGTTAGTGGTTCTTTACCAATGAATCCTCGGTCCGGCAGCATAAGATGATCAACAAAAATCTAATTTTATCACGGATTCTTAACGAAAAGGACCAAGACCACCAACTCACACCATGCAAGCAAAACAAGTTTTTAAGGGAATAGTGGCATGCCACTAACCTGGTCTGTAAGGGGACAGCTCCAAGAACCTGGACTCCCACCTATCTTCCTTATCACAAAGCTCACTTTAACTCTTTTTTCACACATTTCTTCAACACCTTGCTAATTCTATTTCTGTCACAGGTGAACTAACTCTAATATAGTCATATGGCAATGTTAAAGTAAAAAATAATAGAGATTCAAAAACATTGCAATTCTAAATAAACTTATTTAATAAACAGACTTTTAAGTAACAAGTAGTAATAACAGAAGGATAGAAATTTTGGCTTCTATTTCTATTACCTTTGAGACCACTTTTTTGAGAATTGTGAAAATAAGTGAAAACGTGAAAACCTTAAGAGAAGTAAAATGGCCTGGACAATTCACAAAATGGCTAACTAAATAATGATTAATAAAAAAATTTACAATAGGTATGACATGTTCCTATCAATTTCCAAAGAGGCATCTAAATAAAGTAAGCTTACAATAAAATACCTATGAGGCACCTAGAAATAGTAAGTTAGCACAACTGAAAATTAGGGTTTCCTGAAAATTCAAATTTGACTCATTATGAAGCATTTTTGTCATTTTTTTCTAAATATCATTACTTCCTAAGGAATAAATTACTACTCCCTATAAGCAAATTATGTGCCAGTAGATCTAAATAAGTCATTTAGGGCAGCAAGAAATCCTTTAGAAAACCTTGAGCATATTACTCCTCTACCTTGCTACAAGTATTACTTAATAGCATACTCAATTACCAACAATTCATTGATCACAATCAATTGTTTAAAAAGTGGTTTTTCAAAAAGTAGTTTTCTAAAAGTTGCTAATACAACCAACGGAAATCTCATGAATTTTAAAGTACTTTAAAGCCAAAGAAAAAAATGCTAAATGTAGAAGCTGTAACAAAATTTCTCTGAAATTTTCCCAAAGAAATGGCATTCTTACCAGTCTTTAAAACATAAAGATGTTAAGATATGTTAATAAGATGTATAAATAAAATCTCACTAATAACTATTTATAAAAGTTCAGCTATTGAAACTTCAAATTTATTTGAATAAGATTAATTTATAACATCACAATATCAATTCTTATTTAAATTCAATTTCTTATTTAAAACAAGTTTTAATTTTAAACTCCTAAATTTATAATGCATTAAGCTTTAACTAGAACAATGCTTGAATATATGCAAAATCTTATTTTTTAAAGTATTTAAGTATTTTTCAAGAACTATGCTTTCCTTTAACATCTGTGCAAATTCAAATTGCTAAAATAAGTGACACAAAAATGTTTTTAGCTGTAATTCATTAGAAACCATATAAAATTTTAAATGAATTATTTGAACAAGAGAAAATTACATGATACACCTCTATTCGGAATTAATATGTCTTATATTGTACTGATGTGCAGAAAATTAAATGGCATATCTTACTGTGACACACGAAAAATCTGGATTCAGCAAAAAGACAAACTAGAACATGATCAAATTCCTCAGAAGGATGTTTAAACAAATTCCCTCCCTATACTTAAAGGCTCCTTTTGAAAATTTTATGTGGACATTAACTTTTTAATAATTTAAAAAATTTTAAAAATTTTTAAATGTTTATTTATTTTTCAGAAAGAGAGAGAGAGGGAGAGAGAGGGAGAGAGAGAGGGAGAGAGAGAGCGCATGGGTAGGGGAGGGGCAGAAAGAGAGAGGGAGACACAGAATCCAAAGCCAGCTCCAGGCTCTGAGCTGTCAGCACAGAGCCCAACGCTGGGCTCGAACTCATAAACCATGAGATCATGACCTGAGACGAAATTGAACACTTAGCTGACTGAGCCCCACCCAGGCTCCCCAGTAATGATCTTACTTTAAGTTTCTTTCAAACCTTTAAAATCCCCCTACTTCTAGGTATAAAATCAAATTACAATCAGTAATTTTTAAAAGCTTAATTTTGTATCCTTATCAGAGAATGGAAAAAAAAAAAAAAAAAAAAGCATGAGATCTGGAGCAGTAAGGCTGGGATTCTAGCCTTGGCTTAGCCTTAAGACTAATCAAATAGATTACTTAACTTCTCCAAACAGATTACTCAGTTTTCTCATCATTAAAGTAGGAATAACATGAACATCTACTCATGAAATCTGGGGAAAATTACATGACACACTGCAAGTAAAATGATTAAGCCAATCCCTGGCACACAGTATGCACTCAATAACTATTAGATATTGTAATATTTACCACATAGGACTGGTATAAAAATTTTATATGGGTTTCAACAATGTATGTATATATCAAATCATCATGTTGTACACCTTAAATTTACACATGTCAATTGTATCTCAAAGCTGGATAAAAAAGGCAATGTATGGAATAGATCTTACAAGTTAAATACTCTATCATACACACAAATACACACAAAAGAGGGAGGGAAGGAGGAAATTATCAGAGGTGATGGTCATGTTCATGGTATTATGGTGACAGTTTCACAGGTGTATACTTAGCCGCAATTCATCAAGGTGTATACATTAATATGTACAGCTTTTATGTACACCAATCATACTTTAGTAAAAAGGGAGACAGAAAATCCAAAAAGAATGCATATAAAATGCTTTGCTAATAGCAGGTGTATAAGACAGGTTTCCCCCACTATCCAAAAGAGTGTTCTTAACAAAAACTTGTCCATAAACCGAAACAGTATAAAGAAGCAATTACCATTAATTTATATGGAAATTTTTTTGAGATTTCTCAAACCCAAAAAATAACCTCTTAGGTTCTTCTGATACATCAGGAGACATCTTGCTAACAAATGTACAAAATAAAAGGAGATAAGGTACTGATGCTCACAGACACAGTTCAAAGCTATGGTGGCTGGATGCTGAGATGCTCACTGTAGTTCCCCAGGGAGGCAGCTTGGTGGGATCCTTCCTGCTGCCCCGGGTGCCCGCTGTCTCTATGACGGCTGGCTGCAAAACAAACGCTAAACACTATTTTCATTTTTTGTCTTTTTTCCTAAAAGCCAAAATCCTCTTCAGATTTCATTCAGTGAGTTACCAAAAACAGGTACGAATACAGAACTTTTGTAAAACTGAAGTATTCACAATGTGAACTTCCAAAAAGCAGGGGCTATCTATAATGATCTTTCTCTTCATTTGTTCCTTGGAGTCTATTATTCCATTACATATCACTGCAGAGTTTATATCTTATAGCAAAATATTTTCAGTTATGCAAATATCAGGAATTTAGCAATTTGGAGTGACTTACGTTATAAACCAAATGTTAATATGTTAAATTACATTAAAGAAGGTATAAAGGTCAGATAGCCAATATGAAAGGTTTTCTTAAATATAACATTAATACATTTCTACATTAATACATAATGTGAGTTATACCCAAATGTATAATTCAAGTTTGTTTCTCCTGGTTTACAGGATAGAAATTTCTATAAATCGTATTTTATAATACTAAGTGTATCACTGTACATTAAAAGAGCATTAAACCTTCCTTCGCGACAAAGATCAGATTCCTGAAAAACCTCTGTAAGAAGGGCATATAAAGTCAAGAAAAAAAAAAGACATTGAAGATAAAAAGCATTACTGACCACATGAAAGCCCTTATAAATATCCATTATACTTATAGAAACAAAGCAAACTGGGGGCGCCTGGGTGGCGCAGTCGGTTAAGCGTCCGACTTCAGCCAGGTCACGATCTCGCGGTCCGTGAGTTCGAGCCCCGCGTCGGGCTCTGGGCTGATGGCCCAGAGCCTGGAGCCTGTTTCCGATTCTGTGTCTCCCTCTCTCTGCCCCTCCCCCGTTCATGCTCTGTCTGTCTCTCTCTGTCCCAAAAATAAATAAAAAACGTTGAAAAAAAAAATAATAAAAAAAAAAAAAAAAAAAAAGAAACAAAGCAAACTGGATAGCATTCTAAAAAAGAAAAAAAGTTAGCATTGATTTTCTACATCTTCAATTAATAATAATGACTATTATAAGAATACATTTCTTTCATCATCCCTTGTTTATTAGAAACTTTTCAGGATTCCCCTTCACTAAAATTTCATTAAGATGTTTTTAAATTTGGGGGTGCCTGCCTGGCTCAGTTAGAAAAGCAGGTGACTCTTGACCCATCAGGGTCATAAGTGCAAGCCCTACTGAATGTAGAGATTACTAAAACATAAATAGATACACTTTTAAAAGAGAGAGAGAGAGACACTTTTAAGTTTGTTTTGCTTCGTTTCATTATCTGCAATACGGTAGAGGCATTTTTGTTTATCTAATTCTTCACCCAAATGTTCAATGCCATTCTCATTTTATGATTCAGTTACTGACTACAAATTCTCACCATGTAAACACAGAGTAACTTAGAGTTCTGAAAACTCTGGTAACTTTTAATACTATAGTATAACTGAGTAAGTATATTTCAAATTTCTCCCATATACAAGTATTTGTAGCTTCCTAATTATGATTCCCCCAGGTTGACTTTCCCTTGAATTTCTTCAAGTCTTACAAGACTATATTCTCACTCAAAAACTCTACTCCTGGCCTCCCCCATTTGGATTTTTAACTCCAACTACATCCCAAGGAAAGTAATTCATAATTATTAGTTAACTAAACTGGGGCTGAGAGAAAAAGATATCCAAAAGTAAATCTAAGCATACCACAATTTAAAGAGAAATTCAGTTAGACTGTATACAGGCCCTTTTCATCAGTTTCAAAACCTAAATAGCAATTACCTTTTAAAACAAACAAACAAACAAACAAACAAACTTGAGGAACCTGGCTGGCTCAGTCCGTGCGTGGAGCCTGTGACTCAGGGTTGTGAGTTCAAGCTCCTCGTTGGGTATAGAGATGACTTGAAAATAAAATCTTAAAAAACAAACTCAGAGAAGCCAAAATTTAAAAAAAAAAAAACCTATATGAAAAATTTTACTGAAATGTTCATTCTTTACATTTGAAATTAAAATCAACATTGAAAACTTCTTTACTTAAAGCTCAGAAATACAAACATTTCTGTAGACTGACACAGATCAATTTTTAAAGGATTACAGATTTTCAGAGCTGGAAAGAACCTGAGAGGTCAGTTAGGCTTCCTTTTTTTTACAGATTAAAAGAAAAAGAGGAGTAGGGGATAGAAAAACTTCAAGCTCACAGAGGTGTTAAGTGATTCCTTCAAGGTCACCCAGTTTCAAACGGTGATTTACTATTACACTATTACACTGCAGGAAAAAATGTCTGTTACTTACTCTAAAAGACAAAATGCTTTTATTTACTTAGGAATCTTGTTTTGAATAGTAAGAACCGTATCTTCTGAAATCTTATGATCTTACTACTCAAGGATTTCAAAAGCCAAAGGGTATATTCATTCAACACATATTTATTGAACACAAGGTAGATGTGAGGCACTGTGAGAGGCACTGGGACATAGCAGTTAGCAGGACAAATACCAGGAAGAATAATAAAAAAATGATAATAATAGCAACTGCCATTAACTAAGCACCTACTATAGGCAAAATACTATACTAAGTATTCTACATGCACTTGCTCTAAGTCTTAAAACACTGCAAGTAAGAGATTAACACCATTCTATTTAGGTAAAGACTGAAGTTTAGAGAGTGTAAACTGAAAAGTCACTCAGAGTAAGTGCCACTTTCCAAACCAGTTCTTTCTAGCACCAAACTACAGATCCCAGGTACCACATGGTGCAGCCTACTTCCCTATTCCTAAGCAAATGATTCCCTGATAGAGGACTAAGTAAAAATAAAATTAATAAATAAATAAAAATAAGTAAATAAAAGAGTATAAAGGGAATGGAAATATACACTATTTACAACAAATCCACATAGCATTTTTAGAAACCACATAATTCTGGTCATATGTAAGAGAGATAAGGCATGAAAAAGAGGAGGTAAATTTAAACTAACAAGTATAAGAAGTTGGTGTATGAACAGTCAACAACTTAGGGTTTTCAGTCAAAAAGGATAATGGCTAAGAGCATATACAGAGTCTATAAAGTTATTAAAGTTGGAATAGGATATAAATATGCACAAAGTCTCAGAAGACTGAAACTAATAGTTACTCCAATATGAAACACAAATCAAAACAAAAATACTGTAACACAACACACAGTAAAGTTATGAAACTTGTTTCCTCAAAAAATCAGCCAAACCCAAATGAAAACACATACAAGTCAGAGTTCACTTACTTGGACACAAATTTTCTAAATTATAATACTACAATTAAGGCACAATCAGGGAGCAAAGTATAAACAAATGTGTAAGCAAAAATAAGCTTTTGCAAAGAAAATGCCACAAAATCTATTTAATGAAGCTAAAGCATTTTATTCAGTTGGAAGCTCCTCAGGTGCTTACCAGAGAACCTACTAAGAGGCTGAAGTTTCCTGTTTTATTGTCTTCCAAGTTCTTATCAACTATCTGTAATCACCTCATTGCTTTTTGTCTTTTAAGTTCACAAGAGGAAACGCATAACCTCTAAATAGTACCTAAACAGCATCTAAAACAGTACACCAAGCCCTAATGAGGTTTCAGAAATATTAGCTGAATAAGTACTTTCCAGAGAATGGCACACTAGCAGCATAAAGAAATGGCAGTTGAAACCAGCATTTTCGTAAGACAAATATGCTTTTTCCATACTATCAACTTAAGAAGTAATTTTAGGGGCGCCTGGGTGGCTCAGTCAGTTAAGCGCCTGACTTCAGCTCAGGTCGTGATCTCACGGTTCGTGGGTTCGAGCCCCGAGTCAGGCTCTGTGCTGACAGTTCGGAGCCTGGAGCCTCCTTTGGATTCTGTGTCTCCCTTTCTCTCTGCCCCTCCCCCATTCACACTCAGTATCTGTCTCTCAAAAATGAATAAACATTAAAAAAAATTTTTGAACAGAAGTAATTTTAAACATTTTCTATTAAAACAAATATATGTTATGCAATAGAATGAAAAATTCAAATGAGTATTTGAGATATAAGACAAGATTCAAATGCATTTTGTGACTGCAGGTGGCCACTTCATGTTCCTAGGCCCTAAGGACATATATTTATTGTCTTCTGTTATTAGAGCTACTTCATGAAAAACATTACAAGTAATTACAAACTTACACTATTTCTGCACTCACTCAGCCAACTGTCCAAAGAGACTACATACTCTCTAAGCATTAACATACATGTTTCTATCCCCAGCATCCAGCATAGTACTTATATGTCAAGATCGGTTCTATAAAAAGAGAACGGACTTCCATTTTCAGCCAAGATACTACAAGAGGCACCATACTTACACTCTGGCCTGACACAACAAAGAAAAGTGGGGGCAAAACATATGAAATTGTTTCGAAGACCATGGACAACAGACGATGAAAAATACTGATTCCTGAGAGACCAGGAAAAAATGACACAGGTCCCATGCTTTCCCAAGCTTATTGATATAAGGCAGCTTCTGGGTCACAGCACATGGAGAGAGCCCAGACAAAGCCTGGGGCCTCCCTAAGTTAGGGCGACAAAACTGAGGGTCTGGGGAGACCAGGGCAGCTAGAAGCCACAGAACAGAACACCAAAGAGAGTGCTACGCTGAACAAACCCCAAAGATATGCAGACAGTTCCTACTGAATTGCTAAGGTGAGTCCTGAGCAATGCTTGCAGGTAAAGAAACTACCAGAGGTGGAGCAAAGAGAACTACTAGAAAGAATTAGAGGTAACAATGTCCCGCATTCACAAAAATCTAGCAAACTGCCTCTTTCCATCAGCCATACTAGAAACGATAACAATTCACAGGCTGTTAAGAAAAGTATCCAGGATAGTCTTGCCTCACTGGTGGGAAATAACTAGCCCTAAACATAACACTGCTCTGGTTCCCCAAGAAATTAAACATAAAATTACCTTATGATCCCACACTCTTAAGTATACACCCAAAGAACTGAAAATAAGTATCACATCCATGTACACCCATGTTCATAGCAGCACTAGCACCTTTTGGGTAAAAATAGGCTAAATGTCCACCAACGGATGAATGGATAAACAAAGTATGGTATATACACAAAATGAAATATTATTCAGCCATAAAAAAAGAATGAAGTATTGACACAGGCCATAACATAGATGAACCTCAAAAACATTATGCTAACTGAAAGAAGCCAGACACCAAAGGTCATACATTATACGATTCCATTTATACGAAACAGCCAGAATAGATAAGTCCATAGAGACAAAACCCAGAATGATGGTTAGCAGGGCTGGGGGAAGAAGGTAATGAAGAGAAACTGCTTATTGGGTTAGGGATTTGGAGTGATGGAAATGTTTTGGAACTAGAGAGAAGTGATAGTTGTACAACACTGTGAATGTAAACGCTACTGAATTGTTCACTTAAAATGGCTAATTTCTGGTATGTGAATTTCACCTCAATAAATTATATTAATTAGAGATTAATATATTATATGAATTCTCAATACATTAGAGAAATAAAAGGCCAGAAAATGAAAATGGAAACTAAACATTGATGTAGGAAAAAAGAAAACAAACAGTAAAATGGAATTTTAAATTTGGCCATGTCACTGGTCACAATAAGTGCAAATGGTCCAAAATCCCTAAAAGGCAGATTGCCAGACTGAATAAAAAAAAGCAAGACACAACACCGCCTGGAAGAAATGAACTTTATATAAAGGTACAAATAAGTTAAAAGCAAAAAAATGAAAGATCTGGATATTAATCCAAAGAAAGTAGAAATGACCAATTAGAGAAAGTAGTATTCAAAAAACAAATATCAGAGATAAAGATCAATTTCATAATGATAAAGAGGTCAATCTACAACGAAAATACAAAACCTGTAAGTTTATGCACCCAATTATAAAGTGTCACAATATAAAACAAAAACTAGAAGAATAGAAAAACCCACGGTTACATAATTATATCAGAGATTTTAATACTAGTCTCTTGATAATTGATAGAACTAATAATCAGTGAGAATACAGAAGATCTGAACACTACCAACCAACTTGACTTAATTGACATTTATAAAACACTCTACCCAATAACAGATGAATGCACATTCTTTTGAAGTGCACAAAAGTTAATTCATTTACCAAGACAGCTCATAGCTGAAATAAAACAATTCTTAATAAATATAAAAGGACTCAAAACAAAGTGTTATCTAACCACACTCTTAATTTTTAATTTACAAATTAAATTAAAAATCAGTAACAGAAAGATCTCTATGAAATCCCCCAAATATCTGAAAGCTAAGTAAAATACTAAATAATGCACTAGTCATAGAAGAAATCAAAAGAGAAATACATGCAAAAAAATGAAACTGAACCACTTCCTTTCACCATACATAAAAATAAACTCATACTAAGGGGCACCTGGGTAGCTCAGTTGGTTAAGCATCCAACTTCAGCTCAGGTCTGATCTCACAGTCCATGAGTTCAAGTCCTGCATTGGGCTTTGTGCTGACAGCTCAGAGCCTGGAGCCCACTTTAGATTCTGTGTCTCCCTCTCTCTCTGACCATCCCCCACTCACACTCTGTCTCTCTCTCTGTCTCTCTTGAAAATAAATAAACATTAAAAAAAATTTTTAAAAAACCTCATAATGAATGAAACACCTAAATGTGAAACCTGAAGCCATAAAAATTCTAAAAGAGAGAACAGGCAGTAATTTTTCTGACATTGGCTGTAACATTTTTCTACATCGGTCTTCTATGGCAAGGGAAATAAAAGCAAAAATAAATTATTGACACTACATCAACATTGAAAGCTTCTGCACAGTGAAGGAAACAATCAACAAAACTAATAGGCAACACACTGAAAGGGAGAAGATATTTGCAAAAGACATATCCAATAAAGGGTTAGTAACCAAAATATATACAAAATGTACACAACCCAATACCCTGTAAACAAATAATCCAATTTAAAAATGGGCTTCAAGAAAAAGACTTGAACGGACATTTCTCCAAAGAAGACATCCAGATGGTCAACAGAACATGAAAAGATGCTCAAAACCACTCATCATCAGGGAAATGCAAATCAGAACTGCAGTATCACCTCACACCTGTCAGAATGGCTAAGATAAACAACTCAAGAAACAACAAGTGTTAGCAAGGATGTGGAGAAAAAGGAACCTTTGCACACTGTTGGTAGGAATGCAAACCTGTGCAGCCATGGTGGAAAAGAGCATGGGGATTCCTCAAAAAGTTAAAAACAGAACTACTCTATGATCCAGTAATCACACTACAGAGTATTTACCCACAAAAAATCCCAAAACACTAATTTGAAGGGATACACACACCCCTATGTTTATTGCAACATTATTTACAATAGCCAAATTATGGAAGCAGCCCAAACGTCATCGATAGATAAATAGATAAAGATGTGGTATAGGGACACCTGGATGGCTCAGTCAGTTGACTGTCCAACTTCGGCTCAGTTCATGATCTCATGGCTCATGGGTTGGAGTCCTGCATCGGGCTCTGTGCTGACAGCTCAGAGCCTGGAGCCTACTTTCGATTCTGTCTCCCTCTCTCTCTGCCCCTACCCTGCTCACATTCTGTCTCTCTCCCTCTCTCTCTCTCTCTCAAAAATAAATAAACATTAAAAAAAAATAATAAAAAAAGATGTGGTATATACATACAATGGAATATTACTCAGCCATAAAAAAAAGAATGAAACCTTGCCATTGGCAACAACATGGATGGAGTTTGAGAATATAATGCTGAGAGAAATAAGTCAGGTAAAGACAAATATATAATTTCATTCATACGTGGAATTTATGAAACAAAACAAAGGAGTAAAGGGGAAAAAAAGAGAAAGACAAACCAAGAAACACTCTTAACTATAAAAAAACAAACTGATGGGATGGGGCACCTGGGTGGCTCAGTCAGTCAAGTGTCCAACTTTGGCTCAGATCATGATCTCACAGTTCATGAGTTCAAACCCCGAGTTGGGCTCTGTGCTGACAGCTCAGAGCCTGGAGCCTGCTTCCGATTCTGTGTCTCCCTCTCTCTCTCTCTGCCCCTATCCTGCTCTCTCTCTCTCTCAAAAATAAATAAACATTAAAAAAAACAAAAAACAAAAAAAAAAAACCCTGATGGTTACCAGAGGGGAGGGGTGTGTGTGTGTGTGAAATAGGTGATGAGGATTAAAGAGTACGCTTAACAACATGAGTACTGAGTATGTACAGAATTGCTGAATCACTATATTGTATACCTGAAACTAACATAACACTGTATGTTACACTATACACCATAGTAATGTACAGTAGTATACTATATACACTATAAAAAATCTTAAAAATAAATAAAAATATATATTATTCAAAATAGCATAAAAATAATATATACTTGAGAATAAATCTAAGGAAAGATATACAAGACATGTCCACTCAAAACTGAAAACATTGATCAGAAAAAATGTTAAAAGTAAATGGAGTGATATATTATTGTTCCATGGGTCAGAAGATTAAATATTTTTAAGACACCAATTTCTCCAAATTGATGCATAGACGCAACGCAATCCAAACTAAAATCCCAAAAGAATCTCCTTGGTAGAAACTGACAAGCTGATTCTAAAATCCATATGGAATACAAACAACGTAAAAAGCAAAACAACTTTGAAAAAGAAAAACAACTTGACAAAGTTGGAAAACACTACCCAATTATACGACATAATTATAAAGCTACAATACTCAGGACAATGGGGTATTGGCATCAAAATAAACAAACAGATCAAGAGAACAGAACAGAGCTAAGAAACAGATGCACATATATACTGACAACTAGTTTCCAACAAATGAATAAAAGCAATTCAGTGAAGAAAGAATAGCCTTTATAGCAAATATTACTGAAACATCTGGATACCTATATGCAAAGAAAAAATATTTTAACTTCAATCCATACACTGCACCATATAAAAATTTTAACTCTAAATCAATCATAGACCTAAAAGTAAAACTTGAACCTATAAAAATTCTAGAACAGGAAAAAAATCTTTGCACCCAGGCTTAGGAAGAGTTATAAGATATAACACTAACAGCACAATCCATAAAAGAACAAACGAATCAGTGAGATTTTATTAAAATTAGAAATTTCCACTTTTGAAAAGACTGATAGGAGATGAAAAGTCAAACCACTAATTGGAAGAAATCTTTTTAAAGCATATACTTGTACCCATAATACATAAAGAATTCTCAAAACTCAACAGTAAGAAAACTCAATTTAAAAAAAAAAAAAACAGGCAAAAAGTTGGAATACTTCACCAAAGATACACAAATGTTAAATAAACATGAAAAGATGCTCAACATCATTTATTATTAAGGAAATGCAAATTAAAACTATAATGATGACATTACATACCTATTAGCATGACTAAAATTAAAAAGACTAACCATATTAAATGTGGACAAGAATAGAGCAGAAAAGACTCTATTGCACACTGCTGGTGAAAATGTGAAAAAAACAGCACCACTTGGGCACACAGTTTCTCCATTCCTTAAAAAGTTAAACACACATATACTATACGACCACACTACTCTGTTCTTAGAAATTTTTACTCAAGAGAAAAGAAAGCATATGTTTATAAAAAGACTTGAGCAAAAATAGTAATAGCAGATTTATATAGACGAAAACTGGAAACACAAATGGCAATCAAATAAACAAATGTGATAGATCCACACAATAAAACATTACTCAGCATTAAAGGGAATGAACTACCTACCATCGACCCAACAACATGGATGAATCTCAAAATAATCATGAGTAAAAGAAACAAAAATGAGGGGCGCCAGGGTGGCCCAGGTGGTTAAGCATTCAGCTCTGGATTTCGGCCCACGTCATGATCTCACAGTTTGTGAGATCGAGGCCCATGTCAGGCTCCTGTTGCTGACAGTGTGGAGCCTGCTTAGGATTCTCTGTCTTCCTCTCTCTCTCTCTGCCCCTCCCCTGCTCGCATGCTATGCATGTGCATGCTCTTAAAATAAATAAATAAACTTAAAAAAAAAAAATGAATACATACTGTATGGCTCCATTTATATAATACTCTAGAAAACGCAAACTAATATATACTACCAAAAAGCAGATTAGCAGCTGCCTGGAAGGGGTGGAGGAGGGGATTACAAACAGACACAAGAAAACTTTTGGGGGTGATGAATATGTTCACTATTTTAATGTATACCTGTATAAAGGTGTTAATTTTATGACAAAATTCATCAAGTGACACACTGAAAATATATGCAGTTTATTGTATGTGAATTACATCTCAATAAGGCTGCTAAAATAAAAACAATTTTAAAGACATCATTAACAAAGCACACAATACTTGAGGCCCTAAAATAAAACTTAACACATTAAGAAAATGAAATTACACAAAGTATATTCCCTGACAACAGAATTAAACTAGAAATCAGTATCAGGAAGGTGTCTGGAAAATTCCTACATATTTGTAAGTTAAATAACACATTTCTTAATAATACATAAATCAAAGAGGAAGTTTCAGGGAAAATCATAACATATTTTGAACTGAATGAAAGTAAAATATGGAATGCAAGCAAAGCAGTGCTTTAGAGAAAAATTTCAGCTTTATATGCTTATATCAGAAAAAAGGAAGTTCTCACATCAATGTCTTCTGCATCAATCTTAAGAAACTAAAAAAATAATAAATGAAATCCGAAGCAAGGAGACAAAATAACAAAAATAAGAGCAAAGATCAATGAAATCGAAAACAGAAAAACAATAGAGAAAACCAAGACTGAAGCTAAGAGTCCACTCTCATCACTCCTATTCAACATTTTACTGGAAGTCTTGCCCAGTGGGAAAAAAAGAGAGAAAAATAAATAAGAAGTATGCAGATTAGAAGCCAAGAAATAAAACTGTCACTATCCTCAGACAACATGTTTGGTTATTTTCTACATAGAAAATCCCCTGGAATCTAGAAAAACGTTCCTGGAATTTAATAAGTGAGTTTGGCAAGGTCACAGAACACAGTGTTAATATACAAAAATCAATTGTAGTTGTTATGTACTAGCAATGAACAACTAGAAATCAAAATTTAAAAAATGATACCATTGGGGTGGCTGGATGGCTCAGTCAGCCTGGATTTCAGCTCAGGTCATGATTTCACAAGTCATGAGTTCAAGCCCTGCAACAGGCTCCATGCTGACAGTGCAGAGCCTGCCTGGGATTATCTCTCTCTCTTTCTCCCTCCCTCTCTCTCTCTCTCTCTCTGCCTCCTCCCCCATGCAAGCTCTCACTCTCTCAAAAATAAACTTAAAAAACTACCATTAACAATAACACTATGCACAAAGAAATACATATAAAGCTAACAAAATGTGTGTATGATCTATATGCAATGCAAAAAACTACAAAACACTAATGAAAAAAACCAAAGAAGATCCAAATAATTGAAGAGTTATGCCATGTTCATGCTGTGGAAGACTTGTTCAAGGCTTCCCAAAAACTGATCTACAGATTTAATCCCAATCAAAAAAAATTTCAGACACAGTACTGGCAAGCTGAGTTTAAAATTTACATAGAAAGTAAAAACATCAGAATAGCCAAAATAATCCTGAAAAATAAGAACAAGTTTGGAAGCCACCCTATCTAATTTCAAGACTTACTAGAAAGCTATAGTAAAGATCATGTGGTATTAAAATGAAGACAGACACACGAAGATCTAAAGAACAGAGTCTAAAAATAGATCCATGTAAATAGGGTCGACTGACTTTTGTCAATGTGTAATGGCAATTTAATGAGGAAAACACAGTCATTTCAAAAAATGGTACTGGAAAACCTGTAGTTATATACAAAAAAAAAAATGAACTCAGACCTGTACCTCACACTTACACAAACATTGACTCAAAATGGGTCATAGATCTAAAAGTAAAATACAGAAGAGATCTATAGGAGAAAAAGTTTGTGACCTTGATTTAGGCAAGGAATTCTTAGATAGAACACCAAACACACAACCCATTTTTTTAAATATTGATAAATTAGACTTCATCAAACTCAAAAACTTTTGCTCTGCCAAAGGCATTAACAGAATGAAAAGACAAGCCACAGACTGGAAAAATATATTTGGGGGCACCTGGGTAGCTCAGTCGATTGAGCCTCCAACTTTGGCTCCGGTCATGATCTCACAATTTGTGAGTTTGAGCCCCACATCAGGCCCGCTGCTGTGAGCCTGTCAGTGCAGAGCCTGCTTCGGATCCTCTGTCCCCCGTTCTCTCCTCCTCCCCCATTTGTGCTCTCCCAAAAATAAAAGAAAAGAAAAAAAGAAAAACCATTTAAAAGAATTTTCTCAATGTTTATTTTTTGAGAGAAAGACAGTGTGTGTGGGCGAGGGAGGGGCAGAGAGAGGGAGACATAGAATCCGAAGCAGGCTCCAGGCTGAGCTGTCATCATAAAGCCCCACAAGGGGCTCAACTCATGACCTGAGCCATGAGTTGGGACACTTAACAGACTGAGCCACAGAGACACTCCTCTTTTAACTTTTTTTTAATATTTAGAAAAAGCATTTAAAAATATATATGGCTACATACCTAACAAGGGACTTATACTCCAAACATATAAAAAATTCTCAAAACTCAACAATAAAAAATATTTTTGAGAGAGAGAGAAAAAGAATCCCATGAAAAGCATCAAGAGAGAGAAGTGGGGCTCACCCTAAGTAGGGCTCGTGCTCACCAGAAGCAGGGCACGAGGTCACCTAATGAGGGACTCGAACTAATGAGCTCACGAACTGTGATCATGACCTGAGCTGAAGTCAGATGCTTAACTGACTGAGCCACCCAGGAATCCTAAAAAATAACGATTTAAAAACGGGCAAAATATTTGGGGGTGCCTGGGTGGCTGATTCGGTTAAGCATCCAACTCTCGATTTTGGCTCAGGGCATGATCTCACAGTCATGAGATCGAGCCCTGCGTTGGGCTCCACGCCACGCAGTGCAGCCTGCTTAAGATTCTCTCTCTCTAACCTTCTGCCCCTCTCCCCCACTCTTGCTCACTCACTCTCTTTCAAACACAAAAACAACAACAAAATGGGAAAATATTGGAATAAACACTTTAACAAAGAGGTACAAATGGCAAATAAGCACATTAAAAGGTGTTTAATACCATTAGTCACAAGGGTAATAGGAAGTAAAACCAGAATGAGATGCACTACATCTATGAGAACGACTAAAATTTCTAAAACTAACAATACTAAGTCCTGGTAAAGATGCCGAGCAACCGGAACTCTCATATATCGTTGGCTGGTATGTAAGACGGTACAGCCACTTTGGAAAACAATTTGGAAGTTTCCTATACAATCAAGCATGCACTTACTGTAGGATCCAGCCACCCAACTCCTAAAAATAAAAACTTACGTTCACAGAAAAATATGCATGTGAACATTTACAGTAAGTTTATTCAAAATCACCAAAAACTGGATTGTGGAAACCAATTACACAATCCACACTGGATTGTGTAAACCACACAATGTCCCTTCAGCTGGTGAGTGGATAAACAAATTGTGACACATCCATACAATGGAATGCTACTCAGCAAAAATAAATAAGTAAATAAACTACTGATACATGCAACAAAATAGATGAATCTCAAATGCACTAGCTAAAGGAAACAGCCACACTCAAAAGGCTACATATACTGCATAATTCCATTTATATAACATGCCTCAAAAGGCAAAACTGTAGGGATAGCACACAGATCAGTGGCTGTCAGGGTTGAAGAGCTGAAAAGGGTATGACTACAAAGGAACAGCACAAGGAAGTTTTCTGGAGAACCGTAATGTATCTTGGTTGTGGTGGTAGTATACTACTCTATGCATTTGTCAAAAATCATTGATCTACATCAAAAAGAGTAAATTCTGCTGTATATTAAATAATTTTCAAAGATAGGTTATGGAGGTTTGTTTTTAAAACGAAAGGTAATTTGAAAGGAATAATAATAATAATGCAGATTGAAAACAAGGTCTCCAGAGGAAGGTCAACTGATACAAAGGGGTACTTAGTTGGAGATGGATTTAAAAGCAATGCAGAAATCTTAAGGAATCTACTCCTGAAATCATTGTTGCACTATATGCTAACTAAATTGGATGTAAATTAAAAAAATAATAATAGAAAAAGAAAAAAATAAAATAAAAAAATACAAAGCAATGCAGAAATCTAATAATCCAAATTATTGAATAATGTCATGAAGGTGGAAACACTGAGCTGCACAGAAAGTATGCCTTTGGTCCTGATTCGACTTAAGAGTCGGAGACAATTCTAATTTTTGTTTTTAATGTTTATTTATTTTTTGACAGACAGAGACACAGAGCGTGTGCAGGGCAGGGGCAGAGAGAGAGAGGGAGACACAGAATCTGAAGCAGGCTCCGGGCTCTGAGCTGTCAGCACAGAGCCCGACGCAGGGCTCGAACTCACAAACTGTGACATCAAGACCTGAGCCGAAGTTGGACGTTTAACCGACTGAGCCACCCAGGCGCCCCAAGACAATTCTAACCAATACCACCTCACAAATGAAGACAGAGGAAAGGTTCAGTGGCTAACAATCAGGCAGGGTTTTAGCCTTTATTTATACTAGTATCTCAATCAAGGGTTCTTAACATGAAATACCTAGATAGAATTCTAGGACTCCATGAAAAGTAGATGAAACAAAGATTCGTCTTCATTTTCACTAACCTCTAACTGAAATGTGGTATAGTTTCCTTAGGTCATGAATGTATGCAACTATCTGTGGTAGACTAAACAGGACCTGTACTTCCATCACTCACAGATATCATAGGTTTTTCCTATCACATCGTATTACCATAGATCCTCTGCTATCTTATTTTGTATGCATTAATAAATATTTATAAGTAATATATTTGAGGGATTTTAGCCCTTCGATAATGAAAGTTATAAGGAAACTTTATAACTTGTGTATTTCATTTCCTACATTTAAAATACATTAAATATTTCATTTCATACATTTAAATACATTAAATCTTTTAAAATACAAATAAAACATTCTAAGAGAGGGTTCATAGGCTTCCCCGGAACACAAAAAGAGTCCACGACAAATAAAAGTCAAAAATCCCTGCTCTAAATTATCCTGCTCCCATTGTACAAAGCACCTTCATACATGCATGAAGTGTCACTCTCTCCCTGGGTATGTAATACTTTACATCAGAGACAAGGAAATGCACGGCTTTTTTAAAAGCGGTAATCGTATTTGTTTGCACTCACTAGATAGTAAAGTCCATATAAAATTAAGACCTTGGACTGAATACTACATTGTTGAACAAAATGTACTTTCTGAAACTACAGATGAGAATAACCTAAAAAAAGCAATCTACCTTATGTCTCAAATAAGAATTTAATGAAAGCATCTAAGAAATGACTTATGTTGGGGCGCCTGGGTGGCTCAGTTGTTGAGTGTCTGACTTCAGCTCAGGTTGTGGTCTCTCAGTTTGAGAGTTCAAGCCCCGTGTCAGGCTCTGTGCTAACAAACAGATCAGAGCCTGGAGGCTGCTTCGGATTCTGTATCTCCCTCCCTCTCTCCCCCTCCCCTGCTCATGCTCTGCCTCTCTCTGTCTGTCAAAAATAAATAAATGTTTTTAACAAAATGATTTATGTTGCTAAAAACACATGGAAAAGAGTAGGAAGTTTAGTTTTGTTTTCTAAACCCTACACTATACACACATTGCAATGTCTTGTTTTCTCGTTTAAAAGGTAAAAAACAAAGGATCTCAAAACCTCAAAAACAAAAAAAAACTAGATTTTAAATACGTAGATTTCTAAAATAAGAAAATTCTTATGATTCCCTGAGTTAAACAGCAGTAAATTGTCAACCAAAATGAGATACAGCAGTCATTTAAATAATGAAAACATCCCAAACAGGAGGCGGAAGTAAGAGGATCTAACCTCCAAGGGCTGCAAATTTGATCATGGATCAAGGGACAACCAAAGATTAAAAACAAACAAAACGAAACCAAAAAAAACACAAACAAACAAACAAACAAAAACACCATTCTGTGGTCTGAAGATGATCTGGTCAGAAATACAAGAAGGAAAAGAAGAAATATTCTTGGAGAAAAAATGAGTATTACAGATATTACAGTAAATATTACAAAATTAATTCTATCACAAAGGCATTATCTCCTTCCTATCAATAAAATGTACTAGCTAAAATTCTTTCTCATTAGGAATATACTGCTTATTTTTATAACAGAAATCAAGGGACAAACTGAATTTGCTTTTCCATATTCCCTATCATTATTTGACGACAAAACGAAATGCAGCCACATAAAACCACTCATTCAATTTCAACTTAACAGGATTTCATTTTTATACATATAGTTACCATACTTTTTAAAAACCTTAACAAAAATGTAATGCATTCCATCCTTAACAATTTGCCATATCTCTATCCATATCTTAGTCAAAATTATGACTCTTTAGATCATTTTTTCCTGATTACAGAATCACTATGTACTCATCTCAGGAAACTTGTAAAATACAAAAGAAAAAAAAAGCCACCAAATTTCTTCAAAAGAAAACAGAATTCCCCATAATCTGACCAACGAGAAACAAACATTGTAACCATGTTATTTCATCTGTTGGTACTATCTTACATTTTAGTAATCACGCCATTAGTCAATGTTTATTAGACGCTTTGAGCTACTTAGTTAATAGCTTTCCATATACTATTTCACTTTATACTTGCCACAATCCTATTCAAGTAGTTGGGTGAATACTGTCATTTTGTACATAAGATAGCTAGATTTTAAAAAGGTTAGGAAATGTGCCTAGGGCCACAGAGATTAGTGGTAGAGCTGCACCCGGCATTCTCAATCACTATGCTATACCACCACTAATGTATACGTAGAGGGAGAATGCCGTACTCTACTCTACTCTTAGGTACTTTCCTAGATCATAAAAATTACAGATATAACATATAATTAAATTTAATATGACATTATGGACATACCATAATGTACTTAATCATTCTACTGGATCAGATTATTTTTGTTGTCGTATTCAACGGTGGGATTCGTTCAATACAAAAATAAAAAGTAGGTAAATGAAAGATTTGCTTATCTACTTCTAAATTTAAATTAAAATATATTAATTCAACTTACTCTTTTACTGAGGCAAATAACTGGCCACATACTGCAACCTAATGTGCAGCAGCAACAAAGGCAGCCACAAAGTAGCCAACGTACATTAACAGGAAGGTTCTTCTTAAGACAACTGTTAACTCTGTTGATGCTGGCTTTAAATTCTTCAGGAGCTACCTAAAGAAAAATTTTAAGAAATAACAACACTGCAATATTAATGTCAAGAAACATGTCTCATTGGCATAATTATTTTTTCTAATTTGTTACGAAAAGACTCTACTTTTGAGGTATATAAATAGTACCTAAGTAAACGATAGACACTCACTTTTCCAGTTAACGAAGAAGGGAATTCTGATTCAAATTTGTTGCTCAGTCCAAATCTAGTTTTTAAAAAAAGAAGAGAAATATGTTATTACATGTCATTGTTGAAAAAAAAACCAGACCATTTAACTTAATCAAAGGTCAAGTAAATAGATGCAACTTGATATACAGAGTAACAGTGGAAGTTTGAGACACAAAAACATTGTAATCAGCAAAAACTTATGAAATGCAACAAGCAATTTTAGCAGCTGAATCAAAACTTTTGTATAAGAGGCTAAAAATACAGAAAGAAATGGCTTCTTTGGGGCTCTCTTTGTAAGTCAAATATTAATGTAATGAGAAACAACACAACTGTCCAATGTTGCCAAAATTACTGAGATTCTTCCAACTAAGTAATAGAAAGCCACAACCTCTGCTATTAGTTATTTTTTAGGTCAAGAGCACTTGTCAGCACTCAATAAAGCAGAAACATGTCTAAGAATGCAAGTTGATCAGTTAGCATTTTCTGAGATCACATCGCCACTGCCATTACAACCAGAGAATGTTAAAAACACCTGGACGATGTGACAGCTGCCCTGGCTAATTAAACTTTCAAGTACGAGGACACCTGCTATATGCATATACCCCCAAAGAAATAGAACTGAGGTAGTACATTTCAATATGTTTAAGCTTTTAAATGTCTGCAAAAATCATGAGATTGGACTGGGCACTTGACTATTTCTTTGTATGAGTCATTAGGAAAGAATAAAATACTCATGGACACATTGGTAATAGCAGATTGCACCTGGAAATAAAAAGTGAGATACTTAAAAATGATAACTTGGATCCTGAAGCCAAAATGTTTTCCACTTTTATTGATATAATTGACATATTAACACTGCGTTAGTTTAAGGTGTACAACATGACTTGATACATGTATATATTGTGAAATGATTACCACAGTAAGTTTGGTTAACATCTATCACCTTACATAGTTACAATTATTTTCTTCCTGTGATGAGAACCTTTAAGATTCGCTGTCTTAACGACCCTTATAAATACACAATACTGCACTTCAGGTAGCTGGCACTAGTAAGAAAGATCCCCTAGGATAGTCTGTGTGAAACAGCTGGCCAGATGAGACTTCTAACTTAACCATCAGTAGAGCCAAACAGGAAAATCAAATAAGGTGAGCCATGCGAAAGCAGTAAGGAGTGGTGGAGACTGGCCAAGAGGAGGGTATACAGAACGTGTGTGTGTATGGTGTCATGGGACAGATCCAGCTGATTATGGTCCTACTAGAATGCAGGCCCACGTCTGAAAAATTGTATGATTTGTCTTTAAGAAGAGTTGGAAAACTAGATTTCTATGTAAAATTTCCCATCTTTAAAGTACCGTGCAAGGCAAACAAAACACTTCTGTGGGTCAGGTTGTGTGGTCTGCATCATCATCTAGATTTCCCTACGTGCGAATGGTGGCCTCGGAGACCATTTTATCGTTATCGTAAGTAATTCATACATTATTTTATAGAAGCATTGAAATGATATCAATCTGTCTTTATAAATAATGGATACTGTTTACAAAATAGATTACAACCCAACTACCTAAGTCCAAGCCAAAGTTCTTTTCGTACTAAACATAAACTGGCAATTATTGGTATTGCACATAATCCTGGCATTAATGCCATTCTAAGACTGAAAGACTCTGAGTTAAATCTATTTTCTGTCTATGCAGGGCCCTCAGAGCAATGTGGTTTTACTTGAAAAAGCCCCAACAGATAACTCACTTCCAACCTCAAAAGTCCTGGCATGAGGAAGAAGTCACTGTGAAGTGTTCAATGATAGCTCTCAGTGAGGCGTCTACATAATGTACTTCCTTTTCATCTATTTCCCTTAGGGAAGAGGACATTCAACAAATGTTCAGTGAGTATAAATTATAAATTTCCATCTCTTGAAGTATTATCTCCCTTGGTCTGATGGTTCTTGCTTTCAATCAGTAGTTCCCATTTCAACCACGTTTATTATTGCAATTAACCATCTCCTTCCAATTGGTCTTTGAAAATTTTTTAGAGAAGCAACCACCAGATTACTCCAAGTCCCCTAAATAGAAAAGCCTCCCCCTTTCATCCCAATCATTAAACATTTAACCCAGATTCAATTATTTTAGTGAATATCTACACTTTACTGCCAGGTAATATGCTAAATTGAAGGGAACAGTCCAGCGTGAGTTTAAACCCCAATTTCCTTTCTTTCTAGAGGCTAAGTATTTCCTTATTGGCTAAGTGGCTGAGTATTGATGCTTTGCCCAGGGAGCACAACCAGTAATAAATTGTCCTGTTGTTCCTGCAGGTCAGGGCTCCTTTTAAGTCAGGCTTGTTATTCTTCCAGTAAGAACTGGTAGCTCCAAGGATATTCACTCAGTTCCTCTTTAGTCATACCTTCTGTTAGGTTTTATCTTAGGAACAGATAGTAAACCTGCCTCTTCCTTCATCTCACCCCCCAAAGAATGTCCCAAGAAAAGATTACCCAGTGACATGATTAACACTATATGGGAGTGCTTAGTTTTTCTACCAGCCATTAACTTGGGGCTGATGATTTTTCCATTCCTCTTGGCTCGTGTTTCCCATCCACAGAACAACAATACCTGGAAGGAGGGTAAAGAAAATCCTGTGCTTGAAGCCCTTGAAGTCTCCCCAGCCCAACAGGAATGAACCCCAACTGTGCTTTCTCTTTTAAAGTCTCTAAACAAGTCATTTAATATTCAAATCCAGTACTCATGATTACCAGGAGAATGAGCCATGATAATCAAGCGCCCCTTCTTCATCTCCATTTGGAAATTAGTTCTCTGCTACAGGGGAATTCAAAGGTTTGGTCAGGACCTCTTTGCTCTCTTAAATCCTTGAGGACCTCAAAAAGCTTAAGTTTATGTGGTTTATATTTACCAGTATTTTGGATTAGGCATTAGAACTGAGGCATCAAAACATTTTTAAAACTTATTCATAAAAGAACCTAGTATATGCTAACAAATATAACATTTTAATGAGACACAACTTTTTCAAAAAAAATTTTAGAGAGAAAAGTATTGTTTTACATTTTTACATCTCCTTAATATCTGACAATGGAAGACAGGTGGATTCTCACATTTCTTTGTGCATTCAAACTGTTGTGATATGCTCTTTTGGTTGATATTTAAAAGGAAACTTAGGCTTCACCAGATAGGCATTTGGAAATCTGTACATATCATTCTTTGATTGTATACAAAAAACTCAACACGTGGTAGTTTCTTAACTGTTTTTTTGCAAGAAGGAAATTGAAACCATATCGATAAACTTTTAATACTTTGTTACATAAAATTCCGCTGATATATTTTGCCTTTTGAAGGCTTTACTTACACCTGATTTTATAACTTCATGCATTTGTCCCTTGGAAATGGAAATATTACTAAGTTGAGTTATGCAGATACTCCAAATGTTGACACACTTCATTGTATGATGTTAGAATCATCACACTCATTAATAGAACCACTGATCTCATCAGAAAGGTCTTTTAAGTATTGGGAAGCTGTCAAGTTCACAGTGACAGATACAAGTTTTCCAAAGTTCTAATTTTCATACTGAAAGCTAGAATTTTATTACTGACAACAAATGCTATCAGTTGTTTTGAAGTGACAGTCTTGCTTTATTTAAAAAAAAATTTTTTTTTTTAATGTTTATTTATTCTTGAGAGAGAGAGACTGAGCATGAGTGGGGGAGGGACAGAGAGAGAGGGAGGGAGACACAGAATCTGAAGCAGGCTCCCGGCTCTCAACTGTCAGCACAGAACCCAACATGGGGCCTGAACTCGCGAACCTCAAGATCATGACCCGAGCCGCAGTCGGACACTTAACCAACTGAGCCACCTAGGCACCCCTGGTCCTGCTTTATTTAAAAAAAAAATATTAACAAGAGGGGCACTTGTGTGGCTAATTCAGCTGAGCATCCGACTCTTGATTTTGGCTCAGGTCATGATCTCACAGTTTTGTGACTCTGAGCCCCACGTTGGGCTCTGTGCTGACAGTGCAGAGCCTGCTTGGGATTCTGTCTCTGTCTCTGTCTCTGTCTCTGTCTCTGTCTCTGTCTCTCTCTCTCAGCCCCATTCCCCTGCTCACTTTCTCTCAAAATAAACAAAAAAATTATAAGAGGCTGAAAGTTAACTAACCAGCATTATGTAAACAAAGAAAAAAATGATTCATTTAAAAATATTTGCACTACCATTTATACCTTAAAAACTAAAAGCATATTATTTTAATAGTTGTTTTTCTAGCTTTGAATGTTACTGGTAGAGATACACAATGGTTGTTAATTTTAACAGGTCTCCTGGCAATAAAAGCAGGAGAGAGGAAAATGTAAGGAAAAGTGGGGAGGGGAAAGTAGAAGGAAAGAGGGAGAGATGACAAAAAAGAAAGTAAGCATTAACAAAGCGCTACCAACAACTGTCTCATTTACCCCTCAATACTTATTGTCAGTCCACCAGATGGAATTAAAGAAAATGCAGACGTGCTATATCGACATCTATCCCTATTACCTAAAAGACCTTTTCCTCAATTACGGTTAAAATACTCACGGCTTCAGAACTGATAAAATATTTAAAATTTTTTCAAAGAATGGCAAATATAACAAGATAAAATATATTAAACTTAGTCTATTTTACAAGTTTACGGGTCTCCAAGTCTCCAAGTGCAGTTGGAGAAAAGACAATTCACTCAAATCACAACCACCGACAACCTTCTATGTAATACTTCAAGAAAACAAGGTCCTACAACAGAAGACATACAGTTTTTTTTTTTAAATTTTAAAAAGCAAGCATGTACAAGGTTGATTTTTACTCTTATGTAATTTGAGGTAATTTTGAAAGTTCGTGTAATATACTTAGTAAAGCTTTGGAGAGACAGCAACTTTACACCTAAATCTATTTAGTTCGTTTGTTTGTTTATTTAAGCAATCTCTGCACCTCATGACCTCGACATCAAGGGTTGCACGCTCTTCCAACTAAGCCAGCCAGGTGAGCCCAACACTTAAATCTAAATGAAATCTTCAAATAGGTTTGTTTTGCTCCTATCCCTTCTTCAATTTCACTGTCCCCTCATTCTTACAATTCTTTTTTTGTTTGTTTGTTTCGTTTTTCATTCTTACAATTCTATAGCCATAAGTCAGAGTGTGAGCCATTCTAATCTGTTACCCTGCACTGTCATGTTTATCCAATTCAGAATCTCCCTTTCCTGATAGACCACTCCTCTTCCAAACTCCTTTTAATATTTAACTCTGGTATCCCTAACCTGGATATCTTCTTCTATCTTCTCTTTAAAAATTTTTTTTTCTTCTTGAGTATAACCAAAAATCCTGTTGGAATGACACTCTTTCCTAGAAATTCTCAATGATAGCTTATTTCCTCAAAGTCCACCTTTCAGACTCCCCATCTTCCAGGTTCCAGTAATACTTGACTACATTCTCTCCCGTACAGTCCTTACCGTACCTTATTATAATTATGTTTACAGGCCTAACTCCCTACTCTGATAAATAATGAGTTGTTTATAGGTAAGTATGGTTTCTTAATTATACCCCAATGCCTGATAGTCAATAAATACTTGCTGAATAAATTAATTAATTTCCAAAACAAGAGCTGAATCTACATTCTACTAACTCTTTGTTGCAAATTTCCATACCATTTTTCTCTCTTCCTCTGATGCCATGACTTCTGTTTCTGCCACACTGTTTGTTCTAAGTCTCAACCATCATTTTCAGCCTTCCAGGTCACCCCCTTTGTTGGAGGTCCACAAAACTACCCTCAGGTTTGATGATTTACTAGGATGACTCACATGACTCAGTACATAGTTGTACTCAAAGCAAAGGATAAAAAGCAAAATCAGCACAGGGAAAAGGCACATAGGGGAAAGGCACATAGGGCAAAGTCCAGAGGAAACCAGTAACAAGCTTGCAAGAGTCTCTTCTCAGTGAAGACACAAGGATGCGTTTAATTCCTCCAGCAACTAGTTTTGACAACATGTGTACAATACTGTCTACCAGGAAAGTGCACTACAGATTCACTGCCCAAGGCTTTTATCGGGAACTGATAGAATGTACCCTCTGCTTAGCATATACCAGAATTCCAGATTCCCAGAAGGAAAGCAGGTGTTCAGCATAAACCACACTGTTTGTTCAAATAGTTTAGGCTCAGTAAACCATTCTCAAATAGTTTGGGAACACTGGGAACTTTCCAAAAGTTCAAGTTCCCAGACACCAGCCAAGAGCCGACAGTATAGGCAAGTATTTCTAAGGACAGCGATCTCAAGCCTACTATGTTAAATCTTTTCTGTACACCTTCCTACTCTCTAAGGACACACATCCTAACTCTCTACGGATGAAGACTGTTGTCTTTATCCCAGTCACATTTACCTATGTGTTCAGTATCTACCATCTGTCTCAACGCAGGCAAGCTTCCCAAAAGCTAAACCATCTGCTCCTGGTTGCATCTCCCCCAGTCTCCTCTGTAATCCGCTCTATTGTTCCCTCTCGTTTGGCTCCTGACACATATCCTACAAACCTGCCTGTGTCTACCCAGCCTGAGAATCTGAATCCCTATGTTCTCCCTCAGTGAATGACGGCATCCACCTCTTTTCTTTCCTCATCCAATGTCTTGAAAGAGTCCTTATATTCACTATCTTTATCTCACCTTCCATCCAATATTCAAACTACTACGATCCAGACTTTACATTTCTTTACTGATGAGACCACTCAACAGACTAGTTGAAAACAAGTGTTTTCAGCAAGTCCTCCTCCACAGAGCATACTTTCTCCCAGCAAAAAGCTTCAGTATTACGTTGGCAAATGTCTTTTTTTCTTTGTTTATTTATTTTGAGAGAGCGCGAATGGGGGAGGGGCAGGGGGGTGAGAGAGAATCACAAGCAGGCTCCTCAAAGTCAGCACGGACCAGGGCGGGGCCTAAACTCAAACTGTGAGATTATGACCGGAGCCAAAATCAAGAGCCAATGCTTAACCAACCGAGCCACCCAGGCATCCCTAGAGTGGGCAATGTCCTATTTGGCACAGGCTACAGCAAATAACTCCTTAGCAATGTCTTTGAGTTCTGCTTTGATTTTTGTTTGTTTGTTTAATTCTAGGCCAACCAAAGCAATACCGTCAGATAAAGTTTTAAGAAAATCATCTTATTTTATTAAGTAAGAAAAGTCGCACTTCATGTTTGTTAATATAACTGCAAAGTATCTTAAATGGTTTTGATGTGACCTAGATCACTTAATTTTGATGTTACCTTAGTTCCAGTTTCAGGGGGTTTTAAGTTTGCCAGGAAGTGGGGTCTGTTAGCAATGAAAATGAGTTATATGTTTCAGCTTAACTTGACCACATTATAAATTACTGCTTTTATTATAAATTACTTACTTTTATCCATTATGCTCCTCCAAGTTTAAAGTCTTTAAATATGGCAAAATATAATTTCCTTTATTCTAAATCAAAGGACAATTGGCTCTGGACAGTACTGAAAAGGCCAAATTTCGTCTTCTACAATGCCAATTTGATATGCTTGAAAGAAGAGCAATGGGTAGGAAGCTGAACTGCCTTCAAGCCTAATAACCTAACATTGTATTGATCCAAAAAAGCTGCAAGTAACAGAAACCCATGGGGGAGGGGAAGGAAAAAAAAAAAAAAGAGGTTAGAGAGGGAGAGAGCCAAAGCATAAGAGACTGTTAAAAACTGAGAACAAACTGAGGGTTGATGGGGGGTGGGAGGGAGGGTAGGGTGGGTGATGGGTATTGAGGAGGGCACCTTTTGGGATGAGCACTGGGTGTTGTATGGAAACCAATTTGACAGTAAATTTCATATATTAAAAAATAAAAAATAAAAAATAAAAAAAATTAAAAAATAAAATAAAATTAATTCTGTGATTAAAGACAAAAAAAAAAGCTGCAAGTAACAATAATTTCAAAAGATATGATTCAGGGTGGGTGGCATCTTAATTCAGTTATCTACAAAGACTAATATATGAATACAACAAAAAACTATTTGTCAAGAGGTCTTAAGATAGAAAATACCATGCACTGCTAATGAAACTTTAAGTCATTACAACCAGGGGCACCTGCCTGGCTCCTGTAGAGCATGCAACTCCTGATCTTGGGGTTGTGAGTTTGAGCCCAACACTGGGTATAGAGATTACTTACAAATAAACTCTTTAAAAAAGTAAATAGAGGTGCCTGGGTGGCTGAGTCGGTTAAGCATCCAACTTTGGCTCAGGTTATGATCTCATGGTTCGTGGGTTCGAGCCCCATGTCAGGCTCTGTGCAGACAGATCAGAGCCTGGAGCTTGCTTCGGATTCTGAGTGTGTGGGTCTCTCTCTCTCTCTCTCTCTCTGCCCCTCCCCCCCACACACACTCTTTCTCAAAAATAAAGTAAATAAATAAATAAATAAATAAATAAATAAAATTAATTAATTAATTATAACCATTCTAGAAATCAATTTGGCATTACAAACATTTAAACCTTTGTCCCAGTAATTTCTTTTTCAGTACTCTAACCTAAAATATAATCTGAGGGGTGACTGGGTGGCTCAGTCGGTTGAGCATGTGACTCTTAATTTCGGTTCAGGTCATGATTCCAGGGTAGCGGGATCAAGCTAAGCTAAGCGTGGAGCCTGCTTGGGATTCTCTCTCTCCCCCTCCACTTCTCTCCAGCTCACATGCTTGCTTGCTCTCTCTATAAAATAAAAAAATAAATAATTTAAAAAGAAAGAAAAATAATCTAACGTGGATAAAATAACAGGCATAAACAAGTTCCCTGAAACTTTATTCACAATAGAGAAAAATAAACATAATAACATTATGGGAATGTTAAGTAACTTTTAGTATCTCAATATAACAGAATATTAGACAACTATTAAAAATGAAGTTTGCAAACAACTAACATAGGAGATACATATACAATACTATTAAGTAAAAAAATACAAAGCTGCACATACACTATGACTTTAATTGTAAAGAAAAAAAACTTACAAAGTAACAGAAACCTTCAGAGTACAATTTGTAAGAGTCAAAAACATACACATACCTTTTGACCCAGTAATTCTCCCTCTAGAAATGTATCAGAAGAAAATAATTACAGTTGGCACAAATATGTTAACAAATAATCAAGTTTTCTAGAGCGTTATTTTGGTATGAGAGTTAAACGTTTTATTTGTTGTTTCTTAAAATAAGATCTAATTTTCAGATGTACTATAGTTGCTAAATAAATACTTTAAAAGCGTTTCATAATATACAATACCATTATAATTTTTTTCTATATGAATCTATTTGGTATTAACTAGGTAACTTATCATAAGTAAACATAAAAAAAAAACATAAAAAAAGTTTGGGTTCACTAATCAACAGTTTTTCTGAATGCATTTCAACCTTTTCTATAGTTCAAGCCTATATAATATCCAGTCTTGGGACACCTGGCTGGCTCAGAGAATGCAACCCTTGATCTTAGGGTTGTTAGTTAGAGCCCCATACTGGGTGTAAACATTACTTAAAAATAAAATCTTAAAAAATATATATCCGTGGCACCTGGATGGTTCAGTCAGTTAAGCATCCGACTCTTGATCTCAGCTGAGGTCTTGATCTCAGGGTCTTGAGTTCAAGCCCCAAGATGGGCTCTGCGCTGGGCATGGAACCCACTTCAAAAAAAAAAAAAAAAAAAAAATCCAGTCCTTTTTGCCTCCATTTTTAATTCTTCCATGTTCCTTATATCTTCTCACATTAATGTCTCTTATAATTCACTAATGCACTGTTATTTTGAGTTGAATCATGTTTTGATCTCATGACGAATTTTGTCTTTGAAATACAGAACTGCAAGAATCTGACTGCTTCATCTTGTTTTGTATTTATTTTCCTTGCTTCTTAGTCGCAGTGCTATTTTTGACAGTGAAAGTTCTCAAATACTAGAAATGTCCTACAATTACATTAACGATAATATATCCATCTGAAAAGACACTGTGTAGCTCAAAACCACGTATACTAAAGAGAAGTCTGTTACTCTGAGTGCCTGACCAGGAGTTCCCTATGCTCTGGTGAATTAGACCACAAATGGGCATCTGATTTTAGAACCACTAATCCCTGGGCTAGCTAGCAGCATGTGGGATGGAGGCCCAACAAACCCGCCCAACTTAGACAACATTCACTAATTCAGTCTGATCCTCTTTCTCGAGGTGTCTATCTACACAGGAGACAATAGCTGGTAACATGAAGCTTCAACTGAAGCCAAGATACAGTAAAGCCATGAATAAGTAGAAGTAAGGAATAAGCTGAGGCCAACAGTAAGCAGATACAACAAGAGAGGGAAAAGCTCTCTGCCAGTTCACACTGCAACAGCACAAGCTCCAACTGAAAGTAAGTCATTGTGATAGACCATTAGACCAGGGAGCACAGGACACATGCTATTGAGAAAAATAACAGAATAACCTCATAGCCAGATTGCACTATATCCAAAAATATTAATATTCCAGTCTCCTTGAAGCCTGGCTGTACAGTGACAAATGTCTCCTGTCTTCCTTAGTGTCCATGCATTCTTACAATAAGTTTCCACTGCCTACGGCCCTCTGAGTGATTCTGTTCTCTGAAATCTAATAGAGTCTCATATTTCATACTTTAAGAACCCATAGTGACACTGGCATATTTTCCTAGTGTCAAATGAAAAATGTAGAATACAAAAGACTTTTAAGTATGGTCTCAATTTTTTTCATAAAAATATTTACATATACAGAGAAAATTTTTAAAAGATAAGCCATAAAAATATTAATAGTGGTTAACCGTAGGCAATTACCTTATAGGTGATATTTCACTTCTAATATTTTCAAGTTTTCTAAAATTTCTATAATAACATATATTGCTATTTTAAGCTAAAAAAGAGATTCCTAGAAAGAAAAATTTAATAAGGACTAGAAACAAATACACCAAAATATTAAATGACCTTGGTCTCTTGCTGATTATAGACAGTTTATTTTCTGCTTCACTGAGAAGTATTACTTTCCAATTTTTAAGTAATCTTTGTTTTTCACTATAATTAGAAAAGAGTAAAAAAAAAACCAAAAAACAGAAGGGATGCCTGGATGGCTCAGTCAGTTAAGCGCCCAGCTTCAGCTCAGGACATGATCTCACGGTTCATGAGTTCCAGCCCCACATCGGGCTCTCTGCTGTTAGCACAGAACCCATTTTGGATCCTCTGTCCACCCACCCACCCCTGCTTCTCTCCTGCTCACACTGTCTCTTTCTCAAAAATAATAAAGTAAACATAAAAAAAAAATCTGTAGCATAATGCTCCATTTAAAATCAATCAATCAATCAATCAATCAAAGGATCACTATGTCAGATGTACTAAGAAGACTGTATAGGTTGAGAGGCAAAGGAAGGAGGGAGGGGGAAAAAATTAAGTGTATAGCAGAAGAGAGACGATGACAACTCACACCAGTAGTGGAGATGATAAAAAATGGTCGAATTTTGAATATGTTTTGAAGACAGAGCCAATGAATGATTTCTTGACAGCCTGGATGCAAGGAAAGAGAAAGAGGGACTTTAAGGATGTATCAAAGATGTTTTTAATCTAAACAAATAGGATGCCAGATCTGCCATCAACTGAGAATAAAAAGACTGCAGTTGAAATTAATTTGGGAAAAAGATTATGAAATCAGTTTTGGCTATTCTGGATCTTGAGACACTCAACCTGTACAAACCTAGACTCACAGGATTTTATTTTCCTATTGATATGACAAGATCTATGAACATATGAACTAGAACTTTCAAACTGAACACATGGGGAGTTATGAGGATGGCAAGTGAAGACAACATTTATTTCCTAATGTTGAACTCTGAGTTCAACGGAATCAGTTTTTTAGCTATTTTGGAAGATGAAGTCGTAACTATAGAGAAAATTAACAGTTTAATGCATAAAAGCCACACTTTAAATTCATCTGGCTGTCTCGACAGACATCAGAATATCAATGTGGCTCAAGGAGGAAGGGACAGAACTGAAAGTGCAGTGTTTATTTACCCAGAAGATATAGAACCCCTGGTGTTGGGAGACATATACACATGCATCTCAGAACACATCTAAAAATTTTAACTGTGTGACCAAATTCTGAATATCTGCGGTTCATCCAACTCTGTAAAAGTACAATCTTTTTTTTTAAATGTTTATTTATTTTGAGAGAGAGAGAGAGAGTGTGCATGCTGGGGAGGGGAAGAAAGAGGGAGAGAGAATCCCAAGCAGGCTCTATGCTGCCAGTGCAGAGCCCAATGTGGGGCTTGAACTCATGAAGTGTGAGATCATGACCTGAGCTGAAATCAAAAGTCAGATGCTTAACCAACTGAGTCACCCAGGCGCCCCCGTGAAAGTACAATTTTACTAATAAACTTGTGAAATCAAAGACTTATTTAAATCATTTATTAATTCACTCATCACTATATAGTTCCATAATATTCTAGCATTAGAATTTTACTAATTTTCAATTATTAAGATTATATTTTCAAGTATTTATAGATGTTTACATATGTTGTTAAACAATGGCAGTTATGTAATATATATTGATTAAACTTAATGGTATTGACTTCTGATGATATAGGAATTCAATTAATCTAACTCAACTATCTAATTTATACATATGTTAGAATATTCTTCACGCTTACGTAAATTGTATGAGCAACACAATAATGATAAATTATGGGGGCGCCTGGGTGGCTCAGTGTGTTAAGCATCTGGCTCTTGATTCCAGCTCAGGTCATGATCTCATGGTTAGTGAGACTGAGCCCCCTGTAGGGCTCTGCACCGACAGCACAGAGCCTGCTTAGGATTCTCTCTCTCCATCTCTCTCTGCCCCTCCCCCACTCTTGCACAAGCATGCTCGCTCTCTCTCTCTCTCTCTCAAAATAAACATTTCAAAAATAATGATAAATTATGTTCATTTAAGAATATGTGGTTGAACTGGATTATAGTATAAACTACCAAAAGTATCAATTTCAAGTGACATTTACAATTGAATAGTTTAGAAAGAGCAGAAAAAGAAGGTTAGTATACAGGAATTCCTTTACTAGACTTAACCAAGGACTCCACTGTAACTACAACACAAATTCAAAGAGAAAAAAAAAGGAGCTCTTGCAGGAAGCATACACATACACACACACACACACACACACACACACACACACACACACACTAAAAAACAACAACAACAGGGGTAGCTTACCCCAAAGTCCAACCAACTCTAACCTAAATAAGTTTAGGTTTACTTAGATGGTAGGACCCTACGTAAATGAGAGGCTGGAGAAGAGCTTAAGGAGAAATCAAATCATCAGCCCAGGCCTTTGTGAGAAAATTTCATCCACTGTGTACTCAATTTCACTTTAAGTGTCAAGACTTTAAAAGCACAGTCTTTTCTTCCAGTCTAATAGATCATTGTCAAACACCACACGTCTTGTCGTTGAAGGGTAAGACCTGACAAAGTTCCTCGCTTCCAAATCTATGATCTTGTGGGAAAGCCCCTCTCCACTTCCGACACAGGCTGTCCTCTTGGCACGTGAGCTGCCCTGTGGCAGCAGAACAGGAAATGCAGGTATGTCATCAAGACAGTCAGGGAAGCCACAGTTCTCCGACCTCACTCTTTACAAAGCAAAACAAAAAACACAAAGCAAAATAGAAAATGAGATGGGAACGAGACAGCCAAAGCAGTTACTGCTATTTTTTCCGGCTCTCACAGGAAAGTTGCGAAATTTGATGACCTCTAGACAGAACCGTAACACCTCCTTTATCAAAAGACTATCACCACCATCGTATCTCATCTACGCCATTCAAAAGCCTTCTGAATTCGGTTTCAGTCTAATCCCTCTACCATCCTTTCCTGCCCCTACGGACCTCACCGACCTCATTTCAAGGCACCGTCCCCTTAAACTCCCTACACTCACCGCAGTTCACAAGTAGCTTTTCAGCATCTCAGGCCAGCCAGACTTATTTTACTGTTTTCCACACCCGGGATGCTCTTCACAGAACTCTTTCGCCCTTCCTAAATGTTACTCCTCAGGGAGCTTCTCCCTAACCACGTTATTTTCAGTCACAGCACTCTACCGGGCTCCTTCACAGCAATGTGCTCCGACATAATTTGTCTCTTAACTGTAAGCTCCAGGAGGACAGAGGAACTATGTGTTTTATTCATAACTATGTACCTAGAGTCTCGCGTAACACCTTAACACAAAATCTGATAAATGTTTGTTAAACTACTTATCAGGAAACTTTAGTAAGACAGCTGAGAATGGGGGCGCCTGGGTGGCTCAGTTGGTTGAGCGTCTGACTTTGGCTCAAGTGACGATCTCACTTTCCATGGGTTCGAGCCCTGCGTTGGGCTCTGTGCTGACACTCAGAGCCTGGAACCCGTGTCAGATTCCGTGTCTCCCTCTCTCTCTGCCCCTCCCTGGCTCACGCTCTGTCTCTCTCTCTCTCACACACTCTCTCAATAATAAATAAACATTTAAAAAAAAAAAAAAAAAGACAGCTGAAAATGAAGGATTAAGCAAAAAATTCTCTGATTAAACAAATATCTTAAAACTCAAGGATCTAAATCCAGCACCCAGAACCAACTACTCTTACTTTATTCATAGTTCTAATAATGTTGGTTGTCTCATTCTCAACCTACAGTTCATCCATTAGATAAAGAAGGTATATAGAAAAGAGAAGCCCACACATGTGAAATTTAAAATAAAGTGCCACTTAGAGAAGATCCTCAGGATGCCTCAATGGCTCAGTCGGTTAAGCATCCGACTTCGGCTCAGGTCAGATCTTGTGGTTCCTGAGTTCGAGCCCAGCCTTGGGCTCTGTGCTGACAGCTCAGAGCCTGGAGCCCCCTTCAGATTCTACCTCTCCCTCTCTCTCTGCCCCTCCCCCACTCACACTCTGTTTCTTTCTCTCTCTCTCTCAAAAACAAATAAACATTTAAAAACATTTTTAAAAAAGAGAAGATTCTCAAACTCCAAAATAACTCAAGAACCCCTAAGACTATGACTGTGTACCAACCTGATAATATCTGCTTTTGATTAAATGTTTCCTCAACACAATGAGATAATTCTGATTTATGGTCAGGATCTTGTTTTATTTTTTTAATTTCTTTCATATTTATTTTTTTTTTGAGAGAGACAGAGTGCGAGCAGGGGAGGGGCAGAGAGAGAGGGAGACACAGAATCCAAAGCAGGCTCCAGGCTGAACTGTCAGCACAGAGCCCGATGCAGGGCTCAAACTCATGAGCCTTCGAACCATGAGATCATGACCTGAGCCGAAGTCGCCCACTTAACCGACTGAGCCACCAGGATCTTGTTTTAAAGTAGGAAAGCATATGTTACCTTTTATATGGATTTCCAGGAAAACGGTAAATATTAGCCAAAAATGTGCACAAAAGCATAAATATCAAAATATGTAATAAGTAATAATTTGCTGTATTTCTACTGTGGGCACATGACATTAGATAAATTATTTCTGACTCTCACACCTAATCTCTGAGGCAGACCTTACTTATCCCTTTTGCAGATGAGGAAACTAAAGTTCAAAAATGTTAACGGTTACAGTTAGGTTACCGTTAGGAAGTATCTGAGAATTAAAACTAATCTGCTTAACATCAAAGACCATACTCTTTCCACATATCATCAATTGCTTCTAAATGTGTCTGATATGAGAATTACCTAAGCTCTTACTAAAAATAAAAATTCCCAGGGACACCTGGGTGACTCAGTTGCTTAAGTGCCCAACTCTTGATTTCGGCTCAGGTTGTGATCTCACAGTTTGTGGGGTTGAGCCCCGAATCAGGCTCCACGCTGACAGCACAGAGCCTACTTAGAATGGATTCTCTCCCGTCTCTCTGCCCCTCCTCAGCTTGTGCGCAATCTCTCTCTCAAAATAAATAAATAAATGTTAAAAAGAAAATAAAAATTCCTAGACTCTTCTCCTTAAAGATTCCGACTGGTGGAGAACCTAAAATGTGTATTTTTCAAAATGCTCTTCGGTGCCTGGGTGGCTCAGTCAGTTTAGCGTCCGACTCTTGGTTTCGGCTCAGGTCATGATCTCACGGTCTGTGAATTCAAATCCTCCATCAGGCTCTGTGCTGGCAGCCTACATGGAGCCCGCTTGGGATTCTCTCTCTCTCTCCCTCTCTCTACCCCTCCCCCCACCCCCAAATGAATTAATAAACCTTAAAATAAAAAATAAAATAAAATACTCTCAGTGATTCTGATAATCAGGCAAGTTGAAGAAATCCTGCATTGGGCAGGGGCACCTGGGTGGCTCAGTCAGTTAGGCGTTAGACTTTAGCTCAAGTCATGATCTCCCAGTCTGTGAGTTCGAGCCCCGTGTCAGCTCTGTGCTGACAGCTCTGAGCCTGGAGCCTGCTTTGGATTTTGTGTCTCCCTCTCTCTCTGCCGATCCCCCACTTGAACTGTCTATGTTTCTCTCTCTCTCTCAAATAAAAAAAAAACAAGAAGGAAATCTGCATTGAGACTAAGCTAGACTACATGAATGGTGAAAGTCTGGCTTAAGATTTGATTTTATAAATGGATTCTGAAACAAATTATGAAAAGTCACAAAAAAAAATGTTAAACAGAAGATACTAAAGTAAGGATACTTAAAAGCATCTGTTGCTAAATGTTGTATTTAAAGCCTAATTTTATTGAGAATAAAATCTTAAGTAGCTTTATAGCTTAGAAAGCTAAACCAGGCATAGATACTACAGGGAGTAAAAGATCCTGGGCCTTTAACCTATTCCTAATAAGGACTATAAACTCAGGGCGCCTGGATGGCTCATTCGGTTGAGCACCCAACTCTTGATTTCATCTCAGGTCATGATCCTAGGATTGTGGGATCGAGCTTCGTATTAGGTTCCATGCTGAGCATGAAGCCTGCTTAACATTTTCTCTCCCTCTGCCCCTCTCCCCCACTCCCACACTCTCATGATGGCACTCTCTAAAATAAATAAATAAATAAATGAAGGAATATAAACTCAATCTGGAGTTTAGGAGTAGCTCTCAAAATAAAAATATTACTCTTTAGAGAAATATTATTAGTCAAGGTAATGTTATCTAGAATAGTATTTAAGTAATTATAATTTCATAGAACTAATTTTCACCATTTAGTCCCTGTATTGCACTTAGCTAGTCACATAAAATTTTAAGCACTAGTCAATTTCACATCTGTTAATAGGCAGAAATCCAACACTAAACTGTTTACACTGAAACACCATGTAAATTTCAAATTCGAATACAGTAAAATTTTGAAACTTCAGCTTACGGCCATAATCCTCATTTCTTCAAGAAAGTTTACCCACTGAGAAGTTTTGGTAGCTGATCCAATTAAAGTGTTTAGCATTCTTTTTCTTTGTGTTAGTTACCAAAGATATGTTCAACTCTATATTCTAAATCAAACTAATTTCCTTTGAAATAATGAGTAAGAAAAATCTGAGGAAAAAATATCTTACCTTAATTTTACAATTTCCTTATAATTATCAATTAAAAAAAAAAAAAGGAAGCCAGTTATCATTTGAATATGATTTTATAAGAGTTCTATTGTAAAACACTGTTTGCCTTCATCAGGAGGTTCAGGAAAGAAAACAGTTACTCCTTTGGCAATTCTGACAAGATCCAAAGATGTATGCAATTATCTCATTTATTTAGCAAACATTTTAGGACCCATAAAATTCCAGACACTAGATTAAACAGTGGAGAAATACAAACTAATAACCACAATTCCTGACTTCAAACAACTTCACAGCCTTATGGAGAAAGATCAATAATGTCTTAAAAAAAAAATCTCAGAACAAAAGTTTAATCCTTAAAAATGGAATACACCTGGGGCACCTGAGTGGCTCAGTCGGTTAAGCATCCGACTTTGGCTCAGGTCATATCTCGTGGTTTGTGGGTTCGAGCCCCATGTCAGGCTCTGTGCTAACAGCTCAGAGCCTGGAGCGTTTCGGATTCTGTGTCTCCTCCTCTCTATGCCCCTCCCCTGCTCATGCTCTATCTCTCTCTGTCTCTCAATATTAAATAAACATTAAAAAATATTTTTAATAAATAAAATAAAATAAAATAAAATAAAATAAAATAAAATAAAATAAAATAAAAATGGAATACACCTTACATATCATGCTGGGTGGGGGAGAGAAGGTGAAAGCTATGAAGTTAAAAAACTTGTTTAACTGAAGTGATTCTATTTTTTGGGAAAATCACGTTCAGATCTCCTGTTGCTAACTACAGCATCTGGTATCAGTCTTGGAATACTGATACATTTCAAGATAGACCATTTTTTATTAACTCTACCATTTGAAAGGTCAACGTGTTCTTGTGATGTCTCCTATGCAAAGATTTTATTGCACCCCAAAGTAGTTTCCAAGTTTTTTCATTTCAAGCCCCATTCTAAATCTTTCAATTTTCCACAGCATACCTGACATGAAGACAAGCAAAGAGATTGAGTTCCACAGCCATTGGTAAAAACTGGTACTGAAGAATGAGGAATTATTTGTGGAGATGGTAGGAAGATTATACCTCAGAAGAGAGTACATGAAGATACAATAATTTAGTGAAATTAAAAGAGAATAACATTATTAGAAACAAACCTTAGCAAAATAACTTGCCTCTTTGACAGGACTTAAGTTAGAAGTCAAAGATTATATATGCCCTAGGAAAGCCCCAAGTGTGATTCTGATATGGGAGGGCATTAAATGAGCCAGAAGCAAATAATGTCGGTTATAATGATAGATCAGCTAGAAAATACTGGTCTAAAAACTATTTTTAAATTCTAAGTTTTAGATTAAATCCTTTAACACTGTCATCATTGTGAAAAATCAAAGTCTTCAACAATGATCACTATATTTTGGCAAATCTACTGAAGAGTAAAAAACTTTATAATTTAAGAATATTAACCAATCTCGCCTATACCCCCTAATGAGATAATCACTTTCCCCTCATTTTCATTACATAATAAAATAAGAAAACTCTCTCTCTCTCTCTCTCTCTCTCTCACACACACACACACACACACACACACACACAGGAAATCTACTTTTAATTGAAGTGTGAACTCAAGTCTTAAATTCCATGCACATAAATGTTATGCAATAATAGGAACTTATTTCCCTCTTCCTTCAAATACCACCTTTCCTCAAAATATGCTTCTGTATAAGATTTCTCCCTGTTGGAGCTGCCACTCTGTTCCATATTGTTACATGCAAATCTAGCAATGAAGAAAATTATTAAACTTATCCAGAAGAATGTCAAAAAAGAATACTGATCATGATGGAAGTACAAAGTATAAGTCTGATTTGCAATCGATATAAAAATATTTGTGTTAAAAAACACATTAAAACAGACTTTGTTTAGACAAATTGTTTTACATCCTTATATCCCAAAAATCTGATTATACAATTATACCCCCAAAATAACCACGACCTGCCTATGTAGGGGAAAATGGAAGGTATCTTACTTTTTCACATCACTATAATGACATGCCAGATCATGTCACATGAGAATACAGTAATTTCTAAAATAAAGTAAGAGTAATACTGTAAAATGATTATTATGGTAGGGAGGAAAAAAGAGTGGAAATATTCAGATATAAAGGTCTACTCAAAAGTGAAATCTATGAAAAACAAATATGGATGAATCGATATGTTTTGAGATTGATCAGGATTACAGACGATTCAGGTGGCACTATCATTTACTTCTAAACCTGTAAGAGAAGACTGCTCTGAAGAGCTCCTTAGTTTAAAAAAAACAGGTAGGGTGGGAGCAGCAGCAGCTTTACTACAACTGTTTTAACAGCTCTTATTTATAATTAAAGGTAAGAAAAACTGAACATGCTCAACAGTTACAGTAACCCATAAGAACCAATTTCAGGGGTGCCTGGGTAGCTCAGTCGGGTAAGCGTCCAACTTTGGTCAGGTCACGATCTCACAGCTTGTGGGTTCAAGCCCTGCATGGGGCTCTGTGCTGACAGCTCAGAGCCTGGAGCCTGCTTTGGATTCTCTTTCTCCATCTTTCTCTGCCCCTTTCCAGCTCGTGCTTGCTCTCTCTCGCTCTCTCTCGCTCTCTCTCTCTCAAAAATAAATAAACTTTAAAAAAATTTTTTTTAAAAAAGAGCCAATTTCAAAAACCTTATAGGCACTAACTGGGCTACCCACGGGCATAGTATGCCAGTGAATTATATATGACAGAGTCATGTAAAAAGTTTTGTATTACTATTACTATACTTATCTATGTCGTTACAAAACGGGTTTAGGTTTTCAATGAAGATTCTCACTAATTTTCATGCAAATACTTCACACAGTAATTTAACCTCATATACATTGTTTAGAAATGGAAAAATAGGACTAAAGTCAATCACTGTTAGGTTTGAAAATGGCAGTTCGGATTTCTTAGTACTGTGCTTTACACTCATGTTTCTCAAAGTGGAACACTTTTAAATACAGAGGGTAACTAATGAAGGTTAATATTTATTGGGCACAGTATCACACAATGTGATGACTTCCTGGCGTATACTGTCTCATTTAATCCTTAATAACCTTAAAAATTAAGGACTATAACGATCCCCATCGTAACTGAAGAGGCATAAATAATTTACCCTAGTGGCAGAGAGTAGATTTGAACCCAGAGCCTAGAACCAAGGTAATGGGGAAAAGAGGGAAAGTGACTGAGAGAGATCACAGAAACATGAACTCCAGTGCAGAAAGGCATACTGCTTACTGGGGGCATGGAGTCCCTCCTCATACTCTGGATGAGAGATTTTCAACTCTGCCTGTACATTAGAATCACCTGTAGGACTTTCTAAACCAACATCCAGGCCTGGGACCTCACTCAGATACTAGGCGGGGAAAACGCAGCTTTTCTTGTTGTTGTTCTTTTGTTTGTTTAATTTCCGCAGGTAATTTTAATGGGCAGTGAGATTGAAAACCACTAATAATCATTTCCCACCCCATTAACCTGTCTGAGTAGCCAACTACAATCAAATTTACTAATCACCTATTTAGTTCTGAGCACTTTATTATATTTTCTATTTACCCAACAAAGTGCTTAGTTTTTCTTTTCCTTAAACAGAGGAAACATTATAACTCAAGCAGCGCCTTTTTAAATAGCAAAAAATTGCCTGCTTTTCTTTAACAAGAGGAATTTAGGGGGGGAAAGGCAGGGAGATAGCATCAAAGAGTTTGAAAAAAAAAATCCCTTCTTTATGCACACATACACTCATTAGGTTTAAAACAATGTAAAAAGAAAATAAATAAATAAATAAATAAATAGATGTATGTAAAAAGGTCCTGAGTGTCAAACTAAAAAATTAAATGGCAGGCTATGAGACTAAAAAAGTTCTGTAATACATGTTAAAGAAAGATTTAGTATCCATGAAACTTCTTAATTCTGCTGGAGATGACAGTGAAAATACTAAGTAACTGTTATTGTGGTGATAAATCCCATTGTCTTCCCATGGCACTGTGACAATGATTATGCAGTGTTTTTACCCTATTAAGTCACCTGAATATAGACTAACAGGTGCTAAAGAAATCAAAGCATTACATAAGCATACCCAAACAACAATATGGCTGGTCATATCACGTAGTGAGAAATACAAGGATTTTGCTGAAAATCTTCTATAAGGAGTCTTACCTTTTCACTAAAAGTTATTCACTGCACATCCCACTCACCCCACACCAAAAACGCAACGAAAACTGTTCCAGACAGTCTCGGATCTGCTGGCCCTTTTATTTTACTAGAAGGGTGTAGTGTGGAGATTTCTGACAAGCATACAAGTTTGATCTAGGATTTGAACAAGAGATCTAAAATGAAGAATATAAATACTTCAAGTTGTACACAACTCTGGACTTCTCAGACAAACATTACAAAACTTCCTGCTTCCGGACAGCTCATTATTTGGTTCAAGTCTTCACATTCCTTTGATTAGTCATGACCTTTTTACAAAGCTCTCATTCCTTATTGTTTGAATAACATCGGACTTTTAAATGTTGCAAATCAGACTTACAGGAAGGAACCCTTATCAAATGAAGAAGCCATCCCAGAGTTCATGCCCAAAGGAGGCTCTGATTACAGAGAGAACTCAGTAACCCCAGCAGAGTGTGTCCAGCACGTAGATTTCTTTTTAAAAACTGGTAGTAAACATATATCGTTCTGCAGATCTTAAATATAGGTTCATCCACACATTTTTATCATATACAATTACAGGAACCTGCATTTCCGCTGAAATTGACTCTGCAAGAAACTGGGAAGACCTGTGAGTATGTGTGAAAGGCACAGACACCACGGTGAACCACTCATTACCAATTGTCACTGGGGTCTCACATGGCCCAGATCTGGCCTCTGAGCCATATGTCACTAGGCTCAAAGGCACAGATGAGAGGAGAGAACCACAGGGTAACTGGAAGAGAAAACAAGGGGGAGGAACCTCATAAATACGTGTACTTCCACCCCGAAGCTGAAGAGGTGGCCCAAAGGGCAGACTCAAGAAAAACCTTCGCTCCTGGGATCCGTCACATCGCCCAGGCCTGTAGGGCCTGCTAAAGGGGGCGTGTGGGGGAGGAAGGGCAGTGTCTGTCCCCACTCCGGAGATCGAAACAAACGAAATTAAAGCAAGTTCTCACTTCCTGGTCTCCTACTCTTCCCGAAGGCCCCGACACAAGACGGACACCGGGGAAAGAGGGCTCCCGAGGAGTAAAGGGGGGGCGCCCACCCCAGCCCTGCACCTTCCCGTCCTCGCCCTCCCCTCCTCCGGGCCTTACACGGTGACGTGACCGGAGCCGCGGACCACCACTGGGTCCGGCGAGTATTTGAGCAGCTGCTCCTCCAGGGCCCGCTCCTCGTCCTCCTCCTCCTCATAGATCTCGTCGAAATCCGCCATCCTGAGCCTCCGAGGCCCCCCTGCCCAAAGGGGCCTGACTCCAGGGGCCGGGGCCGCGGCCGGGAAACGGGCAGGCGAGGCGGCGGAGGCTGAGGGGAGTCGCTGCCTCGGGCTCAGAGGCCGCGGAGTTAGCTCTTCGCTGCCTCGGCTCCGGCTACAGAGGAGATGGGGTCCCGGCCGTCGCCGCCGCCGCCGCCGCCATTACCATCAGCAATAACAACAACACAATGTCAACATCCGCCCAAGGGCCGACACCTCCACCAGTACCGCCGCTGCCGCCGCCGCCGCAGCAGCAGCAACTCAGGCAACCACAGCAACAGCCAGAGCCACCCGCAGCGGGAGCAGCCGGCTACGGCATCGCGAGACTTCCCGGGAGTGCGGTCGGGCGCGTGGGCGCGCGGGCGCGCGCGAACGTGTGGCCTCGCGCGCTCCCAGGGCGCCTTCCTTCCTTCCTCCGCTCCCACCCGCCGACGACGCTTCGGCAGCGCGCCCCCGCCGGCGCGGTCCCGCCCTCCAGCAAGTGAGTCCTGCAAAGGGCGGCTCCGAGGGCCCGGGGCGTTGGTCCCGCCTGGAGGAATGGAGCCAGGGGTGTCTGTCCAATGGAGCACTTAATCACCCAAAGTAACCTCTACCCAAAACTACTAAAAACAAAAACCCTGGTTGGAATACAAAATTTATAGTGCGTGTTTGCCAGTTTATCTAATAGATGAATCTCGCTTTTTGTCAGTGTTTTTAGTCTTGATGGAAGCCAGAGTCTGTACTTTCCCAATTTGAGGAGCCCAACAGAAACATTGCAAATGTTTTTGTCCACTTTGATAAAAGAATTTTCAAAACATGTCCAAACTGAAACATCATGTCCCATCATCCCCTTAAATACAGGCCAATGATGCTATTTTTTTCTTACAAGAGAACTCACTGTAGTCATGACATGAAGCAAAAAAATTGCCACATTCTCTGGATTCCAGTTTGAAAGATGCAGTTTTCCTGCCCCAACTCCCTCATCAACCATAACCTGTTTTCTTCCCTTAAGACCTTACGGAATCCCTTTCCCTTCCTTACAGCCCCTTCTAGAATGGAAAAGGTAGAGGAGGGAGAAGAGGGGAGGGGAGGAAGAGTTTAATGGATTCTGCTTACCTGCCTAGACCACTAATGAAGGCCTAAGGGTCACTCTGGGTGCTTAGTTTCATAGTCAAGAACCTGTCCGGCCATACAAAAAGTTCAGGGGCAGCAGTGGACTCCTGAGGGAGTCCTAGATAATGAGTATATACCACAAAGACAGGAGAGAACAGTCATACTGGATCCAGGGCTGGTGTCAGACTATTCTGCAAGTACAGTGTTCACATTCTGACATTTCCCTTTAGATGGGTCATTGTTGAACTTGAGAAAAATGCAAAGGAGGGCAATAAGGACGGCAAGAAATACCAAACATTTTCTTACTGGAAATGGTTGAAGGAAATGAGCATAGGTAGCCAAGAAAAGATAAAGGAAAACCGCAGTAGTTGTATCAGACTTGCTGTATATCTCCCCAGAGGACATTTATTCATTTACTAATTCAACAAATATATACTGAGCTCTATGTGTCAGGCACTGTGTGCGTGTGTGTGTGTGTGTGTGAATGAAATACAGTCCCTGCCTTCTAGTAGTTTATTTATCACTAACGTAAGCAATTATAATTGTGTCAAGTGCTCCCAGAGGAGTATACAGAGGGTACTAATGAAGCACACAGAAGGCAGCTTAGTTTGGTGGTTAGCAGTGGGCTGTGAAGCGTGACTGCCTGCCTTTGAATCTCAGCTCTGTCACTTACTATGTGACCCTGAACAGGTCACTTAACCTCTCTGTTCCTCATGTGTCAAATAAGAATAATAGTACCCACCCCCCACCCCCACACTGGCCTCCTCCGCAGATGCATGAAATGCCTAGAAGAAGGTCTGGCACACAGCAAATAAGGGCTGTCTAAGGCCCCATCCCACTAATCAGCTCTATGAGGATCAGCACAATTGCTCGCATTATGTAATGCTTTACTGTTTATAAAGCACATACATATCATTTAATATTCCCCCAAGACTCCTATGAGGTAACCAAGGAGGATGTAATTTAGTCCTTCATCTCGGAGACGCTATGTGACTTTCTCATCGCCAAATGGCTATTTAATAGTCAAACCCACGGCTTCAACCTCAGTGCACTGGGTAGGCCAAGCTCCTGAGTCTCCTTCTTAGCAGGAACCAAGAGGCCAGTGGCTGCCCTCCGTTGAAGGAGCCGCTGCAAATGGGAGGGTGAAAAAAGGGAACAAGAGGAAGGAAGGTCAGCATGTTCTAAGCGTGGCCCACACCCAGCGTGCCGTGACTGAGAATTCACCTTTCTGTGGAAACAGTGGCCGAGATAAGGGGCTGGGGCCCCAAAGTATCTAAACCATCACATAGCTGGAAACTTCCCAAGGGCAGAGGAAGTCACCCACAGCAACTCACAGCTCAGCCACAGCTCCTGCTTCAGAAAAGGAGCTGGATAAATGTTCTCTGAATGGACACATATTGCTACTAGTGCTAGTTCCAGAACAGCACGAGTTAACTAGGCTTCTGAGGACTGTGTGAATGTCACCCTTTATCTTAACACTGGTTCTGTGTGGGAGAAATGTTCTTAGTCTAAGATCTATTCAACAGAGAGATCTTTGTATCTCCCGCTGCCTCGGTGTAAGGTGGGGGGCTGTTTTATTTTTGTTCTTCCTATTTTGCTCTTCTTTTTCCTGCTCTGAAAAAAACCTGTCAGAGCTAGCAAAGGGGTGTGGGACCTGGGAACGAGGCGGAGAGGATGAGAGAAGATGAGTCCAAAGTTTCCCTAATGATCGATGACATCACAATCCCAAACTCCACCCCCAACCTTCCAGGGCCCAGTTTCCTGTCAAACTTCTTCCCCAGTTTCTCCCCGGGAACAAACTCCCCTTCTCAATATCTTTTCCCTCAGTGTTCAGTGTTCTCCAGCTCTCTACTGTACAGGCTCCTCTCCATTTGGCTCCCCTTTACATTCCTACTTCACACGCTGTCACGTTTACCTTCAGACTAAATGACTCAAAACCAAACGAGATAATGCCTCAGAGGCCTCATGAGGCAACAGACGGACATTCAGTTGCTTTTAAGGCAGATATTCCTAGATTTGAAAACTTACCAGTTCTATCACTACCTAGCCAGTGGCTTTGGGCAGATTCAACTTCCTAAGCCTCCTTTTCTTCATTCTGAAATGGAACTCATGCCATTGAGGTTGTCAAAGATCAAATGAGGTAATGCTGTGGACTGAATTGTATCCCCCCACCTAAAATTTATATGTAGGAATCCTAACCCTCCAATGTGATGGTATTGGGGAAGTCAGGCCTCTGGAGGTAATTAGGTTTAGGTGAGGTCCCGAGAGTAGGTCCTTAGGATTTAGTGCCTTTGTTAAGAAGAGACCAAAGAGCTTGCTCTCCCCACCAATCTCCCCTTGGTGTGAGGACACAGAAAAAAAGATTGCCGCTGGCATCACAGGAAGCTATCTCTCACCAGGAGCCAAATAAGCCAGCCCTTTGATCTTGGACTTCCAGTCTCCAGAACTGTGAGAAATAATCTTCGGTTGTTGAAGCCACCCAGTCTGTGGTATTTTGTCATGACAGCCCAAACTATGACAGCATGTCAACCCTCCCTTTTTCACTCATATATTCATTAAATAAATATGCATTGACTTATTCCCATGTGCCATATTCTGTGCCAGGAACGAGGGCTTAGCAATAATATATTAAAACACAATCCGTGCCTCCATGTAGCATAAAGTACATTGGGGCACGAGGGAGGGCTGACGGGTAATTTCAAAAATGATTAACTATTAGAATTGTAGTCTGTCCTGTGGAGAAGTTCAGGGACCATGAGAACAGTTAATGGTTGTAACTCAACTCTGAGAAATCAGCAAAAGTATAAGGATGGGAAACAGAACAGAAGAGAAAGTTCCAGGTAGTGGGACAAGCATGTTTGTAGCAACAGAGGCTGCTATAATGGAGTACCATAGACATATAAAAAACAGAAATTTATTTCTCCACCCTCATGACCTACTCTTCTACCAAAGACCCCACCTCCCAACACCATCACATTGGGGGTTAAGACTTCAACCTATGAATTGTGGGGAAACACAAACATTCAGTCTATAGCAATGGTTAAAGACCCTGAAGCAGAAAAGAGCATGGCCTAAATCAGGTACAAACCAAAGCCACTGTGGTTGGACCATAATAAGGAAGGCAGAGCCAAACTGAGATGGGTTCAAAGAGGTTGATAGAAACTTGAAGGCCTTGCTAAGGAGTCTGAACTTCATCCTGAAAGTAAAGGTGATACACTGAGGACGTGAAGCCAGGCAATGGGTCCAAGAAAGCCAGTGCATTTTAAAATTTTCAAGTGGGAGGGGCACCTGGATGGCTCAGTTGGTTAAGCATCCAACTTCGGCTCAGGTCATGATCTTGCAGTTCGTGGGTTCGAGTCCCACGTCTGGCTCTGTGCTGACAGCTCAGAGCCTGGAGCCTGCTTCAGATTCTGTGTCTCCCTCTCTCTCTCTCTCTCTCTCTCTGCCTGTTCCCTGCTCACGCTCTGTCTCTCTCTCTCAAAAATGAATAAACTTAAAAAATATTTTTTTTAATTTTCAAGTGGGAGACCAGTAGTCCAACCTACCCAGAATACATCTCCCACTTCTTCTGAAACCAGCATATCCCCAGATGATTTGCGGTAAATCATACCTCCCCCACTCTAAGTACTTGTGATTGGGTTAAGCTGACCATATCATCAATTCCAAGAGTGGGCTCATGGCCTAAAGCTGGCAAATCAGAGGCCATAGGATACCTTGGGGCACAGTGATTGCTTTGAATGGACACATGATTCAGACAACACCAATGAGATTCAATACCAGGACTTTTAATAGAACTATGAGGAAGGAGGGAAAACTCCTTTTGCATGAAACAGGAGCTATGTCGCTCTTGCCATGGTAGAAAATGCTTAGAAATGATGCCAACCCTGAGGAAAATAGGGTCAAGGGATGAAGCAAACATGACTTTGTCTTCATGATCATGTTTGAGTCTCCTGAGTTCAGCCCAGGTTTATAGGAGAGGATAGTGGATTCAGTTTGTGGAATGGGAGACACCAAATGGAGATGCCCAGTAGAACATAGATAAAGACATTAGAAAGATAGATGGATAGATGTGTGCATGGGCGAATGGATAGACAGACAATGCAGGGCAAAGGGAAGAAAGGGAAGGAGGAGATGCAAAACAGAATTCTTGGCAGGGAATGCAGTCTCTCCTATGCTGTCCTGTCCTCCACTCCCTTGTGGTGTATTCAATAAACTCCTGTCGCCTTAAAAAACTATTCTTGACAGGAAACACATTGGGATCCATCAGATCCCACAGATGGTAAAAGCAGCCATAGAAATGACCGAGATGGGGGTGCCTGGGTGGCTCAGTTCGTTAAGCGCCAACTTCGGCTCAGGTCATGATCTCAAGGCTCCGCGAGTTCAAGCCCCACGTCAGGCTCAGTGCTGACAGCTCAGAGCCTGAAGTCTGCTTCGGACCTGAAGTCTGCTTCGGATTCTGTGTCTCTGTCTCACTGCCCCTCCCCCACGTGTGTGTGTGTGTGTGTGTGTGTGTGTGTGTGTGCGCGCGTGCGTGCATAAACATTTAAAAAATTAAAAAAAAAAAAGAAAGAAAGAAATGACTGAGATGGCTCAAGAGTCAAGAGGTGAGATGGCGGGGCGCCTGGGTGGCGCAGTCGGTTAAGCGTCCGACTTCAGCCAGGTCACGATCTCGCGGTCCGTGAGTTCGAGCCCCGCGTCAGGCTCTGGGCTGATGGCTCGGAGCCTGGAGCCTGTTTCCGATTCTGTGTCTCCCTCTCTCTCTGCCCCTCCCCCGTTCATGCTCTGTCTCTCTCTGTCCCAAAAATAAATAAAAAATGTTGAAAAAAAAAAAAAATTAAAAAAAAAAAAAAAAAAAAAAAAAAAAAAAGAGGTGAGATGGCCTAGGGAGAGTGTAAGAAGATAAGAGGATCTAAGATAAAGGAATTTCAGTGATTAGCGATAGGGAGAGGAAGAGGGACCGATGAAGGAAATTGAGAGGAAAAAGCCAAACTGGTGAAAGGCAAACTGAGACAGTGTGGTGTTACGAATGGAAAAGGAAGGGAAGGGAAGGGAAGGGAAGGGAAGGGAAGGGAAGGGAAGGGAAGGGAAGGGAAGGGAAGGGAAGGGAAGGGAAAGGAAAGAATAAGGAGATAGTAATTGTCCACATGAGATGCTGCAGAGATGATGTAAGACAGGAATCAAAGAATATCCGCTGTATTTAGGAGAAGAGCAAATCCTAGGGAAGGACTTAATTCTGTAGCCAGCAATTGACAGAGCCAACCAGAACCCCTTGACTCTGCAAACACATAGGAATCCTAAATCAATATAATTAAAAAACAGTAACAAAAAGGGAGCAAAACTCCCCACTCCTTAAGTGGAGACTATGCAGAGACTTTACTCCAAAGAGTGCAGCGTGGGGGCGCCTGGGTGGCTCAGTCGGTTAAGCGGCCAACTTTGGCTCAGGTCATGATCTCACGGTCCGTGAGTTCGAGCCCCGCGTCGGGCTCTGTACTGACAGCTCAGAGCCCAGAGCCTGTTTCAGATTCTGTGTCTCCCTCTCTCTGACCCTCCCCCGTTCATGCTCTGTCTCTCTCTGTCTCAAAAATAAATAAACGTTAAAAAAAAAATTCAAAGAGTGCAGCGTGGAAAGTAGAGATGACTAACTACAATGGCAACACCTCACAAATGCTACTGCAGCCTGGAAATCAAGGTCAATATCAACAGCTGTAAATCATGTTGATAATAGGTACCTTTGTTATGATATGGTGAAAATGGCACCTAACCTTTCTGATCTTCCTCCTAAATACCCACAGCACCACCCTAACCATGAGAAAAACATTACACAAATTCCAATAGTGAGGCATCCTGCAAAATACCTGGTAGGTACTCCTCACGGCTGTCAAGGTCATCAAAAACAAGAAAAGTCTAAGAAACTGTCACAGCCAAGAGGAGCCTAAGGAGACATGATGACTAAATACAATGTGATATCCTGAATGGGATTCTGGAATAGATAAAGGAAATTAGGTAAAAACTAAGGAAATCTGAATAAACTGTGGACTGTAGTTGATAATAATGTATCACCCACAACTATATGGTCAACTCATCTTTGACAAAGCAGGATTGAATATCCAATTAAAAAAAGAGTCTTTCCAACAAATGGTGTTGGGAAATGGACAGCAACATGCAGAAGAATGAAACGGGACCACTTTCTTACACCATACACAACAATAAGTTTAAAATAGATGAAAGACCTAAATGTGAGATAGGAAACCATCAAAAATTCTAGAGGAGAACACAGACAGCAACCTCTTTAACCTTGGCTGGGGCCATTTCTTACTAGACACATCTCTAGAGGTAAGGGAAACAAAAGCAAACATGAACTATTGGGACCTCATCAAAATAAGAAGCTTCTGCACAGTGAGGGAAACAATCAACAAAACCAAAATGCTATCCATGGAATGGGAGAAGATATTTGTGGAATGCTGGGGTGGCTTAGTCAGTTAAGCGACCAACTCTTGATTTTGGCTTAGGTTATGACCTCACAGTCATGGGCATGGAGCCTGCTTGGGATATTCTCTCTCTCTCTCTCTCTCTCTCTCTCTCTCTCGGCAGCCCCCTCAAAATAAATAAATACACTTAAATTTTAAAAAATATAAAAAAGAAGATATTTGCAAATGACATTTATGATAAAGAGTTAGTATCCCAAATCTATAAAGAACTTATCAAACCCAACACCCAAAAAACAAATCATCTAGCCAAGAAATGGGCAGAAGGTATGAACAGACATTTTCCCAAAGACATCCAGATGGCTAACAGAAACATGAAAAGATGCTCAATATCATTCATCATCAGGGAAATACTTACCAAAACTATGATGAGATATGACCTCATACCTGTAAGAATGGCTAAAATTAACAACACAAAAAGACCACAGGTGTTGGTGAGAAGGCAGAGAAAGGGGAACACTTTCACTCTGTCGGTGGGAATGCAAACAGGTGCAGCCACTCTGGAGAACAGTATAGAGGTTCCTCAAAAAGTTAATAAAACTACCCTATGATCCAGCAATTGCACTATGAGGTACTTACCCAAAGGATGCAAAAATACTGATTTGAAGGGATACATCCACCCCAATGTTTATAGCATCATTATCGACAATAGTCAAACTATAGAAAGAGCCCAAATGTCCACCGATTGATGAATAGATAAAAAAGATGTGGTGTATATATATACATGCATATAATGCAATTTTACTCAGCCATCAAAAAGAATGAAATCTTGCCATTTGCTATGCTGTGGATAGAGCAGGAGTGTATTATGCTAAGTGAAATAAGATAGTCAAAGAAAGACAAATGCCATATGATTTCACTTACATGTGGAATTTAAGAAACCAAAACAGAGGCACCTGGGTGGCTCAGTCGGTTAAGCATTCGACTCTTGGTTTTCGCTCAGGTCATGATCTCACGGTTTTGTTTGTTCAAGCCCTGCATCGGGCTTTGTGCTGGCAGCACAGAGCCTGTTTGGGATCCTCTCTCTCTCTTCCTCTCTCTGCCCCTCCCCACTTGTGCTGTCTCTGTCTCTCTCAAAATAAATAAATAAACTTAAAAAAAAAAAAAAGAAGAAACAAAACAGATGAACATATGGGACGGGGGGAAAAAGAGAGAGAGGGAAGAAAACTCTAAGAGACTTCTTTAAAAATATTTTTTAGGTTTAAAAAATGTCTCAATTGGGGTGTCTGGGTGGCTCAGTCAGTTATTTGTTTTTTGGGTGTTGAGTTTGATAAGTTCTTTATAGATTTGGGATACTAACTCTTTATCATATATGTCATTTGCAAATATTTTCTTTTTTATTTTTTTATTAAAAAAAATTAAGTTTATTTATTTATTTTGAGGGGGCTGCCAAGAGAGAGGGAGAGAGAGAATCCCAAGAAGGCTCCATGCCATGACTGTGAGATCATAACCTAAGCCAAAAGCATCTGGTTAAGCATCTGTGCTGATAGCTCAGAGCCTGGAGCCTGCTTCAGATTCTGTGTCTCCCTCTCTCAATCTCTGCCCCTCTCCTGCTTGCTCTCTGTCTCACTCTCTCTTGAAAATAAATAAATATTTTAAAAAATTTTTTAAAAAGAAATAAGAATTTTTTTAAAAAGGCTAAATATACACCAAACTTGTGATACAGGAATGGCCAACCTAAGAAATTAGTTGGAGAAGGGATCATATCAAGTATATGATTCCTGAAAAGGGCAAATGAGATGGGATCTAGAATATAGTGCCTGGAACCTGGTAATCACAGAGAATACGTCAGCTATTTTTCCTCTTACTATTTTATCGCTATTAAAACATGACAAGAGTGAACAAGAGTAATAGGAACGATTGTACTGAGATTAACATATGCTTTTCTTTAATGTTCCTGAACTTATTTATTTGCATGAAGTAGATATGATATTAGGATACCTGGCAACAGGAGTAGAAATGTGTAGTGTCAGCCATGAGCACTATGTTCCAGCCCTAAGCACCACCTTCCTAGGGGCAAGGAAGAATTTTAAAACACATCAAGAGGGTTTTATATTGTTTTGAGAAACTCAAACTTCTTTGTTCTCTGGGAAGACAAACAAAATGTCTTACTTAGTCTTTACTCACAGGTATGGTTCCAAAAACAGAAATTGATCATCTCAACCCTCACCGATCATTTTAAAAGATCTTTTTCAACCTAAAATTTGTGTGATGGGTGCCACCCTTAGAGTTTGTGGTCCCCAGAGCATAAGTAATGTAAAATAGCACTGCTTAACTCCAGTGGATGAAGGAAAGGTTGCTTGCCATACGACTATGTCAAAAGCTCTGAGGAAGCAACAGATACCCTCTGCTGCTTCCATAGTCACCTCAACAATTGTGCTCCTGAGGGAGAGGGAAAAAAGATGATATAAACGGACTGGGAGCCTCCTGAAAGCAGAATCTATTTTGTTTGGGAACAGAAACAAACACTTATGAGGCAGACATGCCATCAGGCACTGTTCTAAACCCTTTGCCCACAGCAACTCACCTAGCCTCACAAACATCCTTATAATGTAACATCTTCATCCCTACCTCACATGTGTGCAAACTGAGGCAAAAGGAAATTAGGTAACTTGGCCCAAGGTCACACACCTAGGAAGTGGTAGAACCAGGACTGGAGCCTAAACAGCGAGTTTCCTCTTCCCATGATCTTACGCTTTGTTTTTAAACTCCAGCAAGAGAACTATTCAGATTACTTCCCTCTACCTTCCCAATAACTACAATAGTGCTTAGCACGTTTGGTGCCTTAAAAATATTAGATACATGAAGTCATCCCATTTCTTTTCTTCCTTGATTTCACACTGTATATACATAATTACTGTGTCTGCCCCCAGATATTTTTATAAAAAACGGTAAAATAGGGGCACCTGGGTGGCTCAGTCGGTTGAGCGTCCAACTTCGGCTCAGGTCATGACCTCGTGGTTCATGAGTTCGAGCCCTGCATCGGGCTTTGTGCTGACAGCTCAGAGCCTGGAACCTGCTTCAGATTCTGTGCCTCCCTCTCTCTCAGCCCCTCCCCTGCTCATGCTCTGTCTCTCCCTGTGTCTCAATAATAAATAAACATTAAAAATTTTTTTTAAATAAAAATAAAAAAGATCAGTAAAATATATGGATTTTCTTAGATTACCCTAGAATAATATCTGTGGCTGCTTACGTGATTTAAACCAACACTGTAAATATGACATACAAGTTGTACTGGCTTTTCTTCTCTGCCATCTTTTAAATTCACAAATGTCTGGACACTACCCCTAAAATTATAGGCTCACAGAAACAGAATGGTGCCCAGAAGTCATCTTGTCCACACTGGCTCCAGAACTTTGCTTCAGTCTAAACCATGTGGTGCTTCCTTCTTTATTGAGCATCTCAATAATTACATTAAATAGCTATAGCATATTGAGCATAACCAAAAATATGATGTTCTTCCACAGTTTTTAAAGACTAGATTCTTTAAGGTCTAAAATTATGTCTTGGCGCTTTTTTTTTTTCCTTCTTTTTTTTCTCCAAGCCCTTGAATATAGCCTGGAATCCAAGAGTCATTCAATACAACCTCATCCATTAATTCTCATTCCAATCTCTGGGGACACAAGTTTACTCTTTCTTCTACGTGACAGTCCGTCGAATAAGTGAAGATATCCCCACCTGAAATCATTTTTCTTTGAGCTAAACCTGCCCATTTACTTCAACCAGTTTTTCTTCAAGAAGGTAGATTCAAGTTCCTGACTCTTTGCAGAGGCTGTATCCGACTCCCACACCTTTTTTATTATTTGGGGATCAGAACCAGATATAGTGTGATTTGACTAAGGTGAGAGCCAGCCTCCAAGAAGATCCCTCCTGAGCCTCATCATCCGGTATTCATGCCCTTCTGTAGTCCCCTCCCACACTGAATAGAGCTGACTGGTGCGACCAATAGGATTTGTGAACATGACAGTATGTGATTTCTGAATCTAGGCTATTAAAGACATGGCGGCAACTATATTATTCTCTTAAATCACTCAGTCTGGGGGAATGCCAGCTGAAATGTCACGAGGACACTCAAACTCCACCATAAGTAGGCTCAGATGGAGAGGAACTGAGGTTTTCTGTCACTCATGCGAATTAAACCATCTTAAAAGCAGATTCTCCAGCCCTAATCAAGCCTTCAGATGACTGCAGCCCCAACTACCATGATGACTGCAATATTATGAGAGACCCTGTTCCAGACCACCCAGCTAAGCCACTTACCAATTCCGAACACACAGAAACTGCCGGAAATAACAAACATTTATTCTTCCTTAAGCCACAAGGTTTTGGGGTACTCAGTTACGTAGTAATAGATGATTATTCCAACCAAGTCAGAAGACAAAAGGATTAGCTCTTCCTTCTTGACCCTGGGTATCATAAGAAATGGCAGAAAGACCATTTGAAAGAAAGACCATTGAAAGAAATCTTTCAATCAATAGATTGATCAAACCATTAATTTTTAAGATTTGGGGGAGATGTGTGTGTGTCCATGTGTAAAAATTTCTCTGGTATCTTTTTTAGGTAAGTTGTGTGTGTGTGTATGTGTGTGTGTGTGTGTGTGTGTGCGCGTGTGTTTTAAGTTTATTAAGTAATCTCTACACCCAACACAGGGCTTGAACTCACGGCCCAAGATCAAGACTCACATGCTCCTCGCACTGAGCCAAACAGGTGCCTCAGTTAAGCTGTTTTATTTTATGCCTCTGCAGCATTGCCATAATGCCATACTTACATAGACACTCAGCACGTAACTTTTTAAATATTGTGCTTCACCTTTAAGGCTTGAGAAGCACAACCACTTTTTGCTCATGAATGGGTGAGATGAAAATCTATTCTGCACCCTTTTGGAACTCTCACTGGGAGCCAGTGGCCCTCTTGTTCACCAATGTTAAGATTTTTCTACACTTCTTTGAGCATGGTACAGGGAAAAGTTGGATTTAATAGTCAGGCTGGACTTCTCACATGATTCAGTTTAGACAACACCTAGCTTTGAACAGGAACTTAGAAGACAGTCTGCCTCTATGTCCTTGTCTCACTTCTCACCCCACCCCCCACACTTAGGCACTAGCCTTGCTATGGTGTTTTCACTCACATCTAGTTTGTTCTTACAATATTTTCTCATAGCATTTTCTTTCTGAATGTCTGCTTCTTACATTTATACTTTGAAGTTTCTTTCTTTTCTACTACCATTGGGTAGTATGTCCCAACCTCTTCTGCAAACATGAGTTACTTTTATATAGAACTAAATTTATTTTTTTATATATTGAACTACATTTTTTTAAGTTTATTCATTTAAAAAAATTTTTAATGTTTATTTATTTTTGAGAAACAGAGAGAGACAGAGTGCGAGTGGGAGAGGTGCAGAGAGAGAGAGGGAGACACAAAATTGGAAGCAGGCTCCAGGCTCTGAGCTGTCAGCACAGAGCCTGACGTGGGGCTCGAACTCACAGACTGCGCGATCATAACCTGAGCCAGTCGGACACTTACCCAACTGAGCCAGGCAGGGGCAGAAAGAGAGAGAGAATCCAAGCAGGCTCTGCACTGTCAGCCTGGAGCCCCATGCAGGGTTCGAACCTAAGATCATGACCTGAGCCAAAATCAAGAAATGAAGAATCGGATGCTTAACCAACTGAGCCTACCAGGTACCCTGATATAGAACTAAATTTCAAAGATAAAATTCTCTCAAGTTAACTTTAGGGCTTCAATATTCAAAGTATTATATTGCTCCTAATGATATTAAGCACTTAAGAAGATTCGTGAACAATTTTAGGCTTTGGGAAATCCACTAATAACTCTGTGCTTGATATATTTAAAGATACTAGTGTGTCCTTAGAAGATATAATGAACTTTGAGGTACTCAGGGGGTTCAGAAAAATAAATGCACCTTACTACCATGAGAATGACTTACACCTGGAGGAACAAAATAGTTCTAAGTGAACTTCAGAAATCTTGCTATTATTATTTTTTTAAATTTGTTAACGTTATTTTTAAGAGAGAGAGAAGAAGAGTGAATGGGGGAGGGTCAGAGAGAGAGGGAGTCACAGAATCCGAAGCAGGCTCCAGGCTCTGAGCTGTCAGCACAGAGCTCAACATGGATCTGGAACCCACGAACCGTGAGATCATGACCTGAGCCGAAGTCAGATGCTTAACTGACTGAGCCACTCAGGTGCAACCCCTCTTTTTAAAAAAAAATTTTTTTTTAATGTTTATTTGTGAGAGAGAGAGAGAGACAGCATGAAATCTTGCTATTATTTTTATTGTTGTAGTTAATTGCACCACAGGAAGACATTTGGATTGAACATGTAAAAGAATGCACTCTTTGTTCAGAAAAATAAGGGGGAAATGAGGCAAAGAAAAAAGACCATCTACGTTAAAAATAATATTTATATCAGCGCTTATACACAGTGCAAAACATTTTACAAAACATTTCACTTATGTCTCATCTCACCCTCACAACAATCCAATGAACTAAACAGTGGGATGTTATTCCCATTCTATAAATTTCAGAGGAAACAGGTTAAATGACTTACTCAAGCTCAAATGGCTCCTGAAAGGCTGAGATGTAGTGACGATCAAAGACTCCTTTTGTTTCTGTGGGTAAGTTTCCACTACCAGGAAGGGAAGATAAATAAGAAGGAAAAAAATACAAACTTAATGGGAAAATGTGGCTAACCGTTTTTTACACAGTATATAACGAGGCACTGCTGAGTGGTTATAAAAAAGCTCATTTACCTCCCCAAACACTTAACATTCCCAGGATGATATTTAAGAAACAGGAAGCTGGGTTGACTCAATACTTGTTATCCTCAGTTGTGCGGCAAAGCTAATTATAGTATACATTGTGTGCAGTTGTTGGGAGGATTAAATAAGATAATATATTTAAAGAATGGTAAGTATTCAATAAGTGTTAGTTGTTATTATTGATGACTGTGTTATTTCAATCAGGGTGGATCGAATACTAGAATAAAGAGTAGTAGATATGCATTTTCATGCCACATTGTAATCAGCCTACCCTGAATTATCTTCCTTCAGTTCTCTTATCTGGAGAATGAAGACAATGTTCCTTTCTAGCTGCCTCCTTCACAGAAACAATTCATCATGCTGGATCGTGTTCTGAGCATTGAAAAGCTGTATAGGAATACAAGAAAATACCGCAACTATTTCTCTCCTCGTTTTTCTCTCTTCTTGCCCTCCTGAGCAAAGCCATACAACAGGGCAATGGAAGGGGTTTATGAGTAGTCATCCCTTCAGACCTACGCAGTTGCCCGACAGCTTAAAAATTCAATGGCTGAACTGGAAAGAACAGTCAACTTGACTTCATTGTCTTCTGAGATTCAGACGAATAGCTCTTATCATCTGTAAGGGGTTCATGTACCATCTAAGGAATGGACAGATTATTTTGCCATGGATTAGCATAGTGATTAGCCCGTGAGAGGTTTGTGCACAAGGAGATACTTCCTCCAAATGTCCTTGTAAGGCTGTTGTGGCTGCTGTTTACCTTAGAAGTGATCCCACTTCGGGGGTGCCTAGCTGGCTCAGTCAGTTGAGCATCCAGCTTCAGCTCAGGTCATGATCTTGTGGTTCTTGAGTTCGAGCACGAGTCAGGCTCTGTGCCGAGTGCGGATCCTGGAGCCCACTTTGGATTCTGTGTCTCCCTCTCTCTCTGACCCTTTCCCACTTGCTCTCTCTCTCTCTCTCTCAAAAATAAATAAGCATTTTAAAAAATTAAAAAAAAAAAGAAGTCTTTCTCTGTATGACTTACTTAACAGAAGACCATGGGGGAGGGGAAGGGGAAAAAAAAGTTAGAGAGGGAGGGAGGCAAACCATAAGAGACTCTTAAAAACTGAGAATAAACTGAGGGTTGATGGGGGGTGGGAGGGAGGGGAAAGTGGGTGATGGGCATTGAGGAAGGCACCTGTTGGGATGAGCACTGGGTGTTGTACGGAAACCGGCTTGACAATAAATTTCATATTAATAATAATAAAATTAAAAAATTAAATAAAAAAAAAGAAGTGATCTCACTTTGGTTCAGAGATCTCACTCTGTTAGATCCCTGTAACTTCATTCCAACAGCATTCCTCCTGCCACCCCACTGCCAACCACTGGGAACGGATGTTTAAGGGCTTGTCACATGAGTAAGTGATCATTCTTGTCAGTATCACAGAGCAGCTGATCATTCATGATCAGATCATGATTGTTGACTAAGTCAGGGTCATTCGGACCCAACTACACGCTGTGGTAATAGCATGCGATTCTACACTGTCCTGCTTGATTTGAGATGTTTCAGGAATGATGTAACTTGGCAAATGAATCCAGAATCAAAAGCTCTTTAGATGATAATCTTAGGTCAACTGCGAGCGATGCCAATCAACCCATGAATGTAATGTTTCTCACATGTTGATTTTATAATTAGTGCCCACTAATACGGGCTATTTCAGGTTAGTGAAATGAGCTTATAAATTTTAGATAGTTCAGGTCCCCTATCATCACATACGTGTCAAACGTCATTTGATAAATGCCATTGCCAAAGGCTTAGGTATTACTTTCTGTTCTCATTCCTGAGATGATCAAAAACAACATTACGATGGTCATGTTGAACAGAACAGTTCAGTCAGATTTAATTGAGTCAGATTAGGCTCATATCATTAGGGAACATTCTTACAATCCTTTTTAATACCCCTTTTGTCTCGGATCATAATTAAAATAATATAGAAACAACTTTATTAATATAGTTGCAACTATATTCATCTGTATTGAGCCTGTCTTTCAGTTTTCTGTCCACTCAAACTTAAGAGATCTTCTTGTGATTTATTAACTATTATCTTCACATTTGCCTACATGACACTGAATTACACAATCGAGAAATTTTACTGTATACTTTCTCTTCCAGGTTAGTGTTAAAACTTCCTTTTCCAGAAAATTGACTTTCATCCACATCTTTTGATTTCTTCCATCTTTTCTATATCTTCTTTCTCCTGAGATATGTTATTTCTTTCCTTTGGCTATAATCACAGTGACCTCTTTTTTTCTCTTCCTTTCCTTAATATCTCAAAGATGGTTTAAATACCGACCGAACAACTGTATTAAAAATTTTAACCACATGCCGTTTTCGAAGATTAACAGTGAAGAAGATTTCTTTGCATTTAGACTACATTGCAGTAGATACAAAAATATTTCTTAAGAATATTTGGTCAAGGGGCGCCTGGGTGGCTCAGTCGGTTAAGCGTCTGACTTTGGTCCAGGTCATGATCTCACAGTTCGTGAGTTCGAGCCCTGCGTCAGGCACTGTGCTGACAGCTCAGAGCCTGAAGCCTGCTTCAGATTCTGTGTCTCCCTCTCTCTCTCTCTCTCTCTCTCTGCCCCTCCCCAGCTCATGCTCGCACTCTGTCTCTGTCAAAAATAAATAAACTTAAAAAAAAAAAAAAAGAATATTTGGTCAAAGGGAGGCATAGTTTGTCCTCTCTGGGACATTGGCTTATAGCCATCTAACTGTCAAAATCAGCATTTCTCACTGTGATTTTTTTAAGTTTCTTTATTTATTTTGAGAGAGAGAGAAAGAGAGAGCACTTGAGTAGGGGAGGAGCAGAGAGAAAGGGAGAGAGAATCCCAAACAGGCTCTGCACTGTCAGTGCAGAGCAGAGCCCAATGTGTGGCTCAAACATATGAACCATGAGATCATGACCTAAGCCGAAATTGAACGCTTAACCAAATGAGTCACCCAGGCACTTCTCCCAATGTGATTTTATTCTGGGGCGCCTGGGTGGCGCAGTCGGTTAAGCGTCCGACTTCAGCCAGGTCACGATCTCGCGGTCCGTGAGTTCGAGCCCCGCGTCAGGCTCTGGGCTGATGGCTCGGAGCCTGGAGCCTGTTTCCGATTCTGTGTCTCCCTCTCTCTCTGCCCCTCCCCCGTTCATGCTCTGTCTCTCTCTGTCCCAAAAATAAAAAAAAAAATAAAAAATAAAAAAATAAAAAAAAAACCAATGTGATTTTATTCTGAGAAAATCTAGTTCTATAAAATGCTTCCAGAAAAAAACAAAAAAACAAAAAAACAGAGAAGCGTATTTTTCTTTTTTCCTTTCTTTTCTTCTTTTTTCTTTTCTTAGTATAGATTGCTATGCTTTAAGTTGTAACTAACAAAATTAAATTCAAACTGTTTCAAAACATGGAGATATTTATTGGCTTCACTGATGGCTAGAGTCTACAGGTGGGGCAGGCAAAATGTAGTTTGCCCAGGCCTCCAGATCTATTTCTGGACTCTGCTTACATCTGTATATTAGACTCTTCCCTCTTCTCTGCAAAATGACTGCAGCAGATCCAGCCCTCATAGTCTCCAGAGTATTAAAGAGAATCAGTATTCTTTAAAATTTTTGAGATTGGCTCTTATTGGACCGTCTCAGGTCACCTGCTATTTACCAAGCCAATACCGTGGAAGGGATAACATACTGATTGGCTTAGCCTAGATCACATGTTCCTCTGTGGAGCCATAGATAGTGTCAGGTTCCCCAGAATTCCAAGGCTGAGACCACACACGATGAGTGCTGTAGAAGCAACTAACAGGTGTCCCCTATCAATAAATTTGGAAAACACAGGCTTATACTCACTTCTAAGTTCAAGCACAGTCCTGAAAAGGAGGAAGCCTTCAAGCCTAGAGAATAAGCATCAGGAAGAGATCAGTCCCATGAGATTTATGATCACCAAAACTTAATATAAGACTGTTGGAACAGAAGCCCTCTTAGGAGAAAATGTATCTGTTATGCTCACCACTTTTCCCTGGTGCATTGGAGAATAGCTGACATATTGTAAGCACTCAATAAATATTTGTTGAATTAATGAAAGAACTGTTTTGTTTTGTTTTTTACTTTAGAGAGAGAGTTCAAGCAGGGGAAAGGGGGGCAGACGGAGACAGAATCTTAAGCAGGCTCCATGCTCAAGACAGAGCCTGACACAGGGCTTTGATCCCACGACCCTGGGATCATGACCGGAGCCGAAATCAAGAGTCAGACGTTCAACCAACTAAGCCACTCAGGCAGTCCTGAAAGAACTGGTTTCTAATGAAGGGCGTTTTATCTGAAAGCTTTGTTCTCATAGGGAAAGAAAATCCATAAAACTCTGAGTAAGCCCCCTTCTGAGGAAATGGGCATGAGGAGGGAATTTTTTCAATGCTCCATGAGGTCTTGCTGTGCAGTTGCTGAGGCGGACCTACTTTCCTTTACTTCCCCACCTATCCTTACCAAAACACTCATCTGCTGAAGGAAGCTATCATCCATGTGTTCCTGCAACCTAAAATTAAATTACAACGTTCAGTACACAGCCCTATACGAGGAGGAATGGAAAGAGATCAAGACGATACCAGAAACTGTTTTTGTCCTTTAAAAAATGAACACTAGGGGCGCCTGGGTGGCTCAGTGGGTTAAGCATCCAACTTCAGCTCAGGTCATGATCTCCCGGCTTGTGAGTTCAAGCCCCGCGTTGGGCCCTGTGCTGACAGCTCAGGGCCTGGAGCTTGCTTCTGATTCTGTCTCCCTCTCTCTCTTCTCCTCCCCTGTTCACTCTCTCTCTCTCTCTCTCTCAAAAATTAATAAACATTAAAAAAATTTTTTTTAATTATTTTTAAAAAATTAAAAAAAATTTTTTTTTTTTTTAACGTTTATTTATTTTTGAGACAGAGAGAGACAGAGCATGAACAGGGGAGGGGCAGAGAGAGGGAGACACAGAATCGGAAACAGGCTCCAGGCTCTGAGCTGTCAGCACAGAGCCCGACGCGGGGCTCGAACTCACGGACCATGAGATCATGACCCGAGCCGAAGTCGGCCGCTCAACCGACTGAGCCACCCAGGCGCCCCTTAAAAAAAATTTTTTTAAATGAACGCTAAAAACATGGCAAGATTATGAACTGTAGAGTTTCAAAGACAGGGGTGTGAATCGAGGCTCTGCTCTTTACTAATCATGTGACCTCAAGCAAATCACTTAACCTCTTAGAACCTGTTTTGTCATCTGTAAAATGAAGATGATCTCTCCTCATTCTTTAGTGTGACATGGCAAAATGCTTAGTACATTGTCTGCCACAATATTCAGTGAATGAATCATCATTATTATTCTCCTCATCCAAAAAACTTCAAACTGATTTAACTGAATAGTTCATTCAACTCAACAATTTTTCTAAGTGATGCCGAAGGCTAGTCTATAAGATATTGCTCTGGAAAAATTAACGGTATTCACAAATAAGTCCTAAGAAATTATGCCTCAGGATATAAACAGAGACGAAACTGACAGTTACCATATATGGAAACACTGAGGAATTGTGAACAATTTGAGTGGTTACCCTTAGGAAGAAAAAGTCATATGAAGATGCTACCATTTTGAGGAGCATTTTAAAGATTACAAATGGATTAGTGAGAAAAAGGTAGAAGCACTTTAAGCGGGGAAAGATGTAGGTAAGAAGACTTGGATATGGGGCTGTGTGTGCTATGACCACAAACAGTCCCACCTGGTTGAGGCAGAGAGGTTGATCAGAATGCCATAGCACTAGGGCAGTGAGGCAATGTGGTAACTGATGGAAAATTAACAGGACCAATGACCAGTTCTAGCTGATGATAAATGATGATACTGGATTTGATTCTGTGCATTGATTTGCCATTTCCTCCTCCTTTTTCCATCTACCTGCAATCTCAAAGATGAGCAATCTTCCTTCTGGAGGTGGGTATGACAGACCATTTTGCAAGCACTTTAAATCCTTCGGAAAACACAAACATCTTGTGACCTGGAACAGTCACTTAGGATTCTGACTCAGACTGGGAATCTGAGTAATGCTGTGCTAATAAGCCAGAACGAGGCCATAAACATCTGGCTGCCCTACTTGATGGATCCTTGGCATTTGTCAGCAGGCCCTGTGAAGATAAGGTTGAGTCTATCAGAAAATGTTTAAAGTCTACATGGGAAAAGAAGTCTTTTGGAATGAAAACAAGGCAGGGTACCTGAATATGACACCAGGATTTCCCTACTTTACTCTATTTCTGTTATATAGGATGGGATGAGCAGAGAGTGCTCAGGCCAACCTTCTAAGGCACCTGGTTGGCCAAAGGAAGCCATTTTTATTATTTTTTAAAGTGTTTTATTTACTTTTGAGAGAGAGAGAGAGCACAAGCCGGGAAGAGGCAGAGAGAGACAGAAGATCCAAAGCAGGTGCCCACTGACAGCAGTGAGCCCGACACGGGGCTCGAACGAACAAACTGTGAGATCACGACCTAAGCTGAAGTTGGACACTCAACCAGCTGAGCCATGCAGGTGCCTCTAAAGGAGGCTATTTTTAACTCTAATCCCATATTCACACCAAGCTGCCTTCCAATCTTGTTTTGGTTTCCAAATCCACTGTATTCCAGTCCCACCGTTGAGTGGTAGGTATTTGATTACATCTCAATAGACTGACCAAGAGATTATACAATTCCCAAGAGTAGAAAGTAAGACTCTGGAACAGAGTCAGCATTCAACAAATATGTTAAATACGATGTGCCAATTAGTCAGAAAGATACTATACCAAAGCAATGAGCTTGGCTGTCCTAACCATCACCTCAACCCCCAGTAATTTCATTTTACCTTGATGTTCCAACAATTATATACAATTTAAATACAATAGGCTGATGGAATTTTTATTTCCAACCCCAATTTCTCTGAAGTTCAGATCCATATTTCCAACTGCTATTACACATCAAAAATGTCCCATTGGCTGTTCTAACAGTACTTAAAACTCAAAGTGCTTCCAATCAAAACCTTCACCTTCTTCCTCGTTCATCCACTCTACCCACAAGCCTATCCGAAACAAGGAAAAACTGCTTATCTTCTGTAACCACTATTTTGTTAACACTACCCTTGCTAACAGGGATAGCTGAGCCAGAAATCCAACTCTGCACTGACTCATTCCTCTTTCTGTACCCGCATCCCATCTAATTAGCAACCGAGGGTTGTTGGCACTCCCTTCCAAACGACTCTTGAATTTAACTTCTCCTCTCCTTTCCCATCACCACAGATTAATGTGACCCTCATCACCTTGAGACTGACTCTAAGACTTTAACTGCTCTGGGTTTTCTCTTTCAATCCATCCTGTTAGTGATTTCAATATAATCTTTTCAGTACTCTACTTAGCATCCCTCAGAGACAATCCATCTAATATAGAGATATCTCGTACTCCTTCACCTACCACTCAGACCCTTTGTTTCTGCTGCCAAGCAGCCCTTGCTGTTTCTCCCTGTTGCATGCAGCCATTCTACCTTTACAGGATGCATCTTCCAGGCCTGGGCTCATGAATGGACCCTTAGCCTGGAAGGCTCTTCTCTGTTGTTGTGCTATTGTTGTTGCTGTGCTGTTTTTAATCTGAGCATATACTCTAAATAGTTCAAAGCCCAGCCCCGGAGTCCCTGATGCCGGCTGGAAGAAGGGATGGCTCTCTCTTCCATGGCTCCATAGATTATTGCATTCCATCATCACACACCTATTAGATTTCGTTGAGGGCTGTGGTGAGGCTTTGGCCACCTTTGTATCCCAGCACCTAGCACATGCAGGCACCCAGTAAATAATGGCGAACTTCAGTAGCAACTGTAGCTCTGTTTTCCAGAGGTCCATCTAACAGTATGACCAAGGCCTTATATTTAAAAGTAGCCATTAATCTGTTATGCTTTGTCTTTTGTTGACAACTAAATACGCTAAGAGTTCTCTGGCTGGGGGTTATTCTCAGGCCAATATAAATGGTATTATGGGGCACCTGGCTGGCTCAGCTGGTTAATTGTCCCACTCTTGATTTTGGCTCCAGTCATGATTTCATGGTTCGTGAGATGGAGCCCCTCGTCTGGCTCTGCATTGGCAGCGCGGAGCCTGCTTGGGATTCTCTGTCTCTCTGTCTCTCTGTGTCTATCTCTCTCTCTCTCACACACACACACACACACACACACACACACACGCTCACGCAAGCACACACACCTCTGCCCCTCCCCCACTCACACACGTTCTTTCTCAAAATACATAAACATTTTTTAAAAATGGTATTATGATCATTCCTGCGTACGTTGTTTGGAACTCCGTTAACTTGCTCAGTCTCAACAACAACAACAACAACAACAACAGATCCCAGGTAAAAAGCCCCCTTCAGAAAGGCAACGATGCAGTTAACTTTGGCTGCCATTACACCTTTCTGAACTATGTCTCCTGCATTCATAATTAACATCTCTGTTGCTCTAAGCACCTGGAACAGAAAAAGAGTGTATAACTGAGACACGTGTTACATTCTAGTGGAGATGGCATGGGTTAATCTCTGAATAATCCAACATTGAATTGATATTTCAATACACAAATTATTCTGTTCCTTTTCTTGTCTCAAAATGCTTACATTTTCCTCATTCACATTAAAAAGTAATAATTTATGATATATGAGAGATAGCAAAGAAGTAACTATCATTTATTTTACATGTGAACATCTTTGAGGAAATACTGTTATCTTTTTTCAAATTTATCTATTTATTTTTAGTAATCTCTACACTCAGAGTGGGGCTTGAACCCATAGTCCCAAGGTCAAAAGTCGAACACTCTTTCAATGGAGCCAGCCAGGTGCCCTGGAAATAGTGTTATCTTAAAAACTTGCTCAGAATTGGTAAACTTGTATTTACATCTATTTTTCTGAATCATAGTATTTTTTTGCTACCTTTGTAGTTCAATATGATAAATTCTGGCTCTAACAGCAGTTATTGATTAGCAACCTGAGATATTAACGTCCTCATAAGGGGCTGTCAATTATTACTAGTATCTGTGGAAGACAATGGTGCTGTGTGTGCCCAGAGAATGAGGGACATTGTCTTGCTCAATTGGTTTTCAGTCAATGAGCTCATCAGCTAAATCTGATGGACTGACAGAGAACCCAAACATGAGGAAGGAACTGTAATGGACTGACTAAGACAGTATGTTGGTTTGCCCAGAGCAGTCAGATGAGGAAGGGCATCCAGCCAAGTCAAGAGATTCAGGCCAGACTCCAAATGAGCTGGAGCTAACAACAAAACAATATCTCTTGTTTTCGACCCTGTGCAAATTATAAAAACAAGAGGATGTGGCCATTGTGACATGTTCCCCCAAGCACCACTCATTTAGCTAGGGATTGAACAACTACCTAATACCAGAAGCAGGCAGTGGAGAAAGGACCCCAGCCCTCATCCCAGGGCCAAAATTTAGAAGGAGCCACAGTGAATCCAGTAACCTATAACTTTTCCTCTTTTAGCCAAGAAGTTTAGAATAGAGAACTTGTCTCCCACCAAAAACGACACTCTGATTTAGATCTTAGTCCTGGATTTGATTTGGACACATCCTTTAACCTCTGAATACATCATTGTGGAAGTAACAGTTTATTTTTAAAAAGTCCTATCCAGCTTATATAATCGTGCACATCCAACGATATTTAAGAGTCTTTGTAAACCCCAAAGTGCTACACAGAGGTAAGACAGAATTGTGGTCAGGCATCTACCAAGAACACGGGCTTTCTTCTTTTAATCCCTCGTCAACTATTGACCGAGCAACTGTTACGCCCGGCACTGTTCTTAGTGACCCCACGGACATAAATATCCTCCAGGAGTTTTTGTTCCCTCAGGGAGATTCAGATAATAAACACATAAGCTCAGTATGTTATATACTATGTTGGAAAGTGGCAAATGCTATGGAGAACAAAATGAAGCATGGGGTAAAGGGGGGGAGGGAGTTCAGAGGGAATAGTAGGAGCTTCAGTATTTTTAAAAAGAGTGAGGACTGCACGGGTGGCTCAGTTCATTAAGCATCAAGTGACTCCTGATTTCGGCTCAGGTCATCACCTCCCAGATTGGTGAGACTGAGCCCTGCATTGGGCTCTGTGCTGACAGCCTGACAGGGGTAAGCCTGCTTGGGATTCTCTCTCTCCTCTCTCTCCGCCCCTCGCCCTGTTCGGCGCAGTGTTGAACTTGTGCGCGCTCTCTCTCTCTCTCTCTCTCTCTCTCTCACACACACACACACACACACACACACACACAAAATAAACATAAATAAATAAATAAATAAATAATAAAGTGAGCAAGTGGACTTGTAGGGAAGAGTTCCTGGAAGAGGGGAGGGCAGTGCAGGAGACAGCCAGACAAGAAAGGAAAGCAGAGTGGGTGAGTAGGCCAATAGAAGGGGAGGAGTTCAGAGAGACAGCCACCGTTAAGATCATGGAGGGCCATTCTAAGTCCTTTGGGTCTTGCTCTGACCCGATCTGACTTCCGTTTTCAGAGGCTTCTTCTGGCTGCTGAATTGAGAACAGATTGTAGAGGCAAGTATGGGAGGAAGGAGCCCAGTCAGAAGACTCTGCGGGAGACCACAGAGTGTGATTTGGACCAGTGTGATAGTGGTGGGGACGCTGAAAGCGGGCAGTTTCTGGATGTGTTTAAAGGTCAAGCCATCAGGACTTCCTGACAAATTAAATGTACAGAGAGAAAGAGGATTTGAGGAAGCTTCCAAGGGTTTGGGTCTGAGACACCAGAAGACAGAGCGGCCAGCAATAGAGATGTGTTGATACAGAAGGGAACGGGAAGTCCTCTCCCTTTTCTCCTCCTAGTTACTCAGGCAACCAGGAGGAGAAATGTGTAAGTGTGGATAGTGTGGACAGAGGAACAAAACTGAGATAGTCCTACTTGGTGACTGCTGGAAGGGACTGACCACTTTTACCACTTCATCTCTTTGCACCTCAGTTTCTCTTACTGTAACACGAGATGGATAGGCCAGCTGGATAATGGTAAAATTCCTTTTCAGTGGCTAAATTTGAGAACCTACGTGCTACAACCAATTCTCACACTTTTCAAGATTTTTTTTAAATATATGTTTTCTTGAAAAGTCTCCATAAGTAAATTCAATTGTTAAAAATATTCTTTTTGGGGTTTTCTTTTTGGCTTAAAACAAAATTATTTTGTGATCCTAGTCTGAACACCGCCCTCCCCCCACCAAAAAAGAATCTTAGTAAGACATTTAAAACAACAGCAACAGGGGTGCCTAGGTGCCTCAGTCGGTTAAGTGTCCGACTCGGCTCAGGTCATGATCTCACGGTTCATGGGTTCGAGCCTCGCATGGGCTCTGTGCTGACAGCTCAGAGCCTGGAACCTGCTTCAGATTCTGTGTCTTCCTCTCTCTCTGCCCCTCCCCTGTTCACACTGTCTCTCTCTGTCTCTCAAAAATAAATAAATGTAAAAAAAAATTTTTTTTAACAACAACATGTCCTGCAACTGTTTATACAATACCTCGTTCCAGGGAGGTACATGGCTAATCGGGACACCTATTTCCTACTGTCATACTTAATTAGAAGTTTTGCTCACGAGGTTAAATTACAGCAAGCATTGTGTGTCACTGTGAAAATATTCCCTTTCGCTTTAATGGCACATGGGTGGACGAAAAATGCTTCTAAGGCTGCCTGAAAGGACACCAGGCTCCTGTGGGTGCTTGCTGTCTTCCGCCAATACTTTTTCATCTTCCCTTAACAATGGCAGTAGTAATAACATTGGTCCAGGAAGTTAAGAAGTTAGTAGAGAAGAGTAAAGACCAAGCATCTGATATTCACAACCTGACGCAACAGAAGAATATAAATATACACAAATTAATTTAAGCCCATAGAAAATCTCTCAAACTGTGTAGCCTACAGCACATCTCCCCTTGTCCACAACATTCCATCAGGCCAGCGGAACATCATCATCATCATTATAGCTTGTACATACTGAGTGCTAACCCTGTGCCAGGCACTGTGCCAAGGGTTGTCATGACAACTCACTTAACCCCGTAAGAAGAGTGCCATCATAATTTCCATTGTCAAAGGAACGGGATGCACCTCTAGGACCGCCTAACCTCAAGCCCAAGCTCAAGAGCACAGTGGGAGGATTGAGGCTTGGATGGAGATGGAATGCATCGTTTTCAATATACTGTCTCATTGCCATCATACTGTCTTCTAAGCCCTCCATTACCCGCCCACTGCTTGAGGGTAGAGACCAAAGTGTGTGTTTGTACCACCAGCGTTTTGCAAAGCAGTTACGCACGAACAGAAAGTCCCGCGGACGCTCCATGATGAGTGGCACCTAAGCTGTCCGGTTCTTCGGGTTTTCCCAGCGCAGAGCCCGGTATATACTGCAGGCACTCCATCAATACTTGTTGGGTAAATAGACGATCCAGAGGGTGAGTGAGGAAACCTGAGGACAGGTGAAAAAGGGCACGCCTGGTGATGCCTCCAGAGCCCCTCCCACTTATTTGCGCTCCTGCAGGTTTCCTCCGTGAGGGGCCCCTGGTGTCCCCTCCTCCCTTCCCTACCCCTCTCGGCGACCTCGCTCAGCCAGAGGGGCGGCTGGCTGCGGCGACCGCCCACTGGGTGGGTGGGGGCGAGCGGCGGAGGTCGGACCCTGGGAGCCACGCCCCACGCACGCGTCCCACGCACGCACACGCTCACGGGCAAACTCCACAGGCGCGCGCTCTGCCGCACCCCTGCTCATACTCTTTACACGCACCCCGGCGCGCGCGCGCACGTTCTTACACATCCTCCTACGCACAGACTGACCGGAGCACACGCTCACGTTCACACACACGCTGTTCACACCCACCCGCCCTCACACACCTGGCCTCATTCGCCCCGTCGTGTATTCATTCACACACTCCTGTATCACACAGTCCTGCTTACAACCTCCACTCAAGCTCTCACACACCCACCCTCCTCAGTTGTATACACATCACACGCGCGCATGCTACTAACACTCGCACTCTTCACCTTCGTCACACACACCCCGTCACCCGCTGTCACACGGTCACGTACGCCCCCGTTTTCAACTCTCACGCACACTTCACGCGCGCTTGCGCACACGGACTCACGGCAAATTCTCCCTCCTTGCACGCGCGCGCGCATGCGCACCTGTCGCGGCGGGGACCGAGGGCCCAGCGTGGGGGATGCGGTGTGTTTGGAGTTTAGGTTCGGTTACTGGTCGCGATGTCGTCGGGCTGTAGGCTCAATACGATCCCTTAGAGTCGCTTCGTTTTCCAGTGAGAAGTTAGGGAGAAGGAGAGACTGACGCCAGGAAGGGGGTAGGGTGCGGTTCTGGAGCTCTGGCAGCGAAAGCGCCCGGAGCAGCGGACACGCCGCAGCGCCTCGCAGGGTCTCAGAGCCGATTTACCCCCATCCAGGGAGCGGCCTCTCGAGCCTCTTAAAGCCTCGGCCTCCCCGGGCTTCACCCACGCGTGGGGTTTGGGGGTTGAGTGAGGACCGACTTCAAACTGTCCTCCCCCCCCCCCCCCCCCCCCCCGCAGCCGCGCAGCCCGGTTCCCGCGCTCAGTCCCTGTGGCCCAGGGGACACAGCGCAGGACGCTGTGGGCTAGGGTGAAAAGAGGAAGACCTCGGTTTGAATCCTCCAACTGCCACTTGGAAGCTCTGGGGCCTTGGACAATTTGCATAGCCTCTCTGAGCCTTAGTCTCCTTTAATGTAGGATGAGGAATCATTCAACAAATAGGTATCTCACTCCTAATCTATGCCAGCTCTAGGCTGGGTGTTTGACATGCTCGGTGAATAAACAAAACAGACCCAGTCTCTTGCCCAGGTGCAGCTTGTAGTCAGTTGGGGAGGGACAGATACCCAACCAACCAGTGGACATATGTATTGATTATAATGAAGGATTTTGGAGTAAAAGAATAAGCTGTTGTTTTCACCCACTTCAATGTCTTTCAGCACTTACTACGTTCAGGGTGCAGGTGAATAAAAACAATCACATTCAATACCCTCATCCCAATGCCAGTTTGTGCCCCATTATATGGGCCACATTAGAATGGCTTTTGTGATCTTTGTGTGTGTGTGTGTTTATTTTTGAAAGAGAGAGAGAGAGAGACAGAGCTAGTGGGGGAGGGGCAGAGAGAGAGGAAGAGAGAGGCTCCCAAGCAGTCTCCAAGCTGTCAGATTGGAACCTGATGGCAGGGCCTGAACCCACAAACCGTGAGATCATGACCTGGAGCTGAAACCGAGTCGGACGCTTAACCGACTGAGCCACCAAGGCGCCCTCTTTGTGATCTTTTACAGAAAACCCACACTAACCAAGAAATGAACAATAATAACCAAATGAGTAAATGATAAAAGTAACTACCTTGCTGGGTCATTGTGAAAAATAAATGATACATTAAAACTCTTACTCATACCCTGGCATATAATAGGCCCTCAATAAATGCCAGGTATTATTAGGCGATAGCAGTGCCTAAAACTCCCGATCCCCTGCATTAGATACACAGGGTCTGAATCCTGGCTCTGCCATCTTTAGTTGTGTGACCTTGTAAGTCTTTGGACTTCATTAAGATTCAGGATTTTTAAACAAGAAACAGCCATAATATTGGTGTTTTATCCAACAGATCAAATAAGGTCATGCAGGCAAGGTTCCTCATTCAGGGCCAAGCACACAGGAAGCTCAGAAAATGGTGGTTATGAAGACTGGCCTACTGCGATGGCACCTGCTTCCTGTGCAACACAGACCAGCAAAGCTGGAAAGTTTCTCCAGGCCAAAGGACCCTTGAAATTTAAAGCTGAACTGCTAGGAATTTATCCAAGGGATACAGGAGTACTGATGCATAGGGGCACTTGTACCCCAATGTTTATAGCAGCACTCTCAACAATAGCCAAATTATGGAAAGAGCCTAAATGTCCATCAACTGATGAATGGATAAAGAAATTGTGGTTTATATACACAATGGAATACTACGTGGCAATGAGAAAGAATGAAATATGGCCTTTTGTAGCAACGTGGAAGGAACTGGAGAGTGTGATGCTAAGTGAAATAAGCCATACAGAGAAAGACATATACCATATGGTTTCACTCTTATGTGGATCCTGAGAAACTTAACAGAAACCCATGGGGGAGGGGAAGGAAAAAAAAAAAAAAGAGGTTAGAGTGGGAGAGAGCCAAAGCATAGGAGACTGTTAAAAACTGAGAACAAACTGAGGGTTGATGGGGGGTGGGAGGGAGGGGAGGGTGGGTGATGGGTATTGAGGAGGGCACCTTTTGGGATGAGCACTGGGTGTTGTATGGAAACCAATTTGACAATAAATTTCATATATTAAAAAAATAAAGTATTTCCAATTAAAAAAAAAAAAAAGAAAGAAATTTAAAGCTGAGTCCCAAGTAGGGTCTTCCAGGACCCGAGGCCTTTGATAGGGGTAGAGAGTAGGGTGTGGGGAAATTCCCCTGGTAGGTCCAGGTTTGGGGGGCTGCTGAAGGAGACAGGTATGTCCAGAAATCAAAGGCTAGATAAACTCCAACTTGGGCGGCTTCAGGGTGGGAGCACCAAGCTAGGAGACTTGGAAATAGAAGCTCAGCTTGGAAAAGGCAAGCCATCCTGGAGAGATGATTGGGCTGCTCTAGCTTCCTCCCTCCCTGTGAAGCCTGGGGCTCTGATGCGTCATTCCCCAGCCTCTAGGGCACACAGACCTGCAGGTCCAGGATAATAATAAAAACTAGAGATGCCCAAGACACCAGGTACCAGGCCCAGCGCTAAGCAGTCCTTCATTCCTCCCAAGGACTGGAAGGTGGGGGCATTTTTCCTATCTACCAGGCACAGAAACAGATTTTTCCACCAATCTCCCTGGCTTCCTTTTAGTTCTTGCAATTAACTGAGCAAGAGAAACTCTTCCCTGCTTCTCTGTGCACCCTTCCGCGACCATCAAACACAGTCCTCATGAGTCACTTCAGACTTCAGTTTTATCCACTCCTAGAGCCAACTGGGCTTTTCTTTGATATTCATGCTACTTTTGCAATTCACGGCCTCTGAATTCATTTGTCCGTTCATTTTAAGGTACTAGAAACTCCCAAGGGACTTACCTGCCTTGTGCAACGGAATTCCCTGTACGCCCAGAGCCCGGCAGAGAGGAGGCACCCCATACACACTTTCCAACCACCAACTGCTGAAGGAGGCTCAGGTTAAGTCATTCTCTTCAGGCTCCAGGATAAGCGGGGTAGGATTTCTCACTGATTTCTCAACCCTCACCTGCATTCAGAAACACGCAAAGCCGGTTTTTGTTTGTTTCATTCTTAAGTTTGGGTCCCGCACCATTAAATCAAATCTCTTAGGCATTTATACATTATACTTTCATAATGCTGTCCAGGTGATTTTTGTAGATGACCAGAAAGGCCAGATCACTAAAAATGATAAAGGTTCACTCTCTTTTGGGTAGGATTAAAAAAAAAAAAAAAAAACTGTCTTGGATTCCATTACTAAGCAGCTATTTCAGGCCAGTGCTTTCAGCAAATTTTGGGCCAAGGGATGTGGGGAACTCGAAGGAGTGGACGCGTGTGAATAATTCCGCCTTCCCCTTAGGCTCCCAGCAACCTCCTCCCCAACCAAACAAAACCACCAACTCTGAAAAAGATAGTGTTTAAAAAAAAAGGCCAGCGCTGGGAACTGGAGAGGGAGGGAGGGAGGTGGAGCATTTGCTTCAATTATCCGGATAATTGTTCCCTACCTCAGGCCATTGTTACCGAAATGAAACAATATTCTATTGGATCCAGTCCTCGCCTTTTCAGGCGTGCTCCCCGCAGGGCCTAGCACACGCTGGGCACCGAGTAGGCGCTCAATAAATTTTATTCTGATGACAGAGGAGAGCTTTAAGGGTGGGGGAGGGATGTCCTGTTAGGCTTAAGGATTTGGGGGGGGGGGCCGAATGTCAATTAAGGTGAGGCGGGGAGCAGAGGGGCTGTGTGGCAGGCCCTCGGTGTCACCAAAACTCTGTTCAGAGGGTACGGAGCCCGGGCCGCTCCCGAAATTCTGAGCCAGACTCCTCACTCCTTTCCCACAAGCTTCTTCCCACCCCCTTCTCCGGGGGCCGAATTGAACTCTCGCGCCTGTGGCGAGCACAAAGGCGAACTGAGGTTTCTCAATGGCCCCTCCGCTCTGAATGCGCACTAGGGAGAAGCAAGACCACTTTTTGGCGGTGGGTGAACACGCGGCCCGCAGCCTGCCCTCTCCGCGCAACGCGCTGGCCGGGCGCTGCGTTAGAAATAACACTGGTCGCGCAGCTGAAGGCAGAGCCGGGCACCGGCCCCTCTTCACGCTGCCAGCGTAGGAATGTGGGGGCTGACTCCTAAGTGCCCTGCTTTCATCCCGACTCCAGGCTTTTCAAGAGAGGCTTAGATTCTCTGAGTGTGTATTTGCTAATTGCAGCCTCGGCTTTAATGAGATTCTTTGAACTCCCCCACCCCCCAGTCCGGTTTGTAGGTTACAGCCTTATCTGGGGACCCTCGTTTTACACCCCAGCTACACGTCTGTGAACAATCGCCTCTCCGGCCCCTGAAAGGAGAGCGAGCGCCCCATTTCTGCTGAATGCACGTCTCAGTTCATCCAAGGCTGGCGGGCTTTTGATGGCCACAATGCGAGTTACGCCCAAAGAGTGTCTCTTTGGTCAGATCGACAACGCTTGGCTTCACGTTTGCAAGTTAAACGGGCAGAAACCCGGCTGAAACTCCCACGCCAGACGCCGGGGACGCTTCCCTCCGCCCAGTTCAGAGCAGCACTGGGGACTGGGTCTGGACAGGGGGAAGAAGGGAGGGAGCGGGAGTTGTCAGGGGGCGGCGCGGGAAAACAGTCCTGATTCTAAGCCGCCATCTAGAAGAAAGGGGGGGGGGGGGGCAGGGCCATTTTCTCTAGTATATCCCTCTTGTTTTTGTTATTTTTTTTTTTCAGTTTGCTTTGTCGGCAGCTTTACCCCAACAAACAAACAAAAAATGAGAGCGTTTTTCTGCTTGTCTTCACCTAGGTAGCTGCTTTCCTCCAGCCCCTGAAAATGTGACTCCTTCATAAAATCAAAATTTATGATTATTCAAATGTTGGGGACTGTGAAAAGAGAGGAAGAAAGAGAGAAAATTAATATTGCAGCTGTTCTTCTGATTAATGAGAGATAATTGCTCATGAAAAGTCACCCCTGTGGCATTTTGTTGTCTCCTGGATCTTTGTTCTTTTCCACTATTATTGAGGACTTTCTTGAAGACTAAGCGGTTCTTTTCAATTTTTGGGTATTCAGAAAGGGTTGCCTGGTTACAGAGAATGGGGAAATCTCGGGCTATATCGGGTAAGATGTGCCACAGACAGCAATATCACAATGCCACTCGGAGAAAAGGATGGATACAAGTTAACGATGCGCTTTCAATAAAACATTCATAGACTTGTTCACGCTTTGATAATGACCTCATTAAAGGGAGCTGGGGGCAAGTAAGTCCTGTCTCCTGTTTGTGTTCCGCTAACAAAACCCAGCTTTGAGATCATTCATCGCTTTGGAAACTAATATGAAATCAATGTAAGAGGAGCAAATAAATCCGAGGCCGGCCCCGCCAACTCCTGGGCTGTCCCGCCCTGCTCTCGGCCTCCGTTTGGGGCAGAAGAACCAAGCAGGCAAATGCTAAAACTGAGAGGAAAAAGGAGGACTGGAGATGGGGGGGGGGGGTACTTTGGAGGGGGTGCAGAGGGAAAGACAATGTGGGAGTTACGGATGGAAAAACAGCTAAGCACATCAGTAGGTCAGAACTCTAGGGCCTGTGGAATAAGCAACGGCTAAGTCCACATTCTTTGCTTTTCCTGACTTTGCCCATGAAAGGAAATAGAAAGAGTGGGAAGCAAGAGGGGAATGTGAGGTCCAGGTCAGGTGTGACCCTGGATGGGGGAAGTACTGGAACACTTCTTGAAAGCTACAACCTAGAATTGAAATCTCAAGGTTGAGCTAGGAGGAAACTGCTCCTCCAGGCTCAAGTTGGAGGAACCAGGGGCAAGAAGACGACACCTCTAAACCGCTTTGATTTTTTTTCTCATTTGAGGGTAGGGGTGGGGTACCCTGACTGGTGTGTGTTAGGGGGAGAGGAGGGGACAGTTTTGTTACCTTCATATCTGTGACATTGTCTTGCACTCAAGGAAGACAAAGCCATCCTCTGTCATCCCAGCAAAAGAGAGGAAATCAAAGGATCCCCCCTCCCCTTAAAAGAACTAATTTTCTCCTTGAATTATGAAAGTAATGGCTTAGGTAACAGCCTGTACTCTGTACCCGACTGCTTAATACCGAATAAATCCTTCCACGTGGCTCCCCGAGTCGTAGCAATTAGAGCTCATTATAGGCTCATAAGAGCTCTCATTTCAGGGATTACTTAATGGACGATGAAATTTTATCGGACAGAATCACTGAGAAATAAAATTGCGTGGCAGCGGGGGCACGGTGGGGGCACACTGACAGGCTGCCCAGGGGTCCCCTTCTGCTTTGAGCAGGTTCGAGGTTCTGCTATCCTGGGGAAGGGTCTGGCTGGTAGCTGCTCAGGGCCATGGAGGGTAGGCTTCCTTTGGGAGTGGGGGTGGCAAGGCACAGTGGGGCCAACTTCTGAAGATAGGGCTAAAGAGAAAGAGGGAAACTGAGAGAGCCAAAGAGAATTAATGAGAAGAACCTGAGAACCTCCAATGTGGAACGTGACCCCAAAAGACTTGCTTTTGGTGGGCTTGAGCAATGTATTTATTTTTCTGAGCAATTTACTTTAAAAATGTTTTTAATTGCACTTAGTTAACATACAATGTTATGTTAGTTTCAGGTGGACAATACAGTGACTCAGCACTGCCATACATCGCCCTGTGTTCATCACCAAGGCTCAAGCAATTTCACCAGGTCCTCTTACAAGCAGGTTTCTCTGACATGGTCTGCTTTCAGCCCCAGTCTGTCCCCAAGCTACTGTACCCCTTGCAGCCCTAAGTGACCCCCACTCCCCCCCCCCCAGCCTCTCACTTTTTGCAAAATTCCTTAGCACTCCAACTGGATGTTTCCATACTTATACAGAAGTTAAATTAGTTGTTCGAGCTTCATAATTAGGATTCTCTAAAGTAAAATTGAGCCTTCTATAAGCACACATTTCAGCACATCAACATGGGGATTCTAGAGTGAGCATACCCAGAACCACTGGGAACACAGTGACCCAAACGGTAAGCCCAAAACAAACCTCAGATAACCTACTACCTAACCCAGAAGACGAAAAAGGAGAGGGAAAAGTTATTACTTTTCTTTGAGCACTCACAAAGTGAATAAATACATACATATAGGTATGTATTAGATAAATTTTTAATAGTGTATGTATACATATATGTGCACATACAGATATACATTCACACACTTGCAAAGTGAATGGGAAAATCATGTCACCTATTTGGACAATTTAGGCCTTTAAAAAACACCCAGCCATCAAACATCTCTTAGTGGTTGAGCTTCCAGGGTTCTCAGGGTTGGAATGATTTCGGGACTAGCTGCGTCCTCCTGACTGGAGCGAGGGCGGGTGGGCAGGCAGGCCAGGTTGAGGCTGAACGTCTGTGATGGCTGCATCATCAAACCTTGTGGTACAAAAGTAGTTACAGCTGAGCTGCCCTGAGTTAAGCCCTGAGACTCCTTAATTGTTGTCACAAGATGTTGGATTAGCACATTTCTGGAATAGCTGTCTGTTTACACTCTGGAGACCCACCGTCCACTAACCGCTTTCTAATTGAATTCTAATCACATTCAAATAGCTCAATAACCAGCCTCAGCTGCAATTCATAAAACTTTAATTGCCATCCATAAATCCTGGGCTCCCCAGAGCGGGGCGTCCATACAACGCAATTACACTTCTCCGGCAGGCAAGAGAAACTGTCCCAGAGATGAAAAAGGGGAGAGAAGAGACAGAGGGCAGAGAGGTGGCCATGCCTCCAGCGGAGAAGCTGTTGCTCCCCTGGGATTTGGGCACTTGGTTCTCACAGGTGGAGGGAGTTCCGTCCCCAAGTTTCTTAACACCAGTGTGAACTCAGGTCTGAAGTCTGCTGTTTGGGAAAAAGGATCAGACTCTATTGCTTGCTCCCTGCCCCGACCAGATTTTCTCCAGCGGGGGTGGGGGTGGGGGGGAAGACCTCACCTTCCCCAAAGATCAACAGCCCCTAGCTTGACAGCCACCTTCTGTCACACAGCCACTAATACACGCCTTCCACTGAAGACGGTGCCCCCCCAGATTTCCTTTACCAAGCCACTTCTCCCATCCTGAGGCAGGATTCCTCCCGTAGGTCAAATCCCTTCAACCTCTCTCAGCTTTTAAAGGGGTGCAGCGTGGAGAGTGCTTGCTGGTTAGTCTGCCAGCCGCCCAAGGTCAGGCTGTGAAATGTAAAGGGGCAGGAAGTGGCGGGACCCAGAGCAAAGGCCTTCCCCAAGCCCTGCCCAGTCTCCAGGAGGGCTAGGGTTTGGGTCCTCTCTCCAAAATCATTGGGATGGAGTTTGCAGGGGTGTCTCGGGAAAGGCATCGGCTTGGAGAAAGCAGAGTGACGCTTCAACGCCTCTCTCCGCCACAGGGCATGCTGCCGATTACAAAGGAGCGCGAGGAAGTGTCGCTGATCCCAGCGGCCCCAGGGAAGCCCCAAGTGCAAAGGCATCTTGGAGCTTCTCAAGCATTCGAATGAAAAGCTAGGCAGCTTCTTAGCTGGGAGGCCTCATTGGTACGCCCCGGATCCGTCACGAACTAACCACCTGAATGACTGTGGCCAAGTCCAAATGCTGGGGAACTGTGTGTGTGTGTGTGTGTGTGTGTGTGTGTCTGTGTGTGTCTGTGTGTGTGCGCGCGCGCGCGTGCGTGTGTCCGTGGTGCAAACCGCGATCCCGGGCTGGGCTACTGCCAGTCCGCCGCCCACACGGCCGTGCTCCAAACTGCAGGCCTCACACTTTACCGCGCCTCAGCCTCGGCTGGTACAGAAGGGCAGGGAGCATTGGGGCATCCCTATTACAAAGGCCTCAAGGTCCCCACCTGGGGCGCTTTTCGGCCGGGCGTGGGGAAGAGTTGGGCTGGGGCCCAGGCCAGGGAAAGGGGTAGAATGGGGGATGCAGCTCTGATTTCTCGAGAAAGCGTGGAGAAAGAGGGGGAGGAGGCCGGCGTCCCCGCGAAATTCACAAAACCTACACTTTGCAAAGTCCCCCCCACTCCCCCTCCCTCGAGTTCTTCCCTGCAGCGCGCCCGCCCCTCCTCGCCGCTTCTGTTGTGACTCGGGCAGCCTATCCCGAGGGTGGGGAGCTGCTGAGGAGCCTGAGCCGAGCGGTACTCTGCAGCATCACGTGCCGGGGTGGGGGCTATAAAATCCCGGAGCCGGGGCGCCGGGCGGGGGACGTGAGGACCAGCCCTCTCCAGGGACCCCTTTGTTCGCAGCCCAGACGCCGAACACCTCCGCGTCCCCAAGGGCTTGACCGCCTGCGTCCGCGCCGCACTCGGGGCAGAGCTCAGAACAGGAGAGGGGAGGGGGCGCCAGCGCCGGCCACCGGGCCCTCCAGCCACCCACCCCTCCCGACATGTCGCGCTCCTTCTATGTCGACTCGCTCATCATCAAGGACTCCTCGCGGCCCGCGCCCTCGCTGCCTGAGCCGCACCCCGGGCCAGATTTCTTCATCCCGCTGGGCATGCCATCCCCGCTGGTGATGTCTGTGTCGGGGCCCGGCTGCCCGTCCCGCAAGAGTGGCGCGTTCTGCGTTTGCCCACTCTGCGTCACTTCGCACCTGCACTCCTCTCGTGGGCCGGCGGGCTCCGGCGGCGGGGGCGCCGGGGCGGGGGGCGCAGGGGCCGGGAGTGGTGGGGGAGCGCCGGGGGGCGCCGGGACCCTGCCCCTGCTCAAGAGTCAGTTCTCTTCGGGTCCTGGGGACGCGCAGTTCTGCCCGCGCGTGAGCCACGCGCACCATCATCACCACCCGCCGCAGCACCACCATCACCACCATCAGCCCCAGCAGCCAGGCTCGGCCGCCGCTGCCGCAGCCGCGGCGGCCGCGGCGGCTGCCGCGGCGGCCTTGGGGCACCCTCAGCACCACGCACCTGTCTGCGCCGCCACCACCTACAACGTAGGGGACCCGCGGAGATTCCACTGCCTCACCATGGGTAGGGTGGGGTCTCTGGGCACCTGCGCGCCGCGCCTTCGCGGCTCCCGGGAGCAAACTTTCCGCCTCCAGGGGAGGAAGTGGCAGCCTGGGGGGCGGGGTGGGGTGAGAGGAGGGGCTTTTCGTGTAACTGTGGAGACGTCCCCAGAAGTTCCACGAAAGTGGAAGTTAGCTTCGAACCTCTCCAAGCAGCCTGGTGCTTTCACGCCCGCTACCTGGTGTCCGACTCTTGCACAGTATCGGGGCCTTTGGGACCTCGCACTTGAGGGCTGAGAAAGCGGAGGCTAACTGCGTGAGGGTTTGGGGTGGGTATGTTGGAACTTCTGTGTGGCAGTCCGTCGTCGAGGCTAGCTGAAGCGTTTCGATGTTCTGGGCTAAGCCTGCTTGCCTCTCTGCTGGGCTTGAAGGGAGACGACCGGACAGCGCAAGCCCCGACCCCTCCCTTAAGCCTCTGACTTTACATCTCTCACAGCAAAGGCCTTCCTTCACTTGCTTTGGGCGTCTCTGTCCTTCCGTGCTGAGTAACGAAGTGCCGTGGAATGGGAAGGGGTGAGGGATGGATACAGGTGTTTGGTTGAGCTCCGCGGGAGGGTCCTTGAGAGGCGTCCCTTCCAAGGGATGGCGCGTGGGGTGGGAACACGTCATCCGAGAATGACCTCTCTGCCCTCTCTTGGCCGGTCTGCAGGGGGCTCGGACGCCAGCCAGGTACCCAATGGCAAGAGGATGAGGACGGCGTTCACCAGCACGCAGCTCCTGGAGCTGGAGCGGGAATTCTCCTCCAACATGTACCTGTCTCGACTCCGGAGGATCGAAATCGCGACCTACCTGAACCTGTCGGAGAAACAGGTGAAAATCTGGTTTCAGAACCGCCGGGTGAAGCATAAGAAGGAAGGGAAGGGCACACAGAGGAACAGTCACGCGGGCTGCAAGTGTGTCGGCAGCCAGGCGCACTACCCGCGCTCGGAGGATGAGGACTCCCTGTCGCCGGCCTCGGCCAATGATGACAAGGAGATTTCTCCCTTGTGAGGGAGGGATGCCTCCGCCGCACCACACGCTCCTGGCAGCCCCCACGCCACCAACGCGCCTGGCACGCAGGGCGCCAGATCCTCAGCCACTGCGTGGTCCCATTTGGAGAAGGAGGGAGCTGAGTGCTGGCCGAGCGGAGTAGTCTGGCCTGACCCTTCGCATCTCCTCCTTGACCTATGTGTTTGAAGCTCCACTCGAAGTTATAGATCGTTTTTTTTTTTTAATGTAAATAATCTAGATTCAACTCAGTCTTGTCATATAACAGAGGGGGGGGGGAACCAGGGTTGATTCAAGTTTAACACTGTGTGGGGCTTTTTGAAAGCGCATGTCCTTTCCCCTTCCCTACAGTCTTACAGAACCTAAGAAGAACACCGGGTTTCTTGATTATTTTCTTTTGTTGTTGTTGTTGTTGTTTTAGTGAAAGCATATGAATTTCAAATAACTTAGAAAATTAAACGCTGTAGGTCTCGCTTTCTGAAAATTTGCCTGGGGAGAGATTGGAATTCAAGTTGCTGGAAGTCCCTTTGTATGTGAATAGTTTTATATAAAATTTATATTTATATTTATTTAAATAAATGAAACAAAATCAAGGTTTTAAACTTGTGGTGCTTGCTCTCACCATCTTTCCCCATCTTCCTCTCACCTGTATCTTGAAAAAAACCATGGACGGGGCGGAAAACGTGTATGAGAATTTAGAGGAAAGTGTTGACTAAAACCTGGTAATGTAGGTCTTTGGTTGAGGGAGTATGTGGCACACCATCAAGCATGATTTTCACCTACCAAGTAGTAACTCCCCATCCTCAAAACAGCTAAGCCATTCACAGTGGCTAGGACAGGTCACTCCATTTAAAGTGACACTGACAATTAATGACGGACAAACCTTTTGATTTATTTAACAGGGAAAGATTCTTTCTGTGGCAGTTCCCCTCTCCCTGCCTTTCCCCCTCCATCGCTCTCAGTACTAAAACCCGAGTCATGTGAAGGAATTTGAATAGTCAGAACAGTTTTAGAAAGAGCAACAATCCATCATCAGGGTGGAAGGACACACAAGGAAACTTACAAATGATGCTGCAAGTGACTAGAAACCTTACTTCCTGGCTGTTCCCCTAGCTAAGAAATTAGCTGGTTTCCACGGTGCCAAGGAAACAAACAGGCACAGGGAATTATTCTTCCCAAAGGTTTATATTCTCACTTTTCCAAAATAGCTCAGAGGTGCTTTGGACTCTTGCAGGGTTTTTTTGGTCTCCCTAACTTTAGCCTAAATCTGTTCCCTTATAGTCCCTCTCTTCCTCATAGTCTTGCAGAGTTAATTTCTGCAAACCTGGTCCTGGAGATTGACTCTAGCTCTGCCTTTAGCAGGGCCACCTGGCTCTCTGCTCAGTGCAGCCAGGACCTGTCATCCAAGGGAGAGAAGTGAAGCTGGAAATGTGGAAACTAGATCTCATTCCCTGCAAGCTGAGCCCACTAACATCCATTAGCGTTATTATTATATAATTATTTTCTGGAAAGATGCCACCCAAGAGGTTCAAGCCATAGGAACTGTTTACAACACACATTTCTTTAGGTCTGATTTACTTTAGGTATGTAGGAACTGACACCTCACCAGGTGGGATGGGGCTCTAAAACTGAGGTCTGGAAGCTAGTTTGGGCAAAGGGAAAGGAGGGAGGATGTGATCATGGTCTTTCTTTCTTTCTCCCCACCCCCCACGTGCCTCTCTCTCTCTCTCTCTCTCTCTCTCTCTCACACACACACACACACACACACACACACACACACACACACTCACCGGAGGCTCAGGAGAAGGAAAGCCCCCCTCCCAACTTCCGAGGCCCCCCGTGGTCAGCTCCCATTCGGGTACCGGCTGGGACAGGAGGGAGGGAGGAGGGATCGCACAGCGTCGGACTGAATAGGGAGCGGCCGAGGCTTTGTGCAGAGACCTGGGCCTGGTCCTGCGCAGCGGTCACAGGCATCCAGCTCTCTCCTGCCCGGGCTTGGGAGGCTCAGCCTCCGGGTCTCTCTGTCACGCGCGGAGCCCCAGGCCGGTCACGCCGGCCCACTGCCTTTCCTGAAGATCCCGTCTCCCTCTTTCCCAATCAACAGTCCTCTCTCTGCACGAGTCCAGGGGTGGGAGGAAAGGGGTTTCGAGGCGAGAACCGGCGTTTACGGAGAATTCTTTTCTCGGGAAAGAACAGGAAGGACAAAGCGCCCCTGCGGCAGCTCTCTGCGCTCCTGCTCAAAGCGAAGCCTCAGCGGGGCGGTCGGCACACACCTCCGTCCCCCTCCCACCCACTCCGGGCTCTGCCCCCGAGCCGTCCCGCGCTCAGGCCTGGCCCTTCCCAAGTTCTAGCCGAGGACGAACCCGAGCCTCTGCGCCTCGCCTGGCTTCACCCCAGGCCCTGCGCCCGGAGCGCGGAGCCACGCACCTGCCACACCCGTGCCGCGCGGCGCGCCCAGCTCCACCGCCCTGCGAGGGACACGCGGCGCCAGCCCTTCTCGCCAGGTTTTGGGCTGCTTGGATGGTCTCAGCCCCTCTCCTTCTTGTCTTTGGGGGGAAATTCCTCAGGGAAGAGAGAATAAACAATGTACTCCCCCCCCCCCCCCAACCAGAGGCAAAAAGTTTCAGGCACAGATACCTATCTAGACTTTGGACATTCTCCAAAGACACCTTCTCTAGGGTTTTCAGGGAGGTTCTAGGATATTAGGTGCCGAGTGGACCTTCTTCTCACTGTAAGAGTGAACCATGAGGTCTCCTTGTCTACTAGGGTAGATTTTACATCTCTCCCAAACCCTCTCTCCCTCTCCACCCCCCAAAGTAATCAGTTGATGTTTCTGAAGTTTACAAATCTGAACAAGGCTTTGGGAATCTCCTATTTAATTTTTTTTAACGGGAGGGGCAGAGAGAGAGAGGGAGACAGAATCTGAAGCAGGCTCCAGGCTCTGAGCTGTCAGCCCCGAGCTGGTGGAGGGGCTTGAACCCATGAACCATGAAATCATGACCTGAGCCAAAGTCTGACAGTCAGCCAACTGAGCCACCCAGGCACCCCGGGAATCTCTGATTTTAAAGGCCTACAGTTTCACTTAGGTTAAGAAATCCTAGGCCAACCCTGGGACACACAATTGCCCTGCTAAACAATCTTGATATCAAACACTCTAAGTGAAATATCCACAGATTTATTTTTATTTTTATTTATTTATTTATTTTTTTTAATTTATTTTTGAGACAGAGAGAGACAGAGCACGAACAGGGGAGGAGCAGAGAGAGAGGGAGACACAGAATCGGAAGCAGGCTCCAGGCTCTGAGCTGTCAGCACAGAGCCTGACGCGGGGCTCGAACCCACGGACCGTGAGATCATGACCTGAGCCGAAGTCGGACGCTTAACCGACCAAGCCACCCAGGCGCCCCAAAATATCCACAGATTTATTAAAGAGGACTGTTTAGGGTGTGTGGGGCCACCCTTGACAATTTCTCTACCTGGGAAGCACCAGATGCCAGCTTTTCATTATGACCCCACTTGAAAAACAGAATTCTGTCCTCCCTCCCCAAACCGTGGCCTCTTAGGGGACTATACACACATATTGGAAAGAGAGAGGGAGAATGAAAATAAGAATTAGAAATTAGGATCTTGCTCCACGAAGAGAAAAGGAATGAGCAGCAGGAGCCATTAGTGTGGTTGAGCCTATCTCTGAAAGCAAGTCCTGTGGTGGCTTCAAACAGGAAGAGGTCCTGGGTGGGAGTGGATGACCCCTGCCCTTGTGCCCTAACCCAGTCCTAATATTCTGAGAGAAAAAGAGGAACGGAGACCTTTCTCCTTCATCCTCCCACAGTGACCAATACAAGCCCAAGGCCAAGGGCCTACCATTGATAGGAGCACTTGGCAAGTCTCTTTTGATGCAAACCATACCCAGAGCAGAAGACAACCAGCAGCCTATCCCTGGGGTGGGGATGTCAACCCATGCAGCTGATAGAGACACTGATGACTCCTCTCATTCTGAGCTATTCTGCAGTGGCCTTCTTACCTTGGTCTTCCTCCGCCTGGCACATCCATAATCCCACTCCCCTCAAGGATGGCAAAGGGTATTTTAAGAGAAGGAAAACTTGGGGATGTGAAGTCTTTGATTTTGGGCTCCCTCCTTCATTTCCTCACCAGAACCCTATACCAAACACGATCAGGATTAGAAATGCATGCTAAGTGAAATTAGCCAGTCAGAGAAAGACAAAGATCGTATGACTTCACTCGTATGAGGACTTTAAGAGACAAGCCAGATGAACATAAGGGAAGGGAAACAAAAATCATATAAAAACAGGGAGGGGGACAAAACAGAAAAGACTCATAAATATGGAGAACACACTGAGGGTTATTGGAGGGGTTGTGGGAGGGGGGATGGGCTAAATGGGTAAAGGGCATTAAGGAATCTACTCCTGAAATCACTGTTGCACCTAGATGCTAACTGATTTGGATGTAAATTTTAAAAAATTAAAACATTTAAAAAAAGGATTAGAAATGCAGTTTGCTTGGCTTACTCTGGTCAGAGAATTGTCAGAAAGGTGATTGATTGTTCTAACTGAAAGTGGTCACAAAAAGCAACAGGGTGTGTGTGTGTGTGTGTGTGTGTGTGTGTGTGTGTGTGTGGGCGCGCGCGCGCCCGCCTGCATGTGTATGTGTGTGTATGTGTGAGAGAGAGCTCTCCACTGGTAGTGGTCATATATACAGAAAGAAAAGAGTTATTTGCACCAGATTTTGTCTTGTTTTGTTTTCCGTCCCACCTCTACCTTTCCTGCAGGTTCCACTCACTTTTCCTGGCACTCCTTGAGAGATTTGTTGGAGGGAGGTGGGAAGGTGTTTGGAGCTGGGTTGGGGGGAGGAGAAAAAGTTGAGAGAGCCAGGAGAGAGGTCTGGGTAGGATCTCAGGCCCGGCCTTCGGGGTGCTGGGAGAGGAGAACGACAGAGCAACAGAACCTATTTGCTAGAGGAAATGGGGTTTAAAGGAGCAATCACTGCTTTAAAAGGAGCTCCTCCCACCCTCTCCAAACACAGCCTAAAGCTGTCCTAGACGATGAATACAGCTCAGTGCATCAAAGCAATTGTTCCTATTTTCATTATTCACAGGGAATCTTTGAATGTACCTGTTAAGGTGACAGACCTCTTAAAAGAGAACATTTTTTCCATGCAATTAAATGGTGCATTTACTAGGCTTCTATTAACATAATTTAATATAAATCTATTTTATAAATCTTTAGGCTCACATTACTGAAAATTGAGCTTCTCTGAAAAAAAAAAATGCCCGTGTCTCTCCGCTAAATTCGATGGAATAGAATCCAATCCAAAAACTTGCTATTCTAAGCCAGTGGAAATACTAAAAGTAGGAGAATCTTTTGCATTGTCTTTTGTTAATGGTGCAAACGTGAAGAGTTAAGGCAGTTTGTTTCACAGAAGGTAAGACAGGTTTCCTACACCCAAGGCCCGGCACATGGGGTGACTGACACAGGCTGGAAATGAGGACCAGCCAAAAAAAAAAGCAGGAACTTGAAGAGACCTTTCAGTGTCAGAGTTGAATCCGAGCGCAGATGAAAAACAAAAGCCAGCCCTGACTCATATTTGGAAGTAAGGTGCTTCTGTTTGGGGGAAAGGAAACCTAAAGGCCGCGGGACCTCACAGTCCTGAAAGCTATGCCACATCGACGTAGATATTTTTGTCTGTTCCCATGGCTGTGTTCCTTGTTCTCCAAAATTCTGGGCATCCCATTGTCTCTGAGAAGAGTGTTTTGTGTGCCCTTACATTGATGTCGATGCCTGCCTTTCTGCACTGGGCACTGCCTTTCTTCAAGCTGAGCCCTATGTTTTCCTGAGCCCTTGTCCTACCTTTGTTGAGCCTTCCAAATCCCAAACCCAGGAAGGCCCCAGGGGCTCCTCTGAGTGAATCCCGGCAGATCGGAAGTGTGTGCTGTGTGCTTAGGAAAGTAACTAGTTTCAGATTAATGAAGCAGTGACAATTTCAATCTGCTTAAAGGCGGAGGTTGGCACTGCCCAGGCCTGAGCGTGGGGAGCTCGCCAGGCTGGGCTTTATATTGTCCGCTTTTCTGAAGAGCAGACAAAGATGGATAGAGAGACATTGAAAAGCAGGGGGCGTATTTTAAACAGCCCCATAAAGAGGGCTGTCACTTTAAGACAAGAACCATAGTGCTTTGATGACTTTGTATTAGCTGCACCATTTCAAATAAGGAACTCAAGTCTCAAGCCAGAGGGTGGAAAAGGAGAGAGGGAGAGGGAGGGAGCAAAGGAAGGGAAGGGAAGAGAGAGGAACAGGGAGAGAGAGGGAGAGAGAACGTGGAGAAAACAGCAAATGTAGCAATGTTTAGCCTGTAGGAACACTACACCCCGGCCAATTCTCAGGCAACGACCTGATGTCTGAAGTTCAGGGAGAAACAACCCACAGCAGGTGCAGAGAAAAAAAGGCAGGTGATGCTGTTCGGATGGCAAAGAGTTCCCTGCCCGTGGGCGGCAGCCGGCTCCCACCCCCACGGCCTCAGTTTGCGGTGAAGGGCTGGCTGGAGAGGGACACGCAGCACGCCGGGCCCAGACCGCTGAGGATTATAATGGAAATTTTTGAGAGCGTGAAAGAGAAAGAATAGGAAGGGGAGGGGGGGGAGGGCAGGCTTCGGGAGTCTACCTTCACAAAGCCTAATTTAAATTGTTTGGGGTCAAGCAGCAGCAAGCCACCTCCCCCCTTTCCTCCTTAATTAATTAATGACCACGATTAATTATTAGGGTCTCGCATTTCAAGACTTCAAAACGCCTTCCCCGAGGGCCTGAAGAGTTGCTGGAGCCAGACACGTGGTTTAAACTTGGAAGAAGGGAGTCGAGAGTCGGTAGTATTTATTGTCTGTCTCTCCGTATCTGCTATCCTCTCGGCCTCTGCCAGCTTCTCTCCGTCTCTGTCTCTTTCTGCCTTGGGGTCTCTCTCTCTCTCTTTCTCTCCCTCCCTCGGCCTCGTTCTCTCTCCTTTGTTCTCCAGGCTGACCTGCGTACCCTCCTCCAATCTCCTCCGGTCCTGGCTGAACCCTCCCGACTCCAGGCCCCCAGCGGTCTGGTGAGAGGCGAGAATACCCATACTGGGGTCCACACCCGGGCGCCCCACCGCGTCGTCGGTGGTGAGGACTAGGCAGAAACGGAGATTCGCCGGTCGCAGCAAGAGTTATTGACAGCATAGATGTTTTTCTTTCTACCCAAGAAACGATTTTTTTCTTTTCCTTTCTTTCTTCTTTATTTTATTTTTTTAAATTAAAGCATAGGGGAACTGGGACGGGGAGATCGCTCAGCTTTAAAGGCCGGCGACAGGGCTCTCCCCACCGTGGCGCTGGCGGGAGAAGCGTTTGGTCACTGTTTCCTTTAGGCACTATTTGAACCTTGCAACATGTGGTAATTTCTGGAAGCTGAAAAGGGGGGATTATGTAGGAGGGACACAAGGAAATTAGCGAACGGTTAATTTAACTCGTTTTCTGCTAGACTTTTCGATACATTCCTAATTGACTGAGGGGCAGGTGAAGCTCCCGCCCCATGCAGGCTCATTCACGGTGGGAATAAATGGTTCTTTTTCAACTCACACTGCTCACAATATATCATCGGGGAAAAGACATGCAATGAATATGTTGATTTTTTTTTATTAATGGAATTATACCCTGCCACGCAGGTGTGAGGGTAAAAACCTATACTGCAATGAAATAAGATTAACAATGAAATTAGAATTTTATTAGCTTTATATGTCACACAGACCTGGATTTGAACTGTCAAAACAAGCAACCAGAAAAGATATTCTGAAGGCAGCCCTGCCAATCAACCAGGAGAAACGGAATAGCGTCGAATCCAAATCATAATCGGCTTCCAGTACCTTCGGCGCCTCACCGGGGCCTGGAGCTGGAGGCAAGTGGGCGGTGCGCCTCGCAAGGGTACCCGCCGGGACTCTGGACCCGCAGGTCGTGGGCGAGAGCACCGCTTGGGCTCAGGAGGCCTGGCCCCGAGCAGGCCCCGGCTGAGGGCGGAGGGGCCGAGAAGGCCCGAGGCCACCGAGAGGTCAGCCTGAGCGGCCGGGCCACCGCGGCCCGCGGGCCTCCGGTTTCGCATCCTCTGCATCAGCTGCCCCGGCTGGCTATGAACCACACTGAGTCTGGTCACCCCCGGGGCTTCGGAGCTTAGGAGCTGCTACCTGGGTCTGGCAGGCGCGGAGGTGCCCTATGCAAATGGTTCACTATTAGGGGAGAAAGAAATACTTCAAATGGCCCTTTGTAACCTTCTATAGAAAATCGAGGTACTCTGCATGACAAAGCACAATTAAGCTTTCTATTCAGGAGTTCTGCAGCTGGTAGCCCATTGGGAAAGTGGGAGGAAACGCGAATATATTAATAGTGTGTGGCAAAAGTTTTTGTGTGCGTGTCCTTTTCTGGGTCCGGGGTGGGGAGGGGCGGTGGGTGGACCCGGAGGGGAAGAAGGCTCCGCCTTGGATCTTTGCCACCCGAACCTCAGCGCCTCTGCCCGCAGGGAAAGCTCCGCTCGTCTGGCGTCCAGGACCTAACGAAAGGTCGCGGCGACCCCCGTGCGCACCCCTCGGCTGGGCGGACCCCGCGGGCACCAGCGCCCGGGCGGGGCGGGGCGGGACGCGTGCCCCGGCCTGGCCTCCTCGTCCGCTCGACGCAGGTCCGAGTCCCCGGGCCCGGCTGTTCCCGGTCGCCGAGCACGACGGTGGGCTGCCAGGCCTGGTGCTTCGCCCAGACACCGCGACAGGTGGGGCGCACCGGAGCGCGCCGGGGGGCAGTGCCGAGAGCAGAGCCAGATTTTCCGTTCAGCTCCAATTTTCTCCGCCCCTCTGCCCCCGTAGTTGAGTTTCATCTACTAATCGTTCATTTTTGCAGGGAGAATGTTTTGCGTCTTAGCAAAGAAGGGTCCTGGGGCAACTGCGCTGGTTATTCTCTGGGCTCCACCCTCCTCTCACCCGCAGGGTGCCCGCAGACCCCCGCCTTTGGGGACTGTACCATTTCCTCTATTAACTGCACCTCCGGGGGTAGCCAAGCGGGAGGCTGGCTCCACCTGGGTTTGGAGAGCCCGCGGCACAGCCGATGACAGACCACACTGAGGAGAGAGAAGAAGAGGTGTGTTGGTGGTTTCTGGGGATGTTTCTGCTGCATCGTTCCAGTTGTGACAGTTGCCGCTAGCTCCAGAAACTTCCTTTCCGAGAGCCTCTTTTACCAAGGCTCTAGCTATAGTTAGGACGCCCGCACCTTCACGGAAAAGGGTGGAGATGCGTTCTGGCCTCTGTGGGTCACTAGGGGCATCAACATTCTTGTTAGCTCCCTCAGCCCTCCACGCATCTCTGCCAAGAGTCATCTTGTTGAAATATTTCCTCGAAAATCCCAGCTCAAAGTGGTTGCCTAGTGGCTGACCAGCCACGTTGCTTCCCTCATAGTTCCTATCCATGGGTGCTACCTAGTTCTTTCCTCTATGGGGCTTCTAGGTGACTTCTTCCCTTTTCCCGACTCTGAGGGCCTTGATGACAGCGACTGAATCCTCAGCACTGATCATAGTGCCTAGCGCTTAGTAGATGTGTAGTAAATACTAGCTGGATCCATGCTTCCAAGTCTCCAAGTTCCCCCAAACAGGGAGGTTAGAAATAGACACATTTCATGGTAGTTGTATATGCATCTATATGATAAATATATATACATCTATAGGATAAATATCCTACATATAGGAGATGTATATATATATATATATATATATATATAGAGAGAGAGAGAGAGAGAGAGAGAGAGAGAGAGAGAGAGGTGTTTCTGGAATCATTCTGCATGCCTTACTATTTACTAACAGTGTGACTTTGGGCAACTCACTTAACTTCTCTAACTTCCATTTTCCTCATTTGTAAAATGGGGATAATTAATAGTCTCTTCCTTATAAGGGTGTTGAGGAGTAAAGAAGGAAAAATACATATGAAGATATGTAGATATTTAGGTAGATTTGAGAAAGTCTAAGTGGAAAAGGAACTTTGGAATAAAAGCCTGAAGGGAGCGTGGCGAAAATGCCACGTGGAATTTCAGTGGAGGTAACAAGTGCAAAGGTCTGGGTGGGGATAGGGCTGAAATTGTTCAGAAACAGTGAAGAGGCAGAGGGAGTGGAGAGAGTATGTGCCTGCGGGGGGTGGAAAGGTCAGAGTGGTCCTGGGTCCTGTGGGTCATCGTAGGGACTTGGGTTTTTATTTTTAGTCAACTGGGAAGCTTTTGGAGGATTTTGAGCAGAGGCGTGTTATGCTACGACCTATGACTAACCAGGATGAATTTGGCTATGGTGTTCAAGGAAGCAGGGAACTTAAGGCTGTCATATGAAGCCAGGTAAGGGATGATGGTGGTGTGGACCAGGGTGGAGGTGTCCACTGGTGTGGACCAGTGCTGAATTCTTGGGTGTGATTTGGTAGAGCGGCCAGGATTTTCTGAGAAACTGAATCTGAAGAGTAAAGAGAAAGAAAAGGGCCAGGGAGGACACCAAGGTATTTACCTCCTGCATTTAGAAGAGAAAAAGTTGCCATTAGGGGCCCCTGGGTGGCTCAGTCGGTTAAGCGGCCCACTTTGGCTCAGGTCATGATCTCGCAGTTCATGAGTTCAAGCCCCGTGTCGGGCTCTGTGCTGACAGCTCAGAGCCTGGAGCCTGTCTCAGATTCTGTGTCTCCTTCTCTGTCTCTGATCCTCCCCCATTCATGCTCTGTCTCTCTCAGTCTCAAAAATAAATAAACATTAAAAAAAATTAAAAAAAAAAAAAAAAAGAAAAAGTTGCCATTAAGAAGAATATAGGTGGGGGTGGGGGGCTCCTGGGTGGCTCAGTCGGTTGAGCATCCTACTTCAGCTCAGGTCATGATCTCAGTGTCTGTGAGTTTCAGCCCAGAGTTTCAGCTCAGAGCCTGGAGCCTGCTTCGAATTCTGTGTCTCCCTCTCTCTCTGCCCCTACCCCACTCATGATGTTTCTCTCTCTCTCTCCCTCTCTCTCTCTCTCTCCCTTCCTCCCTCAAAAATAAATAAACATTAAAAAAAAAAAGACTGATTAAAAATAAAGAATATAGGAGGAACCAATTTTAGGATATGTTAAGTTTGAGATAACAGTGAGACATCAAAGTGATATTAGGGTAGCATGAAGGCAATAGGAAAAATAAGTCTGGGTTCTGAAGTGAGATGCAGACTGGAGAACTGAATGGAGAAGTCATGAGTATGATGATGATATTAAAACCATGTGACAAGGTGAGCTCATCAGAGAGTGAATATAAAGAGGGAAGAACCCCAAGGACTAAGTGCTGGAGCCTCACAAATCTAAGACTTAAAAGTATGGGGAAAAGTCATGGAAATGAGAAAGACCTAGCAGACAAAGAGACGAGGAGCCAAGTTGTCTGACTGTCCCAACTTCCTGCCTGGAGAAAATTTCCTGCACTTGGGAAGGCTAACCCGAACAAAGTCCGGCAGTCTCCCTGAATTGAGGAGACGGAATTCAGAAGCAGAGGACTCCAGGGTGGCTAGAATTCATACGACACAGTATCTAAGCAGTAGCAAATTGCTCAGAAAGAAAGTTCTAGAAATCTGCAGAAATGTCCCCTCAGGATTTCAGTTGAGTGTTCATCAGTACCTGGATAGAAAGAACCTACCTGAGACCAGAGAAAGAACACCAGGAAGAAGCAAGTGGAACAAGTCAGCACCTCACACGTACGTATCTGGTAATACTTGGGCTCCCTCTGGCCAAAATGAAAAGGCCTCCTATCAGACAGGGGGCCTTTCATTCAATTAGAGTACTCAGGAAGGTAGCGCCTCAGTAGTAGGGCAAATTAGCCCTGGGCTGAAGGCTACTCTCATCCCATCTAACAAAGCTTAAAAGCAAATCTCAAAAGGATCAAACTGTTTCCAGGTAACCTAACTGCATCCTGGAGCAAAGCTCAAAATTATTTAAAGGAATTAAAAAAAACCCTAGTGCCCTAGACGCTAAAATTCATAATGACAAGTTATGAGGTATGCAATCAAAACATACCAGACACGAAAAGAAGCTGCAAATTATGACAATGAGAAAAAAAATCAATCAATAGAAACAGACACAGAAATGACATGCTTGGTAGAATTAGTAGACAAAGATATTAACACAATTAGTACAGTTAAAAATCTCTGCCATATACAGTTGACTCTCAAAAGACATGGGTTTAAGCTGCACCAGTCAACTTATTTTGATAAACACAGTACAGCACTGTAAATGTACCTTCTCTTCCTCGTGATTTTCTAAATAACCTTTTCTCTAACTTATTTTATGGTAAGAATACAGCATATAACACATATACAAAATATGAGTTAATTCACTGTTTATGTTATCGGTAAGGCTTTTAATCAACTGTAGGCTATTGGTAGTTAAGTTTTGGGGGAGTCAGAAGTTGTATGTAGATTTTTGACAGTTTGGGGGGTCAGCGCCCCAACTCCAACATTGTTCAATGATCAGCTATATTCAAGAAAGTAGAGTGAAGCATAAGCATGATAATGAGAAATCTGGAAATTACTATTTTTTTTTTTGAGAGAGAGAGAGGGTCAAGAGAGTGAAGGACAGAGAGAGAGAGAATCCCATGAGGGGCAGAGAGAGAGAGAGAGAAGTGGGGTTCATTTGAAGCAGGCCTCGTGTTCACCCAAAGTGGGGCTTGTGCTCACCGAAGCCAGGCTCGAGCTCACCTGATGTGGGACTCGAACTCATTAACTATGAGATCATGACCTGAGCTGAAATCAGATGCTTAAGAAACTGAGCCACTCAGGCTCCCTGGATTCAGCTGTTTTTAAAATAATTTCCACAGGGGTGCCTGGGTGGCTCAGTTGGTTAGGCGTCTGACTTCGGCTCAGGTCACGATCTCACTGTCCGTGGGTTCGTGCCCCACGTCAGGCTCTGTGCTGACTGCTCAGAGCCTGGAGCCTGTTTCAGATTCTGTGTCTCCCTCTCTCTCTGACCCTCCCCCATTCATGCTCTGTCTCTCTCTGTCTCAAAAATAAATAAATGTTAAAAAAAATAATAAAAAACAATAATTTCCACAAATCAGGAAACTATAGATGCTGGTGAGGACGTGGAGAAACTGGAACCCTCTTGCACTGTTGGTGGGAATGCAAACTGGTATAGCCGCTCTGGAAAACAGTGTGGCAGTCCCTCTAAAAATTAAAAATAGCTAGAATTGATTCATGAATTCAGCAAAGTTGCAGGATATAAAATCACTGCACAGAAATCGGTTGCATTCCTATACACCAACAATGAAGTGACAGAAAGAGAAATCAAGGAATCGATCCCATTTACAGTTGCACCAAAAACCCATAAAATACCTAGGAATAAATCTAACCAAAGAGGTGAAAAATCTATACACTGAAAACTATAGAAAGCTTATGAAAGAAATTGAAGAAGACAAAATAAAATAGAAAAAGATTCCATGCTCCTGGATAGGAAGAACAAATATTGTTAAAATGTCAATACTATCCAAAGCAATCTACATATTCAATGCAATCCGTATCAAAATAACACCAGCATTCCTCACAGAGCTAGAACAAACAATCCTAAAATTTGTATGGAACCAGAAAAGACCCTGAATATCTAAAGCAATCTTGAAAAAGAAAACCAAAGCAGGAGGCATCACAATCCCAGACTTCAAGCTGTATTACAAAGCTGTAGTCATCAAGACAGTATGGTACTGGCACAAGAACAGACACTCAGATCAATGGAACAGAATAGAGAACCCAGAAATGGGCTCACAAACGTATGGCCAACTAATCTTTGACAAACCGGGAAAGAATATTCAGTGGAATAAAGATAGTGTCTTCAGCAAGTGGTGCTGGGAAAACTGGACAGTGACATGCAGAAAAATGAACCTGAACCACTTTCTTACACCATACACAAAAATAAACTCAAAATGGATGAAGGACCTAAATGTAAGACAGGAAGCCATCAAAATCCTCGAGGAGAAAGCAGGCAAAAACCTCTTTGATCTTGGCCGCAGCAAGTTCTTACTCAACAAGTCTCTGGAGGCAAGGGAAACAAAAGCAAAAATGAACTACTGGGACCTCGTCAAAAGAAAAAGCTTCTGCACTGTGAAGGAAACAATCAGCAAAACTAAAAGGCAACCAACAGAATGGGAGAAGATATTTACAAATGACATATCAGATAAAGGGTTAGTATCCAAAATCTATAAAGAACTCATCAAACTCAACACCCAAAAAACAAATAACCCAGTGAAGAAATGGGCAAAAGACATGAATAGGCACTTCTCCAAAGAAGACCTCCAGATGGCCAACCGACACATGAAAAAATGCTCAACATCACTCATCATCAGGGAAATACAAATCAAAACCACAATGAGATACCACCTGACACCTGTCAGAATGGCCAACATTAACAACTCAGGCAACAACAGATGTTGGTGAGGGTGTGGAGAAAGAGGATCTCTTTTGCATTGTTGGTGGGAATGCAAGCTGGTGCAGCCACTCTGGAAACCAGTATGGGGGTTCCTCAAAAAACTAAAAATAGAACTACCCTACGACCCAGCAATTGCACTACTAGGCATTTATCCACGGGATACTGGTGTGCTGTTTTGAAGGGGCACATGCACCCCCATGTTTATAGCAGCACTGTCAACAATAGCCAAAGTATGGAAAGAGCCTAATTGTCCATCGATAGATGAATGGATAAAGAAGATGTGAGATATATATATATATATATATATATATATATATATATATATATATAATGGAGTATTACTTGGCAATCAAAAAATGAAATCTTGCCATTTGCAACTACGTGGATGGAACTGGAGGGTATTACGCTAAGTGAAATTAGTCAGTCAGAGAAAGACAAAAATCTATGACTTCACTCATATAAGGACTTTAAGAGACAAAACAGATGAACATATGGGAAGGGAAACAAAAATCATATAAAAACAGGGAGGGGGACAAAACAGAAGAGACTCATAAATATGGAGAACAAACTGAGGGTTACAGGAGGGTTTGTGGGAGGGGAAGTGGGCTAAATGGGTAAGGGGCACTGAGGAATCTACTCCTGAAATCATTGTTGCACTATATGCTAACTAATTTGGATGTAAATTAAAAAAAATTAAAAATTAAATTAAATTAAAAATAGAACTATCCTATGACCCAGCAATAGCACTTCCAGGAATTTACCCAAGAGATACAGGAATGCTGATGCGTAAAGGCACATGTACCCCAATGTTTATAACAGCACTTTCAACAATAGCCAAATTCAACAATAGCCGCCTAAATGTCCATCAACTGATGAATAGATAAAGAAGACGTGGTTTATATATATAATGGAATACTACTTGGCAATGAGAAAGAATGAAATCTGGCCATTTGTAGCAACGTGAATGGAAATGGAGGGTATTATGCTAAGTGAAATAAGTCAGGCAGAGAAAGACAGATACCATATGTTTTCACTCATATGGGATCTTGAGAAACTTAACAGAAACAATGGGGGAAGTAAAGGGGGAAAAATAGTTACAAACAGAGAGGGAGGGATGCAAACCATAAGAGACTTTTAACTACAGAGAACAAACTGAGGGTTGATGGAGGGGGTGGGGGAGAGGGGAAAGTGGATGATGGGCATTGACGAGGGCACTTGTTGGGATGAGCACTGAGTGTTGTATGTAAGCCAATTTGACAATAAATTATATTTAAAAAAATAAAATAATTTCCAGATGGCAGATATAAAGTATGCTTTAAGAATTCTTTAGAAGAGAACTGACTGAAAAAAAAAAAAAGGAGAATGGACTGTTTAAAGCAAAATAATGCATTGTGGAGTTTAAAACATATGGTTGATTCTTGTCATTCATGTAGTCAGGTTCTATAAAGTCACAAGCAATGAATTTGTAAACATTAAACATTGCTCGTGGGAGAGATATAGGTTAGGTTCTTGTGGGCCCCTGGCTGCATTTTAATCAACTGATCAATATATACCCATCTTAGGTGTGTTTCTGTTTAAAGATGGTTTATGTAATATGTGTGGGCGACACATAGCTTACTAACATTCAGTTCACAATTCATAGCTCGTGTGTCTTCATCCTTTTGGACTGCTGTGACAAACACTATAGACCGGAGGAGCTTATAAACAGCAGACTTTCTCATGGTTCTGGAGGTTGGGAAGTTCAAGATCAAGGTTCTGGCAGATGCTGCGTCTAGTGAAAGCCTCCTGGGTCAAAGATGCCTTGCTGTGTCTTCACAAGGTGGAAGGGGATAGGGAGGTTTCTGGAGTGTCATATTTAAGGGCACCAATCTCATGGGGGCAGAGCCTTCATGACCCAGTCACCTCCCAAAGACCTCACCTCTTAATACCATCGCATTGAGGGGTAAGATTTCACCATATGAATTTATAATCTTCCTGCACTTTAGAACACTAAGCAATAGTTGGGGGCATTTTTTTTATTGTGGTAAATCATCTATGACATAAAACTTACCATTTTAACTATTTTTAACTATATAGTTCAGTGACATTAAATACTTTCATATTGTTGTGCAACCATCACCACCATCAACATTTCCGGGATATTTCCATCTTCCCAAACTGAAACCCCATTAGCCATTAAACAATACCACCCCAGGGGCGCCTGGGTGGCTCAGTCGGTTAAGCGGCCAACTTCAGCTCAGGTCACGATCTCGCCATCCGTGGGTTTGAGCCCCGCGTCGGGCTCTGGGCTGACGGCTCAGAGCCTGGAGCTTGCTTCCAGTTCTGTGTCTCCCTCTCTCTCTGCCCCTCCCCCGTTCATGCTCTGTCTCTCTCTGTCTCAAAAATAAATAAATGTTAAAAAAAAAAAATTTAAACAATACCACCCCAGTCCTCCTCACCTCAGCCCTGGCAACTAGTATTCTGTTTCTTGTCTCACGAATTTGACTATTCCAGGTACCTCATATGAGTGGAGTTATACAATATGTGTTCTTTGTGACTGACATTTTTCACTTAGCATAATTTTTCAAGGTCCATCTATGTTGTAGCTTACGTCAGAATTCCTTTCCTTCTTAAGGCTCAATGATATTCTATTACATGTGCATACTATCTTTTGTTTATCCACTCATCCATCCATAAATATTTGACTTGCTCCTACTTTTGGGCTATTGTGGATAACACTACTGTGAACTTGGGTGTTCAAATATCTGTTTGGGTCTTTGTTTTCACCTCTTTTGGTATACAACCGGAGGAGGAATTGCTGGATCATGTGACAATTTTGTGCATAACTTCTTTAGGAATTGCCATACTGTTTTCTACAGCAGCCACACCATTTTACATTCTCACCAGCAGGGCACAGGGATTCCAATTTCTCCATATCGCTGTCATCACTTGCTTGTTTGTTGTTTGGGTTTTTTGTTGTTGATGCTGTTGTTTGTTTTTGCTTTTTACGTTTTTTAAGAAATGTATTTATTTGGGGGGAGGCGCAAGCAGGGTAAGGGCAGAAAGAGGGGGACAGAAGATCCGACGTGGGATCTGCGCTGACAGGCTGACACCCTCAAGCCCGACGTGGGGCTCAGACTCACGAGTTTGAGTTGGGCACTTAAATCCCAATCAAAATTCCCCCGGCACTCTTCTCAGAGCTAGAACAAACAATCCTGTCATTTGTATGGAACCACAAAAGATCCCAAATAGCCACAGTAATGTTGAAAAAGAAAACCAAAATGGGAGGCATCACAATCCCAGACTTTAGCCTCTACTACAAAGCTGTCATCATCAAGACAGCGTGGTATTGGCCCCAAAACAGACACATAGACCAATAGGAATAGAATAGAGACCCCAGAATTGGACCCACAAATGTATGGCCAACTAACCTTTGACAAAGCAGGAAAGAGTATCCAATGGAAAAAAGACAGTCTCTTTAGCAAATGGTGCTGGGAGAACTGGACAGCGACATGCTGAAGAATGAACCTGGACCACTTTCTTACACCATGCACAAAAATAAACTCAAAATGGATGAAAGACCTAAATGTGAGACAGGAAACCATCAAAACCCTAGAAGAGAAAACAGGCAATAATCTCTTTGACCTCAGCCACAGCAACTTCCTGCTCAACATGTCTCTGAAGACAAGGGAAATAAAAGCAAAAAGGAACTACCAGGGCCTCATTAAGACAAAAAGCTTCTGCACTGCAAAGGAAACAATCAACAAAACTAAAAGGCAACCAGTGGAATGGGAGAAGATATTTGCAAATGACATCAGATAAATGACATCCAAAATGTATAAAGAACTTATGAAACTCAACACCCAAAAGACAAAGAATCCAGTGAAGAAAGGGCAGAACACATGGATAGACACTTTTCCAAAGAAGACATCCAGATGGCCACCAGACATATGAAAAGATGCTCAACATCACTCACCATCAGGGAACTATAAATCAAAGCCACATTGAGATACCACCTCGCACCGGTCAGAGTGGCTAAAATTGACAACTCAGGAAACAAGAGATGCTGGTGAGGATGTGGAGAAAAGGGAACCCTCTTGCACTGTTGGTGGGAATGCAAACTGGTACAGCCACTCTGGAAAACAGTGTGGAGGTTCCTCAAAAAATTAAAAATAGAACTACCCTACAACCCAGCAGTAGCACTACTAGGAATTTATCTAAAAAATACAGGAGTGCTGACTCATAGAGGCACAAATACCCCGATATTTATAGCAGCACTTTCAACAATAGCCGAATCATGGAAAGAGCCCAAATGTCCATCAACTGATGAATGGATAAAGAGGATGAGGTTTACATACACATTGGAATACTACTTGTCAATGAGAAAGAATGAAATCTTGCCATTTGCAACTACGTGGATGTAACTGGAGGGTATTACGCTAAGTGAAATAAGTCAGTCAGAGAAGGACAGATATCTTATGGTTTCACTCCTTTGTGGAATTTGAGAAACTTAACAGAAGACATTGGGGGAAGGGAAGGGGAAAAAATAGTTTCTTTTTTTTTTTTAATTTTTTTTAACGTTTATTTATTTTTGAGACAGAGAGAGACAGAGCATGAACGGGGAAGGGTCAGAGAGAGGGAGACACAGAATCCGAAACAGGCTCCAGGCTCTGAGCTGTCATCACAGAGCCCGACGCGGGGCTCGAACTCATGGACCGCAAGATCATGACCTGAGCCAAAGTCGCCCGCTTAACCGACGGAGCCACCCAGGCGCCCCGAAAAAATAGTTTCAAACAGAGAGGGAGGCAAACCATAAGAGACTCTTAAATACAGAGAACAAACTGAGGGTTGATGGGGGGTGGGGCAGAGGGGGAAATGGGTGATGGGCATTGAGGAGGGCGCTTGTTGGGATGAGGCCTGGGTGCTATTATGTAAGCGATGAATCATGGGAATCTACCCCCAAACCATGAGCACACCGTATACAGTGTACATTAGCCAGCTTGACAATAAATTATATTTAGAAAAAAAGAAAGAAGTATCTGAAAGATTAAAAAGAAGAAAAAAGAGTTGGACACTTAACCGAATGACCACCCACGTGCCCTTAAAAACACATCTTTAAAGAACACATATTTTTAAAATGCCAGGAAATATAGTGGCCCAAATATTGAGATAGAGCTTACTGAGATGGAGTGTTAGAGACATGCTAATTAATAAATGTAAAATTGCTTCCCCAAACTGTAAAGAACTAAGAAAATAATCATGAAGAATAAGAATAGTCACAAAAAAATTTTTACTCTTGTGACCTGTTTGGAATGATTGATCTGGAAGATACCAAAAGAAAATTCGTTCTTGGACTAGTCCTCGAGTAGCATAAAAACTAGTCCACATTTAGAAAGAGTTCTTGGTCAGTGTCTGAATTACTTTCGTAACTATTTTTGAATTTATTCTGTCCCCTACAGTGTGATATATAGAGATATTCAAGACGTGGATATATATAAAAAGTTCGTGTTTTTTAAAAACACTTTCCTCCATGTTGAAAGTTTTATAGCACCAAACAATTTCCTTTCAGTTACTTTTATTTCCTAGACTTTCCTTATGAAGTTGAAGTTGGTAAATCTCTTCCTCAAGAGGCCAAAGCACACAGAATCAGGTATAGTCTTCAAGGTGGCCATGCCTGAGCAAAAAATTCCATTCCCAACTTCCATTTCTCTCTTTTAAAAAAATTTTTTTAAATGTTATTTATTATTGAGAGAGAGAGAGAGAGAGAGAGAGAGAGAGCATGGCAGGGGGAAGGGCAGAGAGAGAGGGAGACACAAAATCTGAAGCAGGTTCTAGGCTCTGAGCTGTCAGTGCAGAGCCCGATGCGGGGCTCAAACTCACGAACCATGAGATCATGACCTGAGCCAAAGTCAGATGCTTAACTGACTGAGCCATCCGGGTGCCTCACCCCCCAAACTTCCATTTCTGATACAAATTTTTAGTATGCTAGAAACAAAAAGAAGTTATTTTGAACTGGTAAGAGATATTTGTCAGATGCTAATGGCAAATATCTTACACTCACCATATCCCCCATTAAAGTTGGGAACAAGAAAAGCTGCCCACTCTAATCATTTTACTTAACGATTTTCTATAGGTTCTATCTAGCAAGCCATAAAAAAGGAAAGTGGATCAAGAGGTATCAGTGTTAAAAAGGAAGAGAGTTAATTATACAAATAAATAAAGACCCAAATTGTTACTCAAACATGCGGGGCAAGTTTCCAAAAAGTTTCCAAGCTTTTGAACCCATGAAGTCCAATGGCTCAGTAATATTCTCAAAAAACCTATCTGATGGGCAGAGAGCACATATTTCTTTCAGTCTACTGAGAAATTCACAAACTTTTAAGAAGTTGTGCCAACAAAACATAAATCTGAAGTTCAGAATGCAGTATTTTTTTTAAATAAAAATGATCTATGTAAAATTAAGTGGATTCTGAATTTACAGACTATCTTGTCCTCTAATAGGCCTTGAACTTAAAATGCAGAAATATGATGATATCTTTTTTCTCTGTATTGCTTAGAAAACAATGAAATTGTATCCTTCTAAAGACCTCTCATAAAGCTGCACAATTTCATAGGCTATATTTAGAAATAAGCCATACTTTCACAGCACAGAGTACTAACCACTATATGATCACAGCAAAAATAAGCCTCCCTTTCAATCATATCAAGAATTGCAAACCTTTTCCACCTTTTTGCAATGGAACTGGTGGCAGGAAAAGAGTACTGAACTAGAAGATAAAGGCCCGCCTGGGTTTTAGCTCTTGCTCCTTTTCCTATGAGCTGTGTGTCCTTGGGCAATTGTTTAACCTTTTTGGTCTGCAGTTTTCTCTTATCTGTAAAGTTGAGAGCTGTGAAGATTAAGACATAAGTTGAGTACAGTGCTCTGCAAGCTATAAAATGCTGTGCAAATATTGAGCTTTGAGGCAGTTCCCAAATCCCAACAACTGTGAGAGCATTGACAATAAAAGATACAATTTTTGCAATGAACAAGAAGATGGCCAGAGTGGTGATGGATGTTGAGACTTTGTCATCAGGGTTGTGGCTGAAGGCCTTGGCCAGTAAGCTGTAGACCCCATACTCAGGTTTCAGGGAGGAGGCATCAGTATTTCCCTCCTGTGCCTGGAAGTCCTGCCGTATTATTTGGTTTTCAGTAGTGTCTGATTTTAAAAAATATTTCTGTTTTATTCAGACAAGAGTTGTCCGTCTCCCCTCACCCATTTTTTTCTCTCATCATGACATTCCCTTAACCTAAAACCCAGAAAGGGTGAAGGCTGTCTTCAAATGGGGACTTTGGCTGACTTCTCTGTACTTGTAGAATCTTTCCAAGAGGGGTGGATGGCATTTGGATGCGGTCTCAGAACAAAAGTCAACACGGGTATCTGGGGTGGGGGGGAAGGGGAGGAAGCTGAAGGATATGGAAAAGGAACGGGAGGACATTGGACAAAGGTTCAACCTTTGAGGCACATGCGCACCGGAAGTACTGAGTGGCAGGTCTGGACGCCCTTGGGAATTCTCGGAAGAGCATGCTCATGACAAGAGAAGTGGGGGGCCGATACCTAGTTAGAAAATTGCGCAGGAACGCACAAATTAAGACTGATGTTTGGAGCTCCAATTTCCATACTTTCTATTGTTTCTCCTTTTTCAGAATAATGAGTCTTTCTGCCTGTCTTTATTCAATCAAGTAAGATACAGTGAGTTTAATGAGTTTTGATTTTTCCCAGTCAGGAAGACCTGTCAATATTTCATAGGCAAGCAGAAAGAGGCACTAAAAGAGCCCCATTAAAATATTTTAGTCACTTCTGAAGATCCAAAGACAGTTCCTTTTTGCAAAGCTTTATTCTCTTTTATGAATTCCTGTCTTGGCAGATTTGTCTTGCGATCACTCAAAGATCGGGCGGCTAGTACAATGTACCCGAGTCGGTTACAGATCCAGCAGGGTGGCCTGTCACTTTGCCTGGGTAGCTGTCAAGCTGCAATTCGGTGGTCAAAAATGTCCAGCTTCCTAGCTATTTACAATGTCAACAAATGTTTGCTAATATCAAACCATCTGTGAACACAGGAGTTTTGCACATTTCCTTGGCTAAAAGGGCTTCCTCAAAAAAAAAAAGAAACTTGCAAAATAGTGGAGGTGTTTACTAGAGACATGAAGATATAATTTGAGTTGTGATTTTTGTCATAATAAAGAGTGAAGTGAAGTTTTTGAGAGAGCTGAGCTCTCTCATTGTGTTAATCAACAGATATGTGTATGATTATAAAACATCACTGTCTCCATGGATGTGGCTTCCGTCAATGGAAAATATTACATTTACTTTACATAATTAGAAGTGTGCTGTTCTGAGTGCTCCTTTAAAAGTTTTTTAAATTGTTACTTTATTTTTTTCCATCTTTATTGAGGTATAATTGACAAATAAAATTGAGCATAGTTAAATTGTACAACATAATAATTTGCTCCTTCTTTTGTCTATTTGTACTCACAAATGTATCTAGGAAAAGCACTCCTTCAGATAGAGTGGGGTAGATGTGAATTGCTTTATGACACCTGGGTGTGTGAATTGTTACTGTGATCTATGTATTCGAAATGGAGTAACTTGAGTTCTTAGTCCTTACTAGCAGATTGGTAAGAAAGTCAATATTCATGCAATCCCTATCAAAATAACACCAGCATTCCTCACAGAGCTAGAACAAACAATCCTAAAATTTGCATGGAACCACAAAAGACCCTGAATAGCCAAAGCAATTTGAAAAAGAAAACCAAAGCTGGAGGCATCACAATCCCAGACTTCAAGCTGTATTACAAAGCTGTAATCATCATGGCAGTGTGGTACTGGCACAAAAACAGACACTCAGATCAACGGAACAGAATGGAAAAACCAGAAATGGACCCACAAATGTATGGCCAACTAATCTTTGACAAACCGGGAAAGAATATCCAGTGGAATAAAGATAGTGTCTTCAGCAAGTGGTGCTGGGAAAACTGGACAGTGACATGCAGAAGAATGAACCTGAACCACTTTCTTGCACCATACACAAAAATAAACTCAAAATGGATGAAGGACCTAAATGTAAGACAGGAAGCCATCAAAATCCTCGAGGAGAAAGCAGGAAAAGCCTCTTTGACCTCTGCTGCAGCAACTTCTTACTCAACACATCTCCAGAGGCAAGGGAAACAAAAGCAAAAATATATTGGGACCTCATCAAAATAAAAAGCTTCTGCACCGTGAAGGAAACAATCAGCAAAACTAAAAGGCAACCGACAGAATGGGAGAAGATATTTACAAATGACATATCAGATAAAGGGTTAGTATCCAAAATCTATAAAGAACTCATCAAACTCAACACCCAGAAAACAAATAATCCAGTGAAGAAATGGGCAAAAGACATGAATAAGCACTTCTCCAAAGAAAACCTCCAGATGGCCAACCAACACATGAAAAAATCCTCAACATCACTCATCATCAGGGAAATACAAATCAAAACCACAATGAGATACCACCTGACACCTGTCAGAATGGCCAACATTAACAACTCAGGCAACAACAGATGTTGGCGAGGATGCGGAGAAAGAGGATCTCTTTTGCATTGTTGGTGGGAATGCAAGCTGGTACAGCCATTCTGGAAAACAGTATGGAGGTTCCTCAAAAAATTACAAATAGAACTACCCCACATTGAACAATTGCACTACTAGGTATTTATCCAAGGGATACAGGTGTCCTGTTTTGAAGGGGCACATGCACCCCAAGTTTATAGCAGTGCTATCGACAAGAGCCAAAGTATAGAAAGAACCCAAATGTCCATCGATGGATGAATGGATAAAGAAGATGTGGTATATATATACAATGGACTATTACTCGACAATCAAAAAGAATGAAATCTTGCCATTTGCAACTACGTGGATGGAACTGGAGGGTGTTATGCTAAGCGAAATTAGTCAGAGAAAGACAAATACCATAGGGCTTCACCCATATGAGGACTTTAAGAGACAAAACAGATGAACATAAGGGAAGGGAAGCAAAAATAATATAAAAACATGGAGGGGGACAAAACA